>NC_057394.1:43706081-44033033 GCF_019320065.1 Cervus canadensis | reverse complement strand
TCACATACTAGCAAGTTAATGCTCAAATTCTCCAAGCTAGTCTTCAATGGTATGTGAACCAAGAACTTCCAGATGTACAAACTAGATTTAGAAAAGGCAGAGGAACCATGATCAAATTGCCAGTATCCGTTGGATCACAGAATAAGGGAATTCCAGAAAAACATCTACTTCTGCTTCATTGACTATGCTAAAGTCTTTGTCTGTATGGCTCACAACAAACTTGGAAAATTCTTCAAGAGATGTTAATACCAAACCACCTTATCTGCCTCCTGAGAAACCTGAATTCAGGTTATGAAGCAACAGTTAGAACCAGACATGGAACAATGGACTGGTTCAAATTTGGAAAAGGAGTATGTCAAGGCTATATTGTCTCTCTGTTTATTTAAGTTATATGCAGAGTGCATCATGGGGAATGCTGGGCTGTATGAAACACAGGCTGAATCAAGATTGTGGGGATAAATATCAATAGCTTCAAATATTCAAATGGTACCACACTAATGGCAGAAAATGAAGAGGAACTAAAGAGCCTCTTGATGAAGGTGAAAGAGGACAGTGAAAAAGCTGACCTTTTCTGCAAGGAGTTCATACAACTCAACCCTAAAGAAAATCAGTCCTGAATATTCATTGGAAGAACTGACGCTGAAGCTGAAGCTTCAATACTTTGGCCACCTGATGAGAAGTGCCAATTCATTGGAAAATACCCTGATGCTGGGAAAGATTGAATGCAGGTGGATAAGTTGATGACAGAGGAAGAGGTGGTTGCAAGGCATCGCCGACTCAATGCATGTGAGTTTGAGTGAGCTCCAGGATATGGTGAAGGACAGAAAAGCTTGGCTTGCTGCAGTCCATGCATCACAACGTATAGGACACAACTGAGTAACTAAAAAACAACAAAGGGTTTTGGAATCTGTGAGCCAAGAACTTTGAATGAAAACCAAACAAATATAAAAAAGTATATTTTGATCATCTATATGACCACATATATATTTTTCTTTAGATCACTATTGTAGTAAAATAGAATTTGTATCATTTTTTGTAGCATGTGGCTAAAGTTAATTTAGTATCACTGAGATAAGATTTATTTTCTTTGGATGAATGTATAATCTCAGAAAGCTGTAACTTCTATATACTTTTATACTGACGATCTTATTTCAAGGGATTGTGGGTTAAAATGGAGTTTATCATCAGGAGATTGTCCCATTCTTTTACTTACAATTTGATTTTAAATAAATGTAGTAATTTGAAAGAAGAACCTTATTAACAAATGTTTACCTTACCTAATGATGTGATAGTTTTGTTTACACTTAATATTTCTGAAATTTTTAAACTTGAAGACTTTAAATACAGATTTTTTTTCCTTAAAGAATAGTCACTCTATAGTAATAAACATTTTATCATGTTTCCCATCCATGCTCTTTGCAGCCACAATTATCTCTGTATGTGCTTAGGTGCTAAACCGCGTCCAACACTTTGTGACCCTATGGACTGTAGCTCGCCAGACTCCTCTGTCCATGGGAATTCCTAGGCCAGAATACTGAAGTGGATAGCCATTTCTTTCTCCAAGGGATCTTCCTGACCCAGGGATCGAACCCCAAACCCATGTCTCTTGCATCTCCTGCACTGGCGGGCAGAATCTTTACAACTACCAACACCTGGGAAGCCACAATTTTATCTGTGCCCTGCCATATGCATAAATGCATAATCCTCTGATTTCCTCTTTCACCAGCTCCTTCCCTGCTTTCCTTCCAGTCAGATCCACTTACTTTTATCTATCTGTTCAAATAAGTGACCACTGATTTTTTTAAAATTTTTTTAAGAATGTGTATCTATTAATACTTTGAAGAATTCCCTATCTTCCCAACATTTCTTTCTAAAGTGCAAAGTATCCACCCTGCATATTCTTGCATTCTTTTTCCTATATTGCATGCTTCTTTTTCCTATTTCTTTCATTGAACTTGGCACTTTTCTTCTTCTTCTTAATTTCAGAATGAGAGCTTGCCCTGCTTTCCATTAAGATGAAATTGCCTTTTCATGTCACCGTTAGTTTCATTAAACTTAAATAAGAGGCAATGCTGTTTATATGGCATTATTTTAAACACAACTTGGAATCTTGCTAATTCTACACTATTCTTTTTGTATTTAAATATTCAAAATATATTTAATCCTTTCCATTAAAAGAGTACTCTGTGATGTGAAAAATGAGTAAGATACAGTTCCTTAAGTTGCTTACAATTTACTCAGAGAGAAAAACTTGTATTCACCTAATCACAGTACATGGCAGAATGTGATAAGTTCTAAAATTACAAGTGATTAAGACATAACGTGATTTGGTAAAATAAAAAGATGACTGTTGAAACTATCATTTTTTTTCTAAGTTAAGAAATCGTGACAGCATACCATAAATATTCTTTTCAAGTTATCCTCATTAGGTCTTAAAATTTTTCACTTTTGATTTACAATAGTCTGAAAAGACTTGATGTTGTAGCTCTATGAATACTGAAAATTATTTATGAATCAGCATTTTTCATGTTAAACTGAAGTGGTGAAATTATCTGAAATATGGCAATACTTAATACCTTACAAATCATAGATCTTTATCTCTAGCCCTTTCAGTGCCATTTCATTTATGCCTTAGTCACATATTAGTAAACCAATATGACATATTTGCACCTTTATAGGTAACAGACAATGTTCAATAATTGCTGATATTTTGGCTTGTCATATAATCACTAAATATATTAATTTTAATGATTGTAATTCCAAGTCACCTTATTTTATTACATTATTTTTTAAAAAGAGACACAGATGTACAGAACAGACCTTTGGACTCTGTGAGAGAAGTCGAGGGTGGGATGTTTTGAGAGAACAGCATCAGAACATGTATATTATCAAGGGCGAAACAGATCACCAGCCCAGGTTGGATGCATGAGACAAGTGCTCGGGGCTGGTGCACTGGGAAGACCCAGAGGGATGGAGTGGGGAGGGAGGTGGAAGAGGGGATCGGGATGAGAAATACATGTAAATCCATGGCTGATTCATGTCAATGTAAGGCAAAAACCACTACAATATTGTAAAGTAATTAGTCTCCAACCAACAAAAATAAATGGGGAAAAAAAAAAAAGTATTTCTCAGTTCTGTTCCTCTTTGAGTCCTAAAGACCAAATGTCCAAGTGTGAATGTTCCTTATAATCCTAATTTTTCATATACTTATATTACCACCAAAAAGGAATTGAACAGTTTTATCTGAAGACATTTTTCTATTACATACAAAATGTGGATGTTTTCTCTGTTTAACTAGTAAGCACTTTTTAAACTTGCATAACTTCAGATTTGGCTATAGTTCCATTTTTTTCCCTAAGCCGCAGAGAAGATATCATTTACTGTTTCTCAGTTTTCTGTAACACACATCAAGAAGTCACATACTTAGTTTTCAAGATATTTTACATTGTGTTTTATGTTAAGTAGTACAAATGGCTTTGTAAGTACATTATTCTAGAAAACAAAGTCTTGATAAATTATAAAAATCTTAATGCCCCCAAAATGAGGTGAATATAGAAAGCAATAACTTTTATTTAATAATGATAGTTGCAATAGTTGAATAATCCAGCTCTCCCAGTGTGACAATTTCTCTTGATCACTAACAATAATATGTGCATTAGTGCTTCCCTGATGGCTCAGTAGGTTAAAAAAAAAAAAAAAAAATGCTTGCAATGCAGGAGACCCAGGTTCAATCCCTGGGACAGAAAGATCCCCAGGAGAAGTGAATGGCACCCACTCCAGTATTCTTGCCTGGAGAACTCCATGGACAGAGGAACCTGGTGGGTTACAGTCCATGGGGTCGCAAAGAGTCAGACACAACTGAACATCTAACACACACACACACACATTAAAAAAAAAAAAAGCATTTTCCACATACTGTACTTAATGCTCAGGAGAGATTAGAGAACAAAGCAGAAACTTTCCATATCTTAGGAAAGTGTGGAAAATAGACATTAAAGATAATATTGCTTATAGTTAATCATATATTTGCAATTGTTCAAATGAGAAGTACCTTTTAAGCTGAAACTGAAAGGATAACTAGGATTGAATGAGCAAAGATGTGGGGATGAGCAGGAATAAACATTCTAGACATGAAACATGGGAAAGTTTGGAACTGAGTAAGAATAGCAATTTCAAACATCAGAAAGAAATTTAAAGAGGGTGAATCCTAGATCAAGGAAGTTGATTGGTATAAAATTAATTTAGATCACATAGCCAAAACCATATCATGTGATACATATGGGTCCTCTTTTTATTGTTCAGTCGTTCAGTCATATCTGACTCTTTGCAACCCCATCAACTGCAGCATGCCAGGCTTCCCTGTCCTCCACTATTTCCCAAAGTTTGCTCAAACTCATGTCCATTGAGTCAATGATGCCATCCAACCATTTCAACCTCTGTTATCTCCTTCCCTTATACTTTCCCAGCATCAGGGTCTTTTCAAATGAGTCAGCTCTTCACTTCAGGTGACCAAAGTATTGGAGCTTCAGCACTAGTTTTCCAGTGAATATTCAGGGTTGATTTTGTTTAGGATTGACTGGTTTTATCTCCTTGCAGTCAAAGGGGCTCTCAAGAGTTGTCCAGCAGCACAGTTCAAAACCATCAATTCTTTGGTGCTCAACCTTCTTTACGGTCCAATTCTCACATCCATACATGACTACTGGAAAAACCATAGCTTTGACTATACTGACCTTTGTTGGCAAAGTGATGTCTCTGCTTTTCAATACACCTACTATGGTTTTTCCAGTAGTCATGTATGGATGTGAGAGTTGGACCATAGAGAGAGCTGAGCACCAAAGAATTGATGCTTTTGAACTGTGGTGTTGGAGAAGACTTTTGAGAGTCCCTTGGACTGCAAGGAGATCCAACCAGTCCATCCTAAAGGAAGTCAGTCCTTGGTGTTCATTGAAAGGACTGGTGTTGAAGCTGAAACTTCAATACTTTGGCCACCTGATGTGAAGGGCTGACTTATTTGAAAAAATACTGATTCTGGGAAAGATTGAGGGTAGGAGAAGGGGACGGCAGAGGATGAGATGTTTGGATGGCATCACCGACATAATGGACATGAGTTTAGGTAAACTCTGGTAGTTGGTGATGGACAGGGAGGCCTGGTGTGCTGCATGGGGTCACAAAGAGTCTGACAGGACTGAGCGACTGAACTGAACTGAACTGATAGCTCTGTCATATGAAATCTGAGTCTCCTGAATTGCAGGCAGATTCTTTACCATCTGAGACACCAGGGAAGCCCACATTTGCATTCTACCTGGATCATTTTAAATGGGTAATATGCAGATGACACCACCCTTATGGCAGAAAGTGAAGAGGAACTAAAAAGCCTCTTGATGAAAGTGAAAGAGAAGAGTGAAAAAGTTGGCTTAAAGCTTAACATTCAGAAAACTAAGATCATGGCATCTGGTCCCATCACCTCATGGAAATAGATGGGGAGACAGTGGAAACAGTGTCAGACTTTATTTTTGGGGGCTCCAAAACCACTGCAGATGGTGACAGCAGCCATGAAATTAAAAGACACTTACTCCTTAGAAGGAAAGTTATGACCAACCTAGATAACATATTAAAAAGCAGAGACGTTACTTTGCCAACAAAGGTCCATCTGGTCAAGGCCATGGTTTTTCCAGTGGTCATCTATGGATGTGAGAGTTGGACTGTGAAGAAAGCTGAGCACCGAAAAATTGATACTTTTGAACTGTGGTGTTGGAGAAGACACTTGAGAGCCCCTTGGACTGCAAGGAGATCCAACCAGTCCATCCTAAAGGAGATCAGTCCTGGGTGTTCATTGGAAGGACTGATGCTGAAGCTGAAACTCCAATACTTTGGCCACCTCATGCAAAGAGTTGACTCATTGGAAAAGACTCTGATACTGGGAGGGACTGGGGGCAGGAGGAGAAGGGGACGACAGAGGATGAGATGGCTGGATGGCATCACCGACTCGATGGGCATGAGTTTGAGTAAACTCCGGGATTTGGTGATGGACAGGGAGGCCTAGTGTGCTGCAATTCATGGGGTCGCAAAGTGCTGGACATGACTGAGAGACTGAACTGAACTGAACTGAACTTAATCCACTGTGTAATATTGTTTAGTTTACTAAGCAGGTGGATACTAGAAAGCAGAATTTCTAAAAGTTGGTAAATAATTATAAAATTAGATAGGTGCAAATATTTAAATAAATTTTACAGTTCTTTTATTATCAAACTTAGACAGCTGGTACTCTTTACTGAATTGAGGAATATCATAAAATAATCAAATATTTTTGTACATAAAAATAGGTCTTGGATTCTTTGATAGACATTTCTATTCTGAGAAGCAAATTAAATACTAAAGCAGAGATGTATTTAAATTAAAAAAATCTAATGATTAGCCTTTGAATATTGGCTTTAATAAGTTGCAATAAAACTTAGAACATTTTATCATGGAAGATATAATGAAGTCACGGATGATATAGTGAAGTGAAGTGTTAGTCCCTTGAAGAAAAATTAGATAAAGTATTCATGGTAATAAAGCATGATAACATTAGCTATTTTGTAAAAGGCAGGGCAGAGAGGGCCTCTGAGCAGGCAGCTCAGTGATAGGCTGTTGAGTATGTATGAGATTAGCATTGCATGTATGAGATTAGCAGGGAACAATGCAAATTCCTTAGGATGTTGAGTTTGTTGATGGGAAATAGCTGATTTCTAAATAAAGTTGACTTGAGAATTATTGGTTCATCCCTGGAAGGTCAACTTTAGGGATTAAATGCTATGACCTAAGGATGAAGCCTAAAATCAGAAATCTGATACCTTTTTCCTATTGAATGCCATCATTAGTCTCAAAACTTAAGTTATTTAGGATAAATATTATAGATACTATCTCATTTGGAGTCCTGGAAGACAATTATAGGACACTTTGAAAAATAAGAAAACTTTAGAATATTATGGACGATGTTATTAGAATACAGTCTTCCCAAATCATGGTATGCTAAGTTTGATGTTAATTCTTGATTTTTTGGGCATGATGGGTGGTAGTGTCCTGAGGCTGTCATATATTGTTTTATGACACGAACACAGTTGATATTCTAAACAGTTTTCAGGTGTGAAAGTGGTATTCTTACCATCTTGCAAAATAAAGCTCTCATTTCTATGAGGCTAAAGGGTTCAGTCAGTTTTGAATTTCAGAGATCTTGAGCACATCTATCAGATACACCATCCAAAGTCTCACACCCTCTATCTGGACCTTAACTAAGGTAAAGAGACTTTCCTATGCTACTGTTTTACCATTATCTGAAGTCTAGTTCTCATGTAGTTAGATCTGGCCTTGATCTTCATCAACAGTCTGAAAGTTTCACTGGGGCTCTAGCAACTGCTTCCTTTATAAACAATAGCTTGGATTTAGTTTCCAGCAATATTTTCTCTGAAACTCTAAGCAATCTGAGTATCCTTCAAGACTGCCATAAAATAGGTTTATCTGCTATTCCTAGTTCTCGTATCTAAAAGCCCCCAAAAAGTAAGTTAGGATTCTACACCATCTCAAAATCCAGCTGCAGGAGTGAGCTTTTGGGACATGGTATAGACCAACCTTCCCCAACCCCCACACCACAGACCACTACCAGGCTGC
This sequence comes from Cervus canadensis, assembly GCF_019320065.1. Taxonomy (NCBI): domain Eukaryota; kingdom Metazoa; phylum Chordata; class Mammalia; order Artiodactyla; family Cervidae; genus Cervus; species Cervus canadensis. Next base: position 44,025,386 of record NC_057394.1, on the reverse strand, counting down.
CCAGCAGGAGGAGAATGGTGGACAGGCAAGCAAAGCTTCATCTGTATTTACAGTCACTCCCAATTGTTTACATTACTGCATTACCACAGTGTAACAATAATAGAAATAAATAGCACAATAAATGCAATGAACTTGCATTATCCTAAAATGTCCTCTCTTCCTAGTCTGGGTTGGGGGGAATATATATATATTCATGAAACCAGTCCCTGATGCTGAAAAGATTGAGGACTGTTGCTATAGACAGAAATAAATATCTACACACATGTCTGCATTCCTTTCAAAATCTCTCCTAATAAACAATCTGAATAGCATTCTTTCTTTTGGATTTTGAGGAATTTTGCTCAGAAAATAAGTCTGCATGCATCATTGAGTTTTAAATACTTCTCTTAATCACTGGTCTTTGATATCCAATTTTAGATTAATATTAAGAAAAACTTTTACTTAATAATTACATAATTTTTAAAATTCTTTCTTTATTTTCATTTCTCCCCTTTTCCTTATAAATAATGTAATCACAGGTGTGAGGCACAATTTGCATTATTTTTTCCCCCAGGGCAGTGTTGTCAGAAAATATCAGCAAGCAAATAAGGTACATATTTTAGTTTTAAAAGTCACCATCCAATTTTTAACATAAATGATTCAACGTGCATGTAAAAAGTCAGAATACAATATGTGCCCTAGTATGGTTATAAAACAGGATCCTCAACAGTCAAAGAAATATGTTAATTAAAAATAATAATAATAAGAGTAAATGTGAACATGTGGGCACTATTTTCTGTCAATATTTGGCCTGTGAGTGTCAGAAGTCACTAGGGAAACTTTTAAAGGCTATTAATTTGAGGACAGAGAGAATGTTGGCCCAGGTATAGATGAGGACAGAGAGAATGTTGGCCAAGGTATAGATGAGACCCAGATAATCAGCAAGAATTAAAGCAAACTCTCCCTGGGTATAGTGGTGTATCAACCTAGACCACACTGGTATAATAGGTATTGATATGAGGTCAGTTGTGAAAAAAATTAAATATTCTCAAACTCTATTAAGCTTCAAAATGACAAAGTAAAGCATTCAGAATTTTCTGTGACCCTATGGTACTACTACTACTACAAAAAAAAAAAAATTGTGAATTATGGAGGAATGTGTTACTAAGTATGCTAAAGATCATAAAGATAGAAGAGTCTGTGTCAAGGTTGAAGGAAGAAACATGCTTTCAGAGGACCAACAGCTCTACAAAGCTAAGAGAGGGCTGAGTTTCTATCTGTGGATAGTCCAACTATTATTTTATTTATAATTACATAATTTATTAGATATATGTATACATATGTATATAATACTAGATACAGTACAGTAAAGCATAAAATAATAGTTGAACTATCCACAGGTAGAAACTCAGCACTCTTAACTTTGTAGAGCTGTGGATCCTCTGAAAGCATGTTTCTTCCCTCAAACTTGGCACAGACTCTCCTATCTATGGGCTTCCCAGCTGACACTACTGGTAAAGAACCTGCCTGCTAATACAGGAGACCTAAGAGACGTGGGTTCAATCCCTGGGTCAAGAAGATCCCCGGGAGGAGGGCATGGCAACCCACTTCCATATTTTTGCTTGGAGAATCCCACACTGCTGGGCTACAGTCTCTATGATCACACACAGTCAGACATAACAAGCGAATTAGCATATGCATGTACACGTACTTATCTATGGTGAAGAGTAGACAGGATGGATTTCACGTGAAGTTAGGGGACTGCATAGCACTGGGACTAAATAGGACAAAATTGTGGCTTTCCCATTTCAATCAGTACTGCAATGAAATTTGCATAACACATTATTGTCTTTGATGAACACTGTATCTCAGTGTCTCCTGAGACATTTCTAACACAGGTTATATGTTGTAATATGTCACAAAATCTAGAATAATTTCAAACAATAGAAATTAATTAAGCTATACTTATAAAGTATCAAACAACTAAAATAACACATTGCAAAGCACAATAAATGCAACATGTAACAAAAAAATTAACTCAAAATGGATTAAGGACTTAAATATAAGGCCAGAAACTATGAAGCTCTTAGAGGAAAACATAGGTTGTAAACACCAACATAATCACAGCAATATCCTCTTTGACCCACCTTGTAGAATAATGAAAATAAAAACAAAAACAAACAAAAAGGACCTAATTTAACTTAAAAATTTTGCACTGCGAAGGAATCGATAAATACGATTAAGAGATCACCCTTAGAAAGGGAGAAAATAATTGCAAAGGGAAAAACTGACAAAGGATTAATCACCAAAATATATAAGCAGCTCATGCAGCTCAATATCAGGAAAATGAACAGCCCAATCAAACATAGGCAGAAGACCTAAACAGGCGTTTCTCTAAAGAAGACATACAGATGGCCAATAAACACATGAAAAGATGATCAACGTCACTAATAGTTAGAGAAATGCAAATCAAAACTACAATGAGTTATCACTTCATACTGGTCAGAATGGCCATCATCAAAAAATCTACAAATAATAACTGCTGAGAGGGTGTGAAGAAAAGGAAGACTTTCTACTCTGTTGGTAGGAATATAAACTGATACTTTATGGTGAACATTATAGAGATTTCTTAAAAAAAAAAAAAGAATAAATCTACCATATGGCCCACTACTGTATACCCTGAGAAAACCACACTTTTATCTATACACTATATATAATATATGCATACATATATACATATGTACTGTATATATGTATATAAAATATGCACTATATATAAAATTTTTATATATACTCTATACCCTGAGAAAACCACAATTTTAAAAAAAACACATGTACCCAATGTTCATTGCAGCACTATATACAATAGCCAAGGCATGGAAGCAACCTAGATGTCCATTAACAGATGAAAGGATAAAGAAATGTGGTACATATATACAATGGGATATTACTCAGCCATAAAAAAGAACAAATTTGAGTCAGTTCTAGTGCCGTGGATGAACCCAGAGCCTGTTACACAGAATGAAATCAGGAAGACAAAAACAAATATCTTATATTAATGCATATATATGGGATCTAGAAAAATGCATTGATAAATCTATCTGTAGGGAAGGAATGGAGATTCCCATGTATTGAATGGACTTGTGGACACAGTGAGGGAAGGAGAGAGTGAGACAAATGGAGAAAGCAACAGCAACATACCTACATTGTCAGGTGTAAATGGATAGGTGGTGAGAAGTTGCTATATTAACACAGAGAACCCAGTCTGATGCTCAGTGATGATGTAGAGGGTTGGGATGAGGGAACTGGATGGGGGCTTAAGGAGGGGGGGTATGTGTATAATTATGACTTATTTGCATTTTTGTATGGCAGAAACCAACAGAACATTGTAAAGATAAGTAAAAACAATTGTATAAATATAGTTGTATACACTTTTTTACTATTTTGTTGTTCAGTCGCTAAGGTGTGTCTTACTCTTTGGGACCCAGTGGATTGCGTAGTCAAGCTATGGTTTTTCCAATAGTCATATATGGATGTGAGAGTTGGATGACAAATAAGGCTGAGAACCAAAGAACTGATGATTTTGAATTATGGTGATGGAGAAGACTCCTGAGAATCCCTTAGATTGCAAGGAGATCAAAACACTTAATTCTAAAGCAAATCAACCTTGATATTCATTGGAAGGACTGATGCTGAAGCTGAAGCTCCATTACTTTGGTCACACTTTCATTATACTCATCTCTATATGTATATGGAATCTGTCTATATTTTAACAAAATATATTTTCATATAAATCATAGTCATCATTATTACAGATTATTCAGAAAATAATTATAACATTGTGTTGAAGTCTACCTTTTTAAAACACAAATTTGTTTACTAGAAAATAATCACACACATTTTTATTTAATAATAACAAATGATATTACTGGTAGTAATAAGGTCAACTGGTCATTTACCAGAACTTCCCTAGTTACTCAGATGGTAAAGAATCTGCCTACAATGCAAAAGTCGTGAGTTCAATCTCTCTGTTGGGAAGATACCCTGGAGAAGGGAATGTCTACCCACTCCAGTTTTCTTGTCTGAAGAATTCCATGGAGAGAGGAGCCTGGTGGGCTACAGTCCCTGAAGTCACTTAACAGAAAACTTGATAAACAGAATAGGAAGATAGGTCTAAATTAACACATTTTAAATATTATCTGTTACATACAGAACCTCTGTTCTTTAGTATCGCATTAGGTACTTCACCATTACAGATGCTTCCACTGTCTCTTTCTTCCTCAAGAATTCTGTGCTTCAGAAAAAATGATTTCACTACCAATTTCAAGGATGAGATGAATATGAATTTATTACCATTGCTTTCCCCGCTTATTTGTTGCAGACTAGATATGTGTCAATTATAGCCAATAAAATGCTAAAAAGAATCATAAGAAAGTAGGATATATTTTTCTTTGTCAGAATGCCACTGATTAAGTTAGTGCTGGTTGGAACTGCTCTTGTCATTTTACTCCTATATAGGGAATAAAGGGGGCACTAATAATGGCAGGAGGGAGATAATTCAGGTCCTTGATGGAAACTTTGTGTCAGTGAATCAATCAACTTGGATATCACTAATTATCTGAAATTCTTAGGAGATATAGCATATTTTCCTTAGAATCCAGAAAATGTGGAAGCATAGTTTATTTTCTGCCAAAAATGTTGTAGCTAATTATTGTGTCTAGGAGAAAAAAAAAAAAAAAAAGACCAATGTATAATTAGAGACCAGGAAAGGGTGATGAATATGCAGAACCAGAGATGTATAATATATAATACAAATAAGCAGTTAATTAGAAGAACACAGAAAGGTGAAGTATACTATTTGAATGCCTAAAAATGAGTCAAAGGGGAAAAATCAGGAATAAAAGCTAATCAAACTCAATCTTAAATAGATAGAGAAGTTAAAATATTTAAACCCTCAGAGGACTTCACATTTAACATTGAAGAAATAACTGTAACAAAATAGTATAGTACATAGTTTTCAGTATAGTTACTTTGAAATTATCTTGTGATAGATAATATTACTGTCATTTGAACTGCATCAGAACATAAAAAATAAGATTTATTTTCTGATATTTTATTCAGAGTAGCATAGTGAACTTACTATTCTATGAGTAGCCACCTTCATATGTAAGATCTGGGTTGGCAAGAACAAATATTTTAAGAGAGGAGGCAAAAAAACAGTCAAAAAGAAAGTAGTTCATCATGTTTCAAAATTAACATGATGTGAAAACACCAACTACCTTCAATATAAGAAATACTGAAAAAGCACTAGTCACAAGTACTCAAGCAAACAAAATTGTTTCTCATTGCTTCAAGGACTGCTTTTTTTGTTTGTTTGTTTGTTTGTTTTGAGTGAGTCTTACTGATTTGCAGACTGATGAAGTTCAGTTTAGAAAATGCAAATCAATTCCTGAAGATTTGCAAACAGACAATAAAGTCTGACCAATTTTTATGGCATGAATTTTACTCATGAAAAAAATGTGCTTTTTGGTCAAAAATTGGTAGACTATGATTGAAAGTCACATAACTACCTATGACTTTTGCTTTATCTGTCTTTTGTTTGTTTAAAAAAAATGCAAGCAGATTCAGAAAACTTATACTCAAGACCACAATTCCACTAAATCACATGATGGAAATTATGATCTGAATGGCATAGGGAACATGTTATTATAAATAAAACTACCATAAGAATCTACATGAAGCTGCTTCTTCTTCTTCTTCCTCTTTTTTTTTTTTTTTTTTTAACCTGAAACTTTTTATTTTCTACTGGGGGGATAACTCATTAACAATATTGTGAAAGTTTCATGTGGACAGTGAAGGGATTCAGCCACGCACATACATGTATCCATTCTCCCCAAAACTCCCCTTCCATCCAGGCTGCCACATAGTATTGAGCAGAGTTCCTCTACTGTACAGTAGGTCTTTCTCAGTTATCCATTTTAAATATACTACAGTGCAGATTTTTGTGTTTTCAATCCTGAAGTAAATACTAGCGACCATGAGTGCTAGATTATGTAGTAAGCGCATATTTAATTTCATAAGAAACTGTCCAACTGTTTTCTGAAGTAGCTATACCATTCTGTATTCCTACCATCAGTAAATGAGTTTTTGTTGCTCCACATTCTCACCAGCATCTGGTGTTTTCATGTTGTGGATTTTGGCTCTGGGTGGCTCAGTAGAAAAGAATCTGCCTGCCAGTGAAGGAGATGCAGGAGACACGGGCTTGACCCCTGCATCAGGAAGATCCCCTGGAGTGAAAAATGGCAACCCACTCCAACATTCTTGCCTGAAAAATTTCATGAACAGAGGAATCTGGAGGACTACAATCCATAAAGTCACAAAGAGTCAGATATGGCTGAGTACGAAACAAGTAGTTAGATGTATAGTGGTATATCTTTGTCATCTTGATTTGCATTTCCCTAATGATGTATGGTTTAGGGCATCATGTATGCTTATTTACTCTCTGTACATGTTCTTTGGTGAGGTGTCTGTTAAAATCCTTGGTATATTTTTAAGTGCATTTTTTTTGTATACTTACTGTTAGGTTTTAAGAGTTCTTTATCAATTTTGGATATCAAATGAGTTTTTTGCAAATATTTTCTCCCCTTCTGCTATGGCCCTTTCATTCTCATCAACAACGTGTTTGGCAGAGCAGAAGGTTTTATTTTAATGAAGTTCAACCTGTCAATAATTTCTCTGATAAATCACACCTTTAGTGTTTTATGTAAAAATAATCACCTCATCCAAGGTCATCTATTTTTCTCTTATGTTTGCTTCTAGGAGTTCTACAGTTTTGCCTTTTGTATTTAGGTATATTTGCCATTTTGAGTTAATTTTGTGAAAGGTGTAGGACTGTGCCTAGATTTATTTATTTATTTTTGCATGTAAATATCTGCTTGTCCCAGCCTCCTCTGTCCATGGAATTCTCCAGGCAAAAATACTGGCGTGGGTTGCCATGCCATCTTACAGGGATCTTCCAAACCCAGGGATCAAACCCGTATCACTTAGGTCTCCTGCATTAGCAGGCAGGTTCTTTAGCACTAGCGCCATCTGGGGAACCCTGACTATATTTATATGTATCTATTTCTGCACTTTGTATTATGTTCCACTGATCTATTTATATTTTCTTTTACCAATACCACACTTTATTCATGCAACTTTATATTGAGTCTTGAAATTGAGTAAGGGCAGCCACTAATGTGGTTCTTCAACATTTTGTTGCCCATCCTTGATCTTTTGTTTCTCCATATAAACTTTAGAATTATGGGACTCTAAATCAGGGTCCCCAACCTCCAGGATCTAATCCCTGATTGATCTAATGTGGAACTGATGTAATAATAACAGAAATAAAGTACACAATAAATGTAATAAAAAATAAATAAACTTTAGAATTAATTTTTGTATATCCAGACATAGAAAAAAATAACCATGATTGTATTTTGGTGGAGATTGCATTTAATCAACATAGAAATGGCATCTAACATGGAATATATCTCCATCTATTTAGTTCTTCATACATCAGAGTTTTCTGGTTTTACTTACATATAGCTTGTACATATTCTATTTCACTTTTGGGTACTAATTATTTCACTTTTTGGTGCTAATTATTTCACTTTTGGATACTACTATAAGTGGTATTTGTAAAATTTCAGTCTGCATTTATTTATTGCTGGTGTATAGGCAAGCAACTGGCTTTTGTATATATTGTTTATTAACCTTGCATCCTGCAATCTTGATATAATTGCATATTAGTTCCAACTTTATTGTTGTTGTTGATTCTTTTATATGTTCTATATAGGTAATCATTTCATCTGTGGACAATTTTATTTCTTCCTTATATATTATTATGCATCTTTTCTTGTCTTGTCTTATTGCATTAGCTTGTATTTCCATTATCATGTTGGAGAGAAATGGTTGGAAACAAATACTGCTTTGTTCCTGTTCTTTGTGGGAAGAATTCTATTTCTTCATATCTTAATTTCTTAGAGTTTGAAATCTATAATCAATCTTCTGGTTAAACCTGAATTTATTTTTCCCCTCTAAAATTCAAAACACATATTTATTTCAAAGAGTAAAATCATTCACACTTTATTTTGAACTATTATTTCTCTATATTGACTCTTTAAATCAGATTATCATTAAAATGCTCACTTATTTTGACTTTAGACGTACACTAACATTAAGAAAGTTGATGCCAACTAAGACACAATTTCATCTGTATACTAATCACTTCATAAAAGTATATCAATTCTATGAAGAAATTGAAATATATTTTTAAATTAATATAGTTAACTGTTTAAATGTATTTTTATTAAAGATACTTGTAAACTAGAATCTCAAATGCTACTTTTACTTTGAGCTTTTATTGTTTCTCTACATTTAAAGAACTTTATGATATTTAAGCATGTTTTTAATATTTTCTCAAGATATTTAGCATAGGTTTGGCACTAGAAAGACATATAAATGTGGATATTTAGGTACTCTAAATTTCTCCATGATGATATCTAAATGAAAGACATTTAAGGTACTAAAAAATACCTACAAATCATTGAACAGACATACGGACATCCACATATACAGGCAAAATTGGTACTTCTATTAAAAAATATGAAGTCTTTATTTTGGATGAGATATAAACAGATGAAAAACAGAAGGGAAAAGGGATTGAAGATAAAATAACCTGGAACCTATCACTCTATATCTGAGGACATATTTTTAAAAGAATGGTTCCATGAGATCTACTATTAATAAGAAATTAGTTTCAGTTATAAGTAATCTTGGAAAGAAAAACAAAGCAAAACAAAACATGTATCTACTGATTACAACAGCTAGAGTGGCATAATATCAAATGTTATAAAATCCAGTTTTGTGAAATTAAATAAATCAAAGCTCAAAAGTTTATCTTCAGTATCCCCATGTACTGAGGCTGTGGAATCTGAATCATATTTCACAAAAGCAGATTATTTTTATAGTGATTATCAGAATTTAATTTTATTTTTTTTAGTAATTTCAACATTTTTTGCTGATCTATGCTAATACAAGTTCAGTTCAGTTCAGTCGCTCAGTCATGTCCGACTCTTTGCTACCCCATGGATCACAGCATGCCAGGCCTCCCTGTCCATCACCGACTCCTGGAGCCAAACCAAACTCATGTCCATCGAGTCAATGATACCATCCAGCCATCTCATCCTCCGTCGTCCCCTTCTCCTCCTGCTCCCAATCCTTCCCAGCATTAGGGTCTTTTCCAGTGAGTCAACTCTTCACATGAAGTGGCCAAAGTATTGGAGTTTCAGCTTCAACATCAGTCCCTCCAATGAACACCCAGGACTGATCTCCTCTAGGATGGACAGGTTGGATCTCCTTGCAGTCCAAGGGACTCTCAAGAGTCTTCTCCAACACCACAGTTCAAAAGCATCAATTCTTCTGTGCTCAGCTTTCTTCACAGTCCAACTCTCACATCCATACATGACTACTGGAAAAACCATAGCCTTGACTAGACTGACCTTTTTTGGCAAAGTGATGTCTCTACTTTTTAATATGCTACCTAGGTTGGTCATAACTTTCCTTCCCAGGAGTAAGCGTCTTTTATACCGTGCCACATATATCAGTATCATCAAAATTGAAACAAACAAACAGTATTCTATTTAGATTTTAAGGAGACATAACTAAGTCAATTGCATGAAGTGAGAATATAATTCTTCGTAACTACAAAGCATGTTATTAAAGATTTGCATAACTTTTAAGCTGTTAAAGTGGCTTTTAATGCCTATAATTATGGCATTCTTCATAAAGGAGTGAACAACTTAACTAAGATTTCCTGGAAAGGTATTAGTAAACAGGCTAATATGAGCATTAATACAGAATTGGCCTGAACTTGTGCGGGTATACTCAGTCACTTAGCTGTGTCTGACTCTTTGTGAACCCATGGACTGTAGCCTGCCAGGCTCCTCTGTCCATGGAATTTTCCAAACAAGAATACTGGAGTGGGTTTCCATTCCCTCCTCCAGAGGATTTTCCCAACCTAGGGATCGAACCTGTGTCTTCTGTGTCTCTTGCATTGCAGGCAGCTTCTTTACCACTGTGTGCCACATTTTGAACTTCAGGAGTGCACTTTTCTTTAGTTTTATTAGTTTTTATTATTTTTAGTATTAAGATATAGTAGATATTATAGTGCACATGAGACATTGGATTTATATTTGTTAAGCAAGTTACTAAATCAACCAAAGTATTAATTACTAAGTATTTAATTTGTAACAATAAAGATTCAGGAATGCCAATATTAGTTAATGATAGAATTTTCTCTAGGGAAAAAAGATATTTAAGTTTACACAAGTAAGAAAATCAAAATATGCTATTATCCAGAGTCTATGCAGAGATTATTAACTACATAGATAAACTACAGTGATGGTTTTAATTCTATGTGATATTTTTATTCTATGAAGACTTTTAGTGCACTAATATATTCACTATAATCTCAGGAAATATGCTAAACTTAATTTAAATAGAAGTATTCAAATATTTTTGCTCAAATGAAAATATCTGCTAGTCATATATCAAGTGATGTTAAACGTGTGGTTTTCAAAGTTGCAAAAACCTTAACTTTAAATATACAAAAGAGCATGAACAAGGTAATATCTTTTTGTTTTGGTTTAGTTTTGAGTTTTTGCTGTTTCGTTGACTAAATGGTGATACTTGACTGTGGGTATAACAGCAGTGATGTCACTGATGATCTAATCAACCAGATGATTCTAATCAACTAAGAATGTCAGCCTCATTAGAATTGACTGAAAATGAAATAGTAAGAGAAAAATAGAGGTAAGATAGCACCTTTAAGAAGATTTGTTATCATTTGTTTGCTTGCAAAGAGAAAAAATATGGTGCAGAGGTGCAGAGAATGGCAAGAGGTATGAGATGATCTTTAATAATTTTAAGATATATTCAGAATGGAGTATCATTCAGCCTTAAAAAGGGAAATCCCCCCTACTTGTGACAACATGTATAAACATGTTGGAGGACATTGTACTAGACACAGAAAAATACTGCACAATCTTACTTAGTTATGAAATACTGAAAAGTCAAGCTCAGAGAACCAGAGAGTAGAATGATGATTGCCACGTGCTGGGGGAATATGAAAAATGGGGGGATATTTGTGAAATTGTGTAAATATTCAGTTTTAAGATGAATATATGTTTGGGCTCTAATGTACAGCATAGTGACCATAGATAATAATACTGCTAAGAGTGTGGTTGCAACTGCTAAGAGAGTAGATCTTAAGGGTTCTCACCACACATGCACACAAACAAATTAACTACATGAAGTGATAGGTGTGTTAACTTGATTGTGAAAATCACTTAACAATGTATACATATCATTGTGTTCTTTATCTGAATAAATCACATTATACACCTAGATGTATACATTTTTATTTGTTAATTATGCCTCAGTAAAATTAGGAAGCATTTAATTTAATTAATTCATTTATTTTTTGCTTTAAAAGTTAATTTATTGGTTCATTGCATATTAAAAAAATCACATTAATTTGACTTACAAAGCATTTGCATTTCTTACTTAACATCTTTTCAAGATAATTTGCTTCCTTATGAATCCACCTATATACCATTTTAAAATCAAGAGTATTAATTTTTTTTAAATTTTTTCCCCAATTATTTTTATTAGTTGGAAGCTAATTACTTTACAATATTGTAGTGGTTTTTGCCATACATTGACATGAATTAGCCATGGATTTACATATGTTCCCCATTCTGAACCCCCCTCCCACCTCCCTCCCCATCCCATCCTTCTGGGTCATCCCTGTGCACCAGCCCCGAGCACTTGTCTCATGCATCCAACCTGGACTGGTGATCGTTTTACCCTTGATAATATACATGTTTCAATGCTGTTCTCTCAGATCATCCCACCCTCGCCTTCTCCCATAGAGTCCAAAAGTCTGTTTTATACATCTGTGTCTCTTTTTCTGTCTTGCATATAGAGTTATTGTTACCATCTTTCTAAATTCCATGTATATGCGTTAGTATACTATATTGGTGTTTTTCTTTCTGGCTTACTTCACTCTGTATAATGGGCTCCAGTTTCATCCATCTCATTAGAACTGATTCAAATGAATTCTTTTTAATGTCTGAGTAATATTCCATGGTGTATATATACCACAGCTTCCTTATCCATTCATCTGCTGATGGGCATCTAGGTTGCTTCCATGTCCTGGCTATTATAAACAGTGCTGTGATGAACAGTGGGGTGCACGTGTCTCTTTCAGATCTGGTTTCCTCAGTGTGTATGCCCAGGAGTGGGATTGCTGGGTCATATGGCAGTTCCATTTCCAGTTTTTTAAGGAATCTCCACACTGTTCTCCATAGTGGCTGTACTAGTTTGCATTCCCACCAACAGTGTAAGAGGGTTCCCTTTCCTCCACACCCTCTCCAGCATTTATTGCTGGTAGACTTTTGGATAGCAGCCATTCTTACTGGCATGTAATGGTACCTCATTGAGGTTTTGATTTGCATTTCTCTGATAATGAGTGATGTTGAGCATCTTTTCGTGTGTTTGTTAGTCATCTGGATGACTTCTTTGGAGAAATGTCAGTTTAGATCTTTGGCCCATTTTTTTACTGAGACATTTATTTTTCTGGAATTGAGCTACAGGAGTTGCTTGTATATTTTTGAGATTAATCCTTTACTGGATAAGAGTGAAAGTGCTAGTGAAATGAATAAAATAATATTGCAGGAGACTACCTGGAGATCTGTCAGAGTGAAGTCCTTGGGTTGTGTGAAGGGGATTCAATTTTTATATACATACGATGGCAAAGACTTTTGCAGAAAAAAAGAAATAAAAAAGATAGTTTGGAGAGACATAGTAGAAGGAGAGCAGTGTGTGGGCTCAGATGCAGGTAGATTGCAAATGCTGTCTCCTCACCATCCTAAAATAGACAGTGAGGTCATCAGTAGAAGATCAGAATGAGAAAGAACACAATGGAAATGTAAGCAAAGATGATCCCTTAACATATACAGAAGTGTACGATAATAAGGAGAAGTATAATAAGAAAGAGAAGTAGGATAGTAAAGGGACCAAAGAAAATTCTAGTTAGCTATTAAGGCCCCAAATTAGTTTAGTTACTGTGACTTTAAATTTTGGCCATTACCATGGATTTACATTTTACTCTAGTCATATTCACCTCTATGAATTCAGGCATGAGTTGTCTATAATTGGATTTTGGTTTAGTTAAAATAGTAAAGTGAAGTTAAAGGTGACAAGGGACTCATAGTTGTATGTAAGTTTCTAATAGGGCTATAGGTTTCTGAGGTTGATACATCAGAATAAGTAGACTGGAGCCTTAGCCTTAGAGGTTAGAGTGTCCAGAGTTAAAATTATGAGAGATCGCTAACATATAAGACATCAATATGGAAGTCAATAACCAAGGTAGTCCAAAAGACAAGTGCACGAGGTGGGGGGGTGGGGGGGGAGACAAGGAAATGTGATGTAAGTCATTGGGAATATTGTTTCTGTGGCTACTATCAAAATAGTAAATTACAATGGTAATAATATTGAAGAGAATGAGAGTAAATGCAAATTAAAATATTTTATTGTAATATCTATTTATAAGGGATACAATAGCATTTTTTTCTAAATTACTTTTCTAGCATCAGTATTAGTGTATTCAACTCTTGAAATAGTATGGGAAACATACTATGCTTTGACTGTACTTTGCTGCAGTAACTACTGTTACACTGTAGTTGCATTGTGGTAATGCAGTGACTAAGAAGGAGAAACAATGGTGATTTTCCCCTTGTTCTTTGGTTCCATGTGTGCCTTTTCCTGGGTCCTTAGCACTGAGACATGGATTTTATCTTGACATGTTTGGTAATAATAATAGCTTCATCACTGAATACAATTCTTTGACTGGAGCTGTCAAACAAACATTAAACAAATAGGTAAATGGAATTCGTTCCTCATGTTTCTTCTGAGAGGACTTCATTTTTTTCAGTTCTCATTTTTTCAGTGCTGTAAATGAAAAGAGATGAATTCTGGATTCTGTGCTGTTTGTGCATGCTGAATATTCCCAGGACTCAGGCCAATTAGGAAACAAGACTGGAGGCAAACAACAAAAACCCCATTGCTATATAGAATTTTCTTAGTTTTGACTTACTTTTCAATTTGTCTGAATTTAGTTTTCACAGTCCTCATATAGTTATTCTTGGTACTCTGTCCAGAGATTTCTATTGTCGTTTGTGGAGAAACAAGACTTTAGGGGGTTTACACCATCTTTACCAGCACAAGAATTCCAAGATTGCAATATTGAATTGATAAAAAGAAGCATATCATTCAAGGGGAAAAAAATACACCAATATTGAAAGGCAAACTAGTTTTTTAGGAAACAACTTTGCTGAGAAAGTTCTGGTATCTATGGTTAAAAAACTGGACTGTGCTAGTATAATTTCAGATTAGATTATGCTGCTACTGCTGCTGCTAAATCACATCAGTCGTGTCCGACTCTGTGCGACCCCATAGACGGCAGCCCACCAGGATCCGCCTCCCTGGGATTCTCCAGGCAAGAACACTGGAGTGGGTTGCCATTTCCTTCAATGCATGAAAGTGAAAAGGGAAAGTGAAGTCACTCAGTCTGGTCCGACTCTTAGCAACCCCATGGACTGCAGCCTACCAGGCTCCTCGTCCATGGGGTTTTCCAGGCAAGAGTACTGAAGTGGGTTGCCATTGCCTACTCCGAGATTAGATTATGAATATTTATTATAATCACAGTGCTACTGCTAAGTCACTTCAGTCGTGTCCGACTCTGTGCGACCCCATCCCTGGGATTATCCAGGCAAGAACACTGGAGTAGGTTGCCATTTCCTTCTCCAGTAAATTGTCATAAATAAATGCAGTAATATAATAAATACAATGATCTATGAAATTTCAACAATCAATTTTCATTTATACTTGTCTTTGTTTAAGACTTCCCTGGTGGCTCAGATGGTAAAGTGTCTGCCTACAATGCGGAAGACCCAAGTTCAATCTCTGGGTTGGGAAGATCTCCCGGAGAAGGAAATTGCAACCCACTCCTGTATTCTTGCCTGAAAAATCCCATGGATGGAGGAGCCTGGTAGGCTACAGTCCATGGGGTTGCAAAGAGTCGGACATGACTGAGCGACTTCACTTTCTTTTTTTCTTTCTTTGTTTAACTATGTGCAAGATTCTAACAATTTCTTTCCCCAAAACATTTCATTAGACATTAAATCCATGTTTTTGACTCATTAAAATATTTCATTAGATTAACAACTAAAAGAAAATAGGAATATCTCATAATTATTTCTATAGAAAAAAAAACAGCACTCACAGGAAAATTGTTTTACAATGCTGTGAGTAAAATTCTACAAGTCTTAATAAAATGAGAGGAAAATCATACCATCTATGAAATTAAATCTGTTGTTTATGTTGTACACAGAGATTCAGTTATTTCTGCACCTGATAATATTGTTATATTTTTTCATTAAAATATGGTAACTACACAGTAAAAACAGCCAACTCTGAATATCAGTCATTTAGTGTCTATTTAAAACTATGGCAAGAACACACATATGTGCAAAGAAATAATTTGATGTTACAACAAAACTGTCCAAGTGCCTTAAGCCAAAGATAAACAGTACAGTGACAAGACTTCTGTATCATTCAACGTCATATTTGCCTTGGCTGCAGCATCTCATTAAAAATCATATAATTTATTGTCCAGTTTTACTTCAATGGTTGGAAATAAATTACTTGCACATCTCTTGTGGATTAAGTTATCTCTATGCATACATATAAATCACACCAAAAGAAACCAAATTACCTCCTAAATGCTCATAGACTCATATTCCTCACTCATAATAACATTCATTTCCTATATAGACATTTAATAGTGTAGTACAGTTAATATGCTTCAAAGATGACCTATAACACTCAGGATTATTAACTACAACAAACCTGAACCGCAATTCAAGGCTGCCAGTTTCTTGGCAGTGCAGTAGATCATTTTAATTCAAGATATACCTGATAAGATTCAGACGCTCGCTCTACTTTTGAAGGCAATTTTCTCTGTTCTCTCTTTTCAGGCCAATAAAAGAGTCAGAATGTTAGGGTAACTTTAGTTACTCTAGAACTATCGTGGTTAAACTTGTCTTGGTTCAAATATGTCTTTAGCTACTTAAAACTTCTCTTCTGGTACATGTTCTAACTTTGAAACTCACAGTAATCATTTTGAAAACGTACCATAGCAAAGATTTTTATTTGAAAAATACCATGACTTTGCAATTGCATTTCTGGCAGAATTGTCATAATTAAATTTAACATTACAGTAGGGAAATTAAAAACTAAAACTACTTTTGAACATAATGCATGCATCCTTTCTAAATTATATCAACTATAAGAAACTCAAATGTCTTTAAACATGTTTTTATTTTTCAAAATAGGCAAAATAAAAAGAAGAGAATTATGGAAGTTAATATTTAATGTCTGTAGATTTGTTTAAATAAAGATTGAGATAACAAATAATAATAGAATAATATTAATTTAATAGGTAAGAGGAGCTTTTATAAGTCTTCCCAGGGGACACAGAGTTAAAGAACTTGCCCGCCAATGCAGGAGGTGCTAGAGATGTGCCTTTGATTCTTGTGTCAAGAAGATCCCCTGGAGTAGGAAATGGCAACCCACTCCAGTGTTCTTGCCTGGATAATTTCAAGCACAGAGGAGCCTGGAGGGCTACATTCCATGGGGTCACAAAGAATAGACATGTCTGTGTACATGCACACTCATGCATAGGCTTCTATATCTAGTAGAAGTTTTGGTGAAGAGATGTCTCATATTGTAATTCAACCATTTCCAACTCTGAAAATAAGGCATGATTTTGAGAATCATATGAAATAAAAATAATTTATTATATAATGAGAAAAAAACTTAAAATATCAGTTCAGACCTGGGCACGCTATAGATCTCACACAGTATTACTATTTACTAATTTCCAAAAGCATTTATTATAAAATGTTTCCTATTATTTATTGAGATGCTAATATTGGAAGTTATGATAAGTATACTCTTCATGAGTTTATCCTTTATCCACTATTTTTTAAACATCTCTGTATAGAAATCATATTATATGGACTTTCAAAGTGTGATGCCTAATTATATTAGTTGTATTGGTTACTGAATATATCTTATACATACATATATTTTAATGTATATGTTTGTCTCTGATTAAACATGTTATATTTCAAGTTTCAGAAATATGCTTTTTTTAAACATTTTAATAATTATGAAAATTCCCATGATTTAAATTGAAATTAAAATATGTTTGCCAGCCACAACAAAGAAGTTATGAGGAGAGGTGTAACATTGTTAGGTTGATAGGAGAAATATGACATTAAATATAAACACTAATTGTGTGTATTACATAGAAAGATGTTAAAATCATCATTGTAAAACTGTAAAGTATTTTTTTGTGAAACTGTAAAGTAAATCATCATATACTGATGATTCTAAACAATATCAGTGACAACATATTCCTCTATTATAAGACATCACTCATACCAAAAATGTAAAAATATGTCTTTAAAATTTTTGTGGTATTTAAATGAATTTTTAAATGACATTCATTGTAAATCAATTTAAATATAAATGCAATATGAACCAAATTGAAAGTACAGATGAAATAGCAATACTCAAAATGATACTAACAAACGTCAAGGCTGTAAAAGGCCTTACTGGGACTGTAAAGGTCAAAATCACCAATACCTAAAGTTGATAAAGATGAATCAGCAAAATTTCTGAATATGAAGAAGACTGACACAAGCTCTGCTTTTGTTACTTAAACAACATGAGGTATTCAGGGTTTGGATAAATACATGCCTTAGGCAATTACTTAAAACTTTTGTCGCTGTGTAGTATAGCATCATTTTTATTATTATAAAAAATGTTGTTAAAAATCTGTATTTCTCCAACAGTTAAGGGGGAAACTCCCTAATCACTTAACCTGCTATTCATTAGAAATGCAATAAGTGATTTATTATGTGGTACCTTGAATTATCACTTCCACATAGGGAAATACTTGGAAAACATAAAGACTGGAAACAGGAGAGATTTATAATTTTGTGTCTCTGAGGTTTTTGTATGTCATTTTTTTTTCATCAAATACCACTATTATAAAGCATGGCAATATAATGTTGCTTGAAATGTTGCTACACTGACTCACAGAGGCAATTTCAAAAAACATTATAGCATATCTTCCTGTGATGACAATCGTAGACACTCATATATGAAGAAGCAATGGTCGTATAGCAACAAATGTGACACACAACTTCCAAATGTGACTCATAAAATTCCAAAAATAATAATATTTCCCAAGTGAATTCAAATGGTAAAATCTCTAATGAAAAGCATAGTTATTCAGAGATATTTCTTTATGCTTTTTGAGTAAGCAAGTACAGTCAAACACTACACTTTTCGCACAACTTTTAGCTTCTAGATCCTAATTCAACTTATCTGAAGGAAAATTAAAATTATAAAATGATATAACACCTAGTTAATGTTTAATCTAATCAGAAATCTCAAATATTTTGTCATTCAATAAATATCCATTTTATAAGGAAAGAACAAAAAAATTGGGATAAAAAATTCATAGATGAAACAAAATAAAACATGAAATTATAGTTTGCATATGCAAACCCACAAGATTTAAGGGTTTTTAAATTGGGCATAGTGTTCTATATACTTTTATATAGAATTGAGATGTCACGAAACTTTGACAAAATTAACATTTTTTTTTACTAAGCTTTAATATTTGCAACATTTTTAAACAAGTTTGTAATAATTCATAGAAAATTTAAAGAAAGAACATATATAAAGCAGGTCAACCTAGTGTGTGTAAAGAGATTAAGGAGATCTGCAAATAAAGCTAACTCTTTGGAGGGAGAAAATCAGAGTCAGACACACTCTAGTTCCCAATGCACATGTGATATCAGTAATATATCATGGGCATAATTCTAAATTGCTTTGAACTAATATCTCTAAACTTCCACCATGTGGAACAGCATCAAAACTTATATTTCTATTAATGGATAATAATGAATTAGTTGTTCTTTTTTTTTTTTTTCATTTTTCATGTAGCAAAAAATGGCTGTGATGATCTTTACCTGGCTATCTCTTTTATCTCTTTAAATTTTAGATTTTACCTGGCACCTTCCTAGGATACTTCCTGAAAGCAGAATTATTAAGTTACATGGCATGTGCCATTTTAATATTTTGGGAAGATGCCCAAATCATCTTCACCACTGAACTTTTGGTGATGATTTTATACCTAACCTACTTGGAGTGACACAGGAAGAATAATGAAGTATGAATTACACTTCCACTTAATTTTCTAGTACTCATTTGATATTACTAATACTTATATCTTTAAAAATAAGCTATAAACCATATATTTAAATATGTTTCAATTCTTTACAGAATTCACAAAAATAAGCACTATTAAATAAGTTTATTAAATATAATTCTTCCACAAATATTCTAATATTTTTATTTTATAATACCATAAAATGAAAACTACCATAGTTTAAACATATCTAATAGAGTTTTACTTAAGGGTTAGAAAGTTCAGAAACAGTACTTGGATTGTTTGGGCTTACATGCTCAACCATGACTCTTACTTCATTTCATAACATTTATGACTTCAGTTACCTTATTATATGTTTGAGCTTAAAGGTCATACTAGTTAGAAAGATATGTATTTTTAATAGAAATGTCTAGTATATATTACCTTGTTGCTGTTGTGCAGTCAAGAAGTTGTGTACATCTCTTTGTGACCCCATGGACTACAGCACACCAAGCTCCTCTGTCCTTCGCTACCCCCAGAGCTTTCTCAAATTCATGTCCATTGAGTTGGTGATGCTATCTAACCATCTCATCTTCTTCCACCCGCTTCTTCCATTGCCTTCAAGCTTTCCCAGCATCAGGATCTTTTCTAATGAGTCAGCTGTTTGCATTAGATGACCAAAGTATTGGAGCTTCAGCTTCAGTATCTATCCTTCCAACGAATATTCAGGGTTGATTTCCTTTAGGACTAATTGGTTTGATCTGCTTGCCGCCCAAAGGACTCTCAAGGGTCTTCTCCAGTTGGAATCCCATTACCTCCACGAGATTTATTTGCAGTAATGTTTCCTAAGGTCCACTTGACTTCACACTCCAACTCTAGGTGAGTGACCTCACCATCGTGGCTATCCAGGTCATTAAGATCTTTTGTGGTATAGTACTGTATATTCACGGTGCTGGAGTGGAGAGTGGCTGAGAGGAGATACCCCATGTCCAAGGTCAGGAGTGGTGACTGCACTTCGCTGGACCATGTGTGGAGATACCCCATGTCCAAGGTCAGAGAAACCCAAGTAAGATGGTAGGCACTGGAAAGCTGTGAGGAGATACCCCACGTCCAAGGGCAAAGGAGAAGCCACAGCAAGACAGTAGGAGGGGCAAATTTGCATTTAGAATCAAACTCCATTCCCACCAGAGATATTCAGAGAGCTCAAACAAACCTTATGCACACCAGGAACCAGGGATCCCACAGAGACTGAGACAGAACTGTGTTTGAGCGCCTCCTGTGGAGATATGGGTCAGCAGTGATCTGCCACAGGGAAAGGGGCTCCGGGTGTGGGTTTGGCGTAAGTCCTCTTGGAGGAGGTCACCATTAATCCCACCATAGAGCTGTCAGAACTTACATAGGACTGGGAAATAGACTCTTGGAGGGCACAACAGAAACTTGTGCAACAGGACACAGGAGAAAGGAAAAGTGACCCCACAGGAGACTGTCCTGGAATTGCCTGTGGGTGCCCAGGAGTCTCCAGCGAAGGTGTGGGTTGGTGGTGGCCTCCAAGGGACTCTCAAAAGTCTTCTCCAACACCATAGTTCAAAAGCATCAATTTTTCAGCACTCAGCTTTTTTCACAGTCCAACTCTCACATCCATACATGACCATTGGAAAAACAATAGCCTTGACTAGACAGACCTTTGTTGGCAAAGTAATGTCTCTGCTTTTTAATATGCTCTCTAGATTGGTTATAACTTTCCTTCCAAGGAGTAAGCATCTTTTAATTTCATGGCTGCAATCACCATCTGCAGTGATTTTGGAGCCCCCAAAAATAAAGTCTGACACTGTTTCCACTGTCTCCCCATATATTTCACATGAGGTGATGGGACCAGATGCCTTGATCATAGTTCTCTTAATGTTAAGCTTTAAGCCAACTTTTTCACTCTCCCCTTTCACTTTCATCAAGAGGTTTTTTAGTTCCTCTTCACTTTCTGCCATAAGGGTGGTGTCATCTGCAAATCTGAGGTTATTGATATTTCTCCCGGCAATCTGGATTACAGCTTGTGCTTCTTCCAGCCCATTGTTTCTCATGATGTACTCTGCATATAACTTAACTAAGCAGGGTGACAATATACAGCCTTGACATACTCCTTTTCCTATTTGGAACCAGTCTGTTGTTCCATGTCCAGTTCTAACTGTTGCTTCCTGACCTGCATACACGTTTCTCAAGAGGCAGGTCAGGTGGTCTGGTATTCCCATGTCTTTCAGAATTTTCCACAGTTTATTGTGATCCACACAGACAAAGGTTTTGGCATAGTCAATAAAGCAGAAATAGATGTTTTTTTCTGGAACTCTCTTGCTTTTTTGATGATCCAGCAGATGTTGGCAATTTGATCTCTGGTTCAAAGGTCACCATAGTTTGGCCCCAAGTAAATAGCAGGGAGGAAACACAGCTCCCCTCATCAAGAGACAATTGGATTAAAGATTTACTGAGCATGGACCCACCCTCAGTCAGTCTATCCTATCAGGAAGCTTTCATGAGCCTCTTATCCTTCTCCACCAGAGGGCAGACAGACTGAAAACCACAATCAGAAAACTAAGCAATCTATTCACATGGACTACAGCCTTGTCTAACTCAATGAAACTATGAGCCATGCCTTGTAGGGTCACCCAAGATGGACAGGTCATGGTGGAGTGTTCTGACAAAACGTGGTCCACTGGAGAAGGGAATGGCAAACCGCTTCAGTATTCCTGCCTTGAGAACCCCATGAACAGTATAAAAGGCAAAAAGGTACAACACTGAAAGATGAACTTCCCAGGCCAGTAGACGCCAAATATGCTACTGGAGATCAGTGGAGAAATAACTGCAGAAAGAATGAAGAGATGGAACCAAAGCAAAAACAACACACAGTTGTGGATGTGATTGTTGAAGCAAGGAAGCAAGGTCCAATGCTGTAAAGAGCAATGTTGTATAGGAATCTGGAATGTCAGGTCCACGAATAAAGGCAAATTGAAAGTCATCAAACAGGAGATGGCAAGAATGAACATCAATATTTTAGGAATCAATGAAATAAAATGGACTGGAATGGGTGAATTTAACTCAGATGACCATTATATCTACTACTGTGGGCAGGAATCCCTTAGAAGAAATGGAGTAGCCATCATGGTCAACAAAAGAATCCTAAATGCAGTACTTGGATGCAATCTCAAAAATGACAGTATGATCTCTGTTCGTTTCAAAAGCAAACCATTCAATATCACGGTAATCCAAGCCTATGCCCCAACCAGTAATGCTGAAGAAGCTCAAGTTGAACGGTTCTATGAAGACCTACAGGACCTTTTAGAACCAACAGCCAAAAAAGATGTCCTTTTCATTATAGGGGACTGGAATGCAAAAGTAGGAAGTCAAGAAACATCTGGAGTAACAGGCAAATTTGGCCTTGGAGTATGGAATGAAGCAGGGCAAAGGCAAATAGAGTTTTGCCAAGAGAACGCACTGGTCATAGCAAACATCCTCTTCCAACAACACAAGAGAAGACTCTGCACATGGACATCACCAGATGGTCAACACCGAAATCAAATTGATTATATTTTTTGCAGCCAAGATGGAGAAGCTCTATACAGTCAGCAAAAACAAGACCGGGAGCTGACTGTGGCCCAGATCATGAACTCCTTATTCCCAAATTGAGACTTCAGTTGAAGAAAGTAGGTAAAACCACTAGACCATTCAGGTATGACCTGAATCAAAATCCTAATGATTATACAGTGGAAGTGAGAAATAGATTTAAGGGACTATATCTTATAGAAAGAGTACCTGATGAACTAAGGATGGAGGTTCATGACACTGTACAGGAGACAGGGATCAAGACCATCCCCAAGAAAAAGAAATGCAAAGCAGCAAAATGGCTGTCTAAGGAGACCTTGCAAATAGCTGTGAAAAGAAGAGAAGCAAAAAGCAAAGGAGAAAAGGAAAGATATACCTATTTGAATGCAGAGTTCCAAAGAATAGTAAGGAGAGATAAGAAAGCCTTCCTCAGCGATCGATGTAAAGAAATAGAGGAAAACAACAGAATGGGAAAGACTAGAGATCTCTTCAAGAAAATTAGAGATACCAAGGGAACATTTCATGCAAAGATGGGCACAATAAAGGACAGAAATAGTATGGACCTAACAGAAGCAGAAGATATTAAGAAAAGTTGGCAAGAATACACAGAAAAACTATACAACAAATATCTTCATGACCCAGATAGTCACGAAGGTGTGATCACTCACTTAGAGCCAGACATCCTGGAATGTGAAGTCAAATGGGCCTTAGGAACCATCACTACGAACAAAGCTAGTGGAAGTGATGGAATTCCAGCTGAGCAATTTCAAATCCTGAAAGATGATGCTGTGAAAGTGCTGCCATCAACATTCCTGAAAATTTGGAAAACTCAGCAGCGGCCACAGGACTGGAACAGGTCAGGTTTCATTACAATCCTAGAGAAAGGCAGTGCCAAGGAATGCTCAAACTACTGCACTATTGCACTCATCTCACATGCTAGTAAAATAATGCTCAAAATTCTCCAAGACAGGCTTCAACTATACATGAACCGTGAACTTCCAGATGTTCAAGCTGGATTTAGAAAAGACAGATGAACAAGAGATCAAATTGCCAACATTTGTTGGATCATCGAAAAAGCAAGAGAGTTCCAGAAAAAAAAAAAAAAAACATCTATTTCTGTTTTATTGACTGTGCCAAATTCTTTGACTGTGTGGATAACAATAAAATGTGGAAACTTATTGAACAGATGGTAATTCCAGACCACTTGACCTGCCTCTTGAGAAATCTGTCTGCAGGTCAGGAAGCAACAGTTAGAACTGGACATGGAACAATATATTGGTTCCAAATAGGAAAAGGAGTACATCAAGGCTGTGTATTTTCACCCTGCTTATTTAACTTACATGCAGAGTACATCATGAGAAACACTGGGCTGGAAGAAGCACAAGCTGTAATCCAGATTGCCGGGAGAAATATCAATAACCTCAGATATGCAGATGACATCACCCTTATGGCAGAAAGTGAAGAAGAACTAAAGAGCCTCTTGATGAAAGTGAAAGGGGAGAGTGAAAAAGTTGGCTTAAAGTTCAACATTCAGAAAGCAATGAACATGGCATCTGGTCCCATCACTTCATGGCAAATAGATGGGGAAACAGTGGATACAGTTGCAGACTATTTTTTGTGGGCTCCAAAGGCACTTCAAATAGTGACTGCAGCCATGAAATTAAAAGATGCTTACTCCTTGGAAGAAAAGTTATGACCAACCTAGACAACATATTAAAAAGCAGAGACATTACTTTGCCAACAAATATCTGTCTAGTCATGGCTATGATTTTTCCAGTAGTCATGTATGGATGTGAGAGTCGGATTATAAAGAATGCTGAGGGCCAAAGAATTGAAGTTTTTGAACTGTGGTGTTGAAGAAGACTCTTGAGAGTCCCTTGGACTGCAAGGAGATCCAACCAGTCCATCCTAAAGGAAATCAATCCTGAATGTTCATTGGAAGGTCTGATGTTGAAGCTGAAACTCCAATACTTTGGCCACCTGATGCGAAGAGCTGACTCATTTAAAAAGACCCTGATGCTGGGAAAGATTGAAGGAGAGAGGAGAAGCAGACGACAGAATCTGAGATGGTTGGATGACATCACTGACACTTTGGACAGGAGTTTGTCTAAACCCCGGGAGTTGACGATGGATGGAGAAGCCCTGGGTGCTGCAGTCCATGGGGTTACAAAAAGTTGGACAGGACTGAGTGACTGAACTGAAATGAACTGTATATTCTTGCCACTTCTTGTTAATCTCTTCTGCTGCTGCTCGATTTTACTGTTTCTGTGCTTTATCTTTCCCATCCATACATGAAGTCTTTCCTTGATATCTCCAATTTTCTTGAAGAGACTTCTAGTTTTTGTTTTGTTTTGTTTTGTTTCATTCTGTTATTTTCCTCTGTTACTTTGCATTGTTCATTTAAGTAAGCCTTTTATTTCTCTTGCTTTTCTCTGGAACTCTGCATTCAGTTGGGTGTATCTTTCCCCCTTGCCTTTCACTTTTCTTCTTTCAGCTGTTTGTAAAGCTGTCTCAGACAATCACTTTGCCTTCTTGCATACTGCTATCTTAGTGTTCAGTTTTGCTAATGTGTGTGTGTGTGTGTGTGTGTGTGTGTGTGTGTGTGTGTTAGTCACTCACTCATGTCCAATTCTTTTTTAAGTTTTTTATTTATTTTTAATTGAAAGATAATCATTTAATAATATAGGTTTGATTTCTACAATACATTAGCATGAATTATCCATATTCATGGATATGAATACCCCCTCACTCTCAAACCTCCATCCTACCTCCCACCCCATCCTACCCCTCTAGGTTGTTACAGAGCACTTCTTTGAGTTTCCTGAGTCATGCAGCAAATTTCCATGGGCAAACTATTTTACATATTGTAGTGAATATGCTTCCATGCTACTCTCTCTATTCATCTCACCCTCTTCTTCCTCCCCTTTGGCTTTTTCCATAAGTCTGTTCTCTATGCCTGCAACTCCATTGCTGCCTGGCAAATTAGTTCACCACTACCATCTTTCTGGATTCCATATATAGGCGTTAATATTCAATATTTGTTTTTTCTTTCTAAGTTACTTCATTTTGTGTAATAGTCTCTAGGTTTATCCATTTCATTGGAATGGACACAAATGTTTTCCTTTTTATGACTGAGTATATTCCATTGTATATATATGTGCCACATCTTCTTTATCCATTCATCTGTCAATTGACATCTAGGTTGCTTCCATTTCTTAGCTATTGTAAATAGTGCTGCAATGAATATTGGGGTACATGTGTCTTTCAGTTTTAGTTTCCTCAGGTAAATGCCTAGAAGTGGTATTGCTGGGTCATATGGTGGTTTTATTCCGTTTTTTTTTTTTTTTTTTTTTTTTTTAAAGAAACTCCATACTGTCTTCCATAATGGCTGTGTCAGTTTGCTTTCCACCAGCAGTGCAAGAGGGTTCCCTTTTCTCCACACTCTCCCCAGCACTTGTTTGTGGATTTTTTGATGATAGCCATTCTGACAAGAGTAAGGTGATAGTTCATTGCAGTTTTGATTTGTATTTCACTAATAATGAGTGATGTTGAGCATCTTTAATATGTTTATTAGCCATCTAGATGACTTCTTTAGAGAAATGTCTGCTTATTTCTTTTTCCTAATTTTGACTGGGTTGGTTGTTTTTCTGGTATTGAGTTGTATGTTCTACTTGTATATTTTAGAAATTAATCCTTTGTCAGTTGTTTCATTTGCTATTATTTTCTCCCATTCTGAAGGTCGTTTTTTCACCTTGTTTAGTTTCCTTTGCTGTGCAAAAGCTTTTAGGTTTAATTAGGTTCCCCTTGTTTATTTCTGTTTTTATTTCTATTATTCTAGTATCTGACTCTTTGCAAACCCATGGACTATCTGTCCATGGAAATCCAGGCAAGAATGCCAGAGTGAATAGCCATTCCCTTCTCCAGAGTATCTTCCCAACCCAGAGATCAAACTCGGTTCTCCTGCATTACAGGCACATTTTTTTACCATCTGAGCCACGGGAGAAGCCCTTGTTAGTACATAAATACATATAAATATTTGCACATGTGACTTAATAAAGATAATATTGTTTGGTATATTTAAGTTGCTATAACAAGATGTCATAAACTGAGTGCCTTATTTAAAAAACAAACAAAAACAAAACAAAACAAACAAACAAAAAAATTCTCACAGTTTCTGGAGATGGGGAAATCCAAGACCGAGTCACTGGCACATTTGGTGTCCAGTGAGGGTCCACATCCTGGTTCATACACTGCAGATCCATTTCCTGGTTCATAAAGAATCATCTTCTATTCTGTTCTGACAAAGTGGAAACAGTTACAAGATTTCTCTGGGGTTTCATATTTAAGGTTCCTAATTCCCTTCTTGAGGGATCTGCCCTCATGACCTCTTCACTTCCCTAAGAATCCACTTCCAAAGATCATTACATTAGGGAACACATTTCAACACAATAACTTTTGGAGTTAAGTAAACATTTACACTGTAAATTCCTCCTGTGAAGAAATAGCATTTTTATTTTGAAAATATAATTAAATTATTTAAGTGTTTTAAGTATTTATCAATCTATTGCATTTGCTATTTATAAACATGGTTTTGCCTATTCTATAATTTTAGCAAGTCTCTAAATTAACTCAAGTATATTTTAACTTCCTCTTATATTCATCTTATGGAGAAATTCTAAAAATATTGTTAATGGATGCATCCTGCATATTTTAAATTTATATTTAAAAATTCAGAGAATAGTAAATTTTATATTTTTGTGTTAACACATTTCCCATTCTAAAGATTTTTTTCCTGTGAAAGTTGGAATTATTCATAGAATTTCCTTTTAATCCAATAATATCCTTGCTGGGTTAGAAGGTTTCTTGAAAAATAGCAGTCATTATGTGGTCCATAAAATATACATCTCACAGATGCTCACGTATTCCTTCCAGAGATGAGAGAAAATGTATCTACTAATAGGCAGGCATGCTGATTTTTCTTTGATTCTAAACAGTAATTGAAATGTCTTCTTAGAATACAAAAACGTAAGGGAAATGGTGTCACTTACACAAATAACTAATATGACCCCTGCTAACTGGAGCAGTTAGGGCTAGGCAGAAATGAGGGCAGTGAAGCTGATAGCAGACAGTGGGCTAAGTTATTCATGACATTGTAGAATATGTTGAGCTTGGGGTTTTAATGAAAGAACAAAGCACGCTAATTAACTCAGTTAAGACTAGGGAATGCCATGATCATAGTTCTTTAAAGAAATTTAAAAAAATACAAAACAAAAACACAAAACTATGCTCTGTGTAAAATTTAATGGATTTGTACCATAAAAGACACAGATACATCTGTTACAAAGATTTTGTAATGTTCAAAGTGGAGGACGAGGATACATAGAGTGGTGTTGATAGAGAATCTCAATATCAGAAATACAAAAACCAAGGTAAAAGTACATTTTAATATATGCTTTAAGTGAACAAATATTACTGAACAAGAGCTTTTAACTTGACAGCAAGAATATACTACACTGTATTATTTTCAAGACTATCTCTGATTTTGAAGTGCATTACAAATCATTACATGGAGGATTGGCTCCCCATGGTCACTTTGAGTTTTTAAAAAGAGGTTCTGAAGGATATAAATACATTAAGACAAGGCTTATAATATAGTTTTTCAGTGTTAATTTTTCCTTGTAGAACATAGAAAAATAAATCCCCACTTTAGAAAGCCTAAAAGCTTCATATGGATTAAAGTAATGTATACAATTCATTTAGATTAAATAATATAAGGTAAAATAATAAGGTAAAATATCAGGTAAAATAATATAAGGTAAAATTGTGAGAAAAATTTTTCTTAGAAAAAAAATTCTTAGTTTTTATTTAACTTTCTTATAATGTAATTGACAAAATTATATGTTAAAATATATGACCTAATTTATTTAACATATATATGTGTATATATATACATATATATATATATGTGTGTGTGTGTATGTATATGTGTGTATATGTATACACACATATATATATACACATATATACACACATTGTGAAAAGATCACCAGAATCAATTTAATTAACAACCCTCAGAAGAAAAATTAAAAATTGCAGTTATCTTTATCTTTTTAATTTATAATGTTATCCTAAAAAAAAATGAAATTATCAAAGTAAAGCGAAGAGTATTACTGTCTAGAATATTCATATCTGCTTGTGACAAGTAAAAAGTATGATAATAAGTAAAAAATATGAAATAATGATCCACACACATGTGTGCTCTTTTGAGGGGGCTATATCATTTTTTAACATTTATTTCCATATCAGTTTTATTTTAAATAATATTCAACTACAAATGTTCACTCAGTGAACTTCTCAGTGCTTTCTCTTGCTACCTTTTTTTTTTTCTGAGATATTTTGGAAATATCCAAAATGGCTTTATACTCAAAAGCTTGTGTTAAAATTACCATTAGAAATGTTCCTTCTCCTTCACCTAGGGTCTTGTCATGCTGAGAGCATAGAAAAGTCAGAAACAGATCAAAGGCCAAGTGATCATGTTCACGGATTGATTTTTCTGCTAAGGTGGACCTCCTTGCTTAAACATGCACTATTTTTTCCCTCCATACAAAATTTTGATTTCTTTTCTCTACCCTAAAGCACAAAAGAATATATATTCTCACTATGTTCAAACCTTTATCCTAAAACACAAAAGAATATATATTCTCACTATGTTCAAACCTTCCCATTCTGAAAAACTTTGTTTATATAAATCAACAGCAACACAATTCTTTACTTTTATTTCTTACTCTATCTAATTTTAAGATGATTGCTTATCCTTATTTATTTTTTAAAGTTTATTTATTTATTTTAATTGGAGGACAATCACTTCATAACACTGTGCTGGCCCCTGCCACATATCAACATGAATCAACTAAAAGCACACATATGCCCCCCCATCCTCAATCCCCCTTCCCCACCCCTCCCCAACCCTACCCTCTGGGTGGTCCAGAACACCAGCTTTGAGTGCCCTGCTTCATGCATTGAACTTGCACTAGTTATCTATTTTATATATGATAATACACATGTTTCAAAGCTATTCTCTCATATCATCCCACCCTCGCCTTCTCCCACATAATCCAATAGCCTGTTCGATGTTCATTACAGTCTTTCTACATTCCATATATATGCATTAATATACTGTATTGGTGTTTCTCTTTCTGACGTACTTCACTCTGTATAATAGGCTCCAGTTTTATTACCTTTATATTTTATTTACCTTTGGAGCAAAAGTATCAGAGTTTATTTTATAAAATAGACATCTACTGATGGTTAGTTTAAAAAGCTTCATAAAATTTTGAAATTTGATCAACTCAATACCATTGTCTATCAGTGAGGCATTCAGGTTTCTTGAAAATATAAACAAAATCGTATTTTTTAAAAAACCCGCAGCATAGCTGTAGGCTTACAGAACATTTTATAATAACATTAATAATAAATATAAAGCACATTCATAAAGCCTTGTGATGTTCTGTAGAACATCAAACTATATTCATAGGCTCTTATTTGTTTGAATACTATGAAATTTTAATTCTATTGCTTTGCCTGTGCATATGTTCTTCTCCATAAAACATAATGGTATGCAGAGATTCTGATGACGGAAGACTCTTATTTATATTAGCACTTATTTGCCACGAGTATATATGCTAATCTATCACAATTTTACATTTATCCTTCCTCTCCCATTAAAAACACAGATTTTAATGATTATATTTTGATCTAGTGATTTGGTATTGAAAATTGCTACCATGTGATAAATTTACTTCGTAACTTTTTTCCTTAAATTCAAAAATATTTCGTTTTTTGACCTATTTTTTTTAAAGCTTTACATTCTTCCTTTTTATTGTGTTGTTATTACTTTTTATGACAATTTTCAGTTTTAAAGTGAGATACTAGTATTCTTAAAGCACATATAGGATACCTTCTTATATAAGATGCACTTTGCAACTTTAAATAATATGGTTAAACCTGTTGATCCTTTAATTTTGCAGAGTATTTCTTTACTCAACATTTCACTCTCCTCCTTCCTTCTCCAAACAACTACACTGAGAATATTATAATTAAGCATATATTTCTTTCATATTTTTAATTAGTGTGTTTGAACTCATAAGGAAAGGCTTCCAATTCTATGTCACATACCCCATGCCACACTCCCCTCTGCTTCAATCTGCCTTGCACTCCTGTTACCCTTTTTCCTTCTCTCTCTCTCTCTTTTTTTTTTTTGTAGGTTTTTGTTTTGTTTGTACTTATCGGAGAAAGCAATGGCACCCCACTCCAGCACTCTTGTCTGGAAAATCCTATGGACGGAGGAGCCTGGTAGGCTGCAGTCCATGGGGTCGCGAAGAGTCAGACATGACTGAGCGACTTCACTTTCACTTTTTACTTTCATGCATTGGAGAAGGAAATGGTAACCCACTCCAGTGTTCTTGCCTGGAGAATCCCAGGGGTGGGGTTGCACAGAGTCAGACACGACTGAAGTGACTTAGCAGCAGTAGCATCTCTCTCTGTTGCCCATTATAATTACCCTATTTGTAGTGATTTTTCTTTCTGTGCCAATGGGACTGTAAACTTCATGAAGACAAAATCTTAGTTGCTTTATTTGTGTAATATATAGTTTGTGCTCAATATTTACTAGGATCATGAAAGCAAGAGTGCTCCTCAGACCTTCATCAAGTACCTTAAAATGTGTCTCACACCCACTCACGTCTGAACTTAAAAATGGAGTGTTTAAACTCAAGATATGACTGTATTATATTAATACATTTAGTCAGTTGCAATAATTAATTGCATTAATACATTAATTAATTGCATCTTAACTGTCGCACACTAATTCAATCAACTATATATGAAATTGAATCCCTAATAATTTTCAAATATTTAAATAGATGCTGACTCTGCAACATAATATTGCCTTATGTCCCTGTATTTATGGAATTTATACCAAATATGAAATAAACTAATACAACTAATTACAATTGAAACTACAGGATTTGGACAGGCAAATGTGATGAAGAAAAGAGGGCACTTAGAGGACCCTGAATGCCTCTCAGACACATGAAACATATTGGTCTCTGATGAACTCTGCCTATAGCAACATAGTGTAGGGTTTCAGTTTCTGGTAAGAGATTGAGGTCCAGCTGTGGCAGTGAGATATCTGAATCCTAGCCACTAGACCAGTGGTAAATGACAAGACACTGACCCTTTGGCTTTGTAAAAATGAGTTTCCACATAGAGATGGAAAGTAGTGAAACAAGTAAAGTGTTTCCTAAGAGGAAAAAGAGTACTTGTAGATAAACACACAGGAGGGCTCAGAGAGAGGGGCATCCTTGTGGTGGCTTGAATCACTTATATGGGACATTTCTTTTGGGTTTCCTTTGGCTGATCATTTTGATGTGCCTGATTTTTAGTCTGTGTTTGGTACATCTTAGGATCTTCCATGTGTGAACATGTGCATCTTTCAGCCAAGATGGATTCTAGTGAAGAGGCCTATGGAGAGCTAGACATCATTCCCCTTTTGACTTCTAATGAGCCTGTTAGTTGGGAAGATCTCCTTGACTTAGAGAATGAGAAATAAGTGGTCTTTTATTTCTCACCTGGGCTGGCCTTAGCTTCTCCCCTCTCTTGCTTTTATAGAGTTTGTGTTCACAGGGAAGAGAAGAGACTCCTACTGCTCACCCTGGGTGGCATCTATCTCCTGCCTCAACATGATCAAAGAATTGAAAAGGTAGAATGTAACAAAAAGAGGTTACAGATATAGTTGGGGCCAAATATCTAAGAATAGGACTCTTTAGATACCAATCAACAGTGAAGGAAGCTGAAAGGACAGAGAACAACATTTTAATCCTATTTTTACAGACTGTGGCATGTTGAATACCAAAACTTCAATAAGGTAAAAAAAAAAAAAATACATATATATATATATATATATATACAGGAAAAATCTGAAGTTAATTCTGTTTATATTAATTTGAATACATTAATCTTGGTATTACACAATACCACATCATGTTGAAAATCAAGGAGATATGATTTTTTTTTTTAATATTTATACTCTGCTGCTGTCCTTGGCTAAACCCAGCAAGTGCTATTTTTAAGAGATTTATTTTTAAGAGATCTACAGTCAGGGACTTCTATAGAAAATGTTTTACCCAAAACTCTACTATTATTTTATCTGTGATTTTTTTTAATCTGACAAATATAAACCATCTCCATAATACAGCAACATGAATTAAAAGCTAAAATTTGTCAGCAAAATATGATTTCACACAGTTCTTATTGTTTAATCATTATTATGATAAATGGAAAGCAATTGCATTATTAATAGCTAGTGAGTAGTAAGTAGATTTATGATGAGTATTTATTAGCAAATATTACATATGGATTTATTTGCCATGGAATTGTTTATATGATATTTAATCAAAGATATATGCCTCTGGGTATCCAACAAATTAATGAAGTTTAATAAAATAATTCAAAGTCTTCCCAAAGGTTATATATTCTAAACTTTTTTTTTATTTTTGATTATGCATTCTATTTATTTATATTATATGTACAGATTCTGGTTTTGGACTTTATTTATTTATTTATTTATTTTTAAATGTGCCATATGTTTATTTTTTTTCCATTTATTTTTACATATTCTAAACTTTTGTTTAAAGAAAATTTGCAAAGATATTTAGTCAAAGCGATACTCTTCCACTGATTTAGGTTGGTTTAGAAGAAATAATAGAAGGCATGAATTTATATTTAGGAGAAATTAGTGGATGGAAGAAAATTTCATTAAGCTTTTGCAAACTGTGAAGAAAATATCAGAATAATAATAATAATAATAAAACTATTGAGGTATTTGCTGTTTGAAGCAGATGCTAAGCAGTTATATGAAAACAAGAAAAATATGTTTTACAAATACTAAATATCAGAATTGGCTCTCACTTCTAATATAAATATATTAACAGTAAAAACAAACAAACAAAAAAAACCTCTTTATATATATATTCCATTTTTGAGAAAAATGCAAGAGAAATTCACATATCTAGAGCAACTGTTATATTCTGTATACACTTTGATTATAGGGTATATGAAAAATTTAGGGGGATTTATTTTAGTGATTAAATATCTCTGATTATAATGACTGCATGTGATAGCAAAGTAATATGTGTATATTCCTTTTTTAAGTAGAATAGAAATTAGTGTTCCATTACTGCTATTACTTTAGCATTTTGTTAAAAGTATAAAACCATTTTGTTTATATTCCTAGAGCTGCATTTTATCTTTGCTTTATTTCTGTGATTGTCTTATTTTATTTCTGCTCCTCTGTTTTAAAACCAATATGGCTGGCATAAATATCTGAACTTTTTATAACATATTTACTTACTGTCTAGATTTAGGATATATAATGTAATAGTTGTTATTTATCATGATAATAGATGACAACTTCAGGGAAGAAAAACAACTAAGAATTAGGCTTTCCACACATTTAATGTAAGCCTCCAAGCCTTTATGCTTTTCCCCCATCACTTCAGTATATAAACTACAGCAAATTCTCTCACATAGCTTAATGTGACAACAAGAATTATAGAACCTTTCTAGTTGTAGACTCAATTTTAAGTGTTGGAGGCAGTGTCCCTGTGGGCCTAATTTTCTTTTCTATCTCCCCATTTCCCTGTCTCATGCCTTCCCTAGACTATGATGTTTACAAGCCACATTACTTGATGAAAAGCAGCCTAAGAACAGCTCAGACATAACACACATAAGGAGCCACACATAAAGAGTTTTTGTTTGTTTTCCAAGTGTCATGGGGCTGGAAAATGTGGTCACATCAAAATGCACATACCTAAAACACTAATTTATCCTCGTGTATTATAGAAAGATTGGCATTTTATAGGTCATTGTCTTATTTAATGTAGATGAGTGCTAGTTTTTGGAGATAAAGCTGAGAGATGCACACTTGAAAATTATGAGTAGGACATTTTTAAATCTTCACTATTTCTATTTTGATTTGTTTTCACATGTGTTCATTTTGGTTAGAACCATTAATATGGATGCTACTGTAGTATAATTTGACATAAATATTGGCCTTGTTCTTGAATGTTGACTACAGGATAATTCCTACTGTGAAATTTTAATGAAGAGCAAAGCAGTGGTTTTTACCCTGAAAAGAACACATGCATTCCTTCTACCGATGTATTATTGTGCTAGGGCTGTCATAACAAAGTGCCACAGTCTGGGTGTCTTAAATAACAGAAATTTGTTTTCCTACAATTCTGGAGGCTAACAGTTCATTCAAGGTATTGACAGAGTTAGTTTCTTCTATAGTCTCTCTCCTTGGCTTGCAGATGTCTTCTTTCTCAGTTTATTCACATAGTCTTCCCTCTTTGTGTCTGTGTCCTAGGATCACCCTAATGACCTTATTTTAAATGAGTTACCTATGTTCCATTCCAGGAATAGAAACAGAAGGTAGAAGTTCACTGGCATTCCTTCTGTTTACAAAAACTATATACATTCTGCATGACTTCTAAAATATTCCAGAGAAAAATAAAAGTAGCTCAGGTTTTCTAGGAAATTATAACTGATTTTCAATTATTGCTATGTTGTGCTTAGTCACTCTTTGTGCTTGTGTCTAACTCTTTAGGACCCTATGGACTGTAGCCCACCAGGCTCCTCCATCCATGGGGTTCTCCAGGTAAGAATACTGGTGTGGGTTGCCATGCCCTCCTCTAGGGGATCTTCCCCAATCAGGGATCAAACCCAGGTCTCCGGCATTGCAGGTGAATTCTTTACCATCTCAGACACCAGGGAAGGCCAAGAATACTGGAGTGGGTAGCCTATCATTCTCCAGGGGATCTTCCCAATGCAGGAATTGAAATGGGTCTCCTGTATTGCAGGCAGATTTTTTTTTTTTTTATCAGCTGAGCAATCAGGGAAGTCCTTTCAATTATTATGATAGGACAAATATAGTAATTGGTAAGACTGAAGATTATAGCCCATAATTTACAGGTCAAGTTTTTTGAAGGGTGAATAAGGACATCTCTTGGAGTGAATGTGGAATCCAGAGGCTCTTTACAGAAATAAAAAATATGACAGCGAATCAAGGCTGTGGCCTTCATATTAGAATGAAGAGCTTAAGGATAACTAGTTTATACAATTTTTGGTTTATAAATAGCCTTCCTTTAAGATATGAATAGACCATCCAGTCATACTTATCTTTAAATATCCTGTGGGGAAAGCAAAATAAGTGTGAACATTTACAAACAATTGTAAATATAAATAAAGCAAAGTATACTCAAGATTAATAAAATGATGAATATATTTTGACCCACCTATTTGTAATCAGTTGAAAATAGCTAGATTAAGGGATAAAAGTAATTTGAATGGGATGTGAGTATTTGTAATGAGACTAGAAATGTGTTAATATTAGTGTCATCAGAATATTTTACATATGTATAGGGTAGTTCACTGAATGTCTAGCTGCATTATATTGTTTTAATATCACTATTCTCTTTTAGTGCTTTGTTGAGTGGTGAGAAAAAATAAGGACTCCTGAACAAGATTGTCCTGGTTGAGCCTCCAAACTTCAGAATATTAATTAAGAGCTATGAGATCTTCTGTATGTTAGTCAAAAATCTCTGCTTTATGTGTAAATGGAAGAAGTAGGGAAATATATATTTCTTAGTGTATTTCTCAATATTTTAGGAAGAAGGGTTTTCTATTGTCTCAACACATTCTGTCCCAAAAGTAGACTCCTGTTTTCCTACCTTTAGAAGTTTCCTGAAAAAACATTTTTTTCTAACTGTGGATTCCCACTTCCCATTCATGCTCATAACCATTGCATTTACCTCACAGAGCATTTGTCAGACTGAATTGCAGTTACATAGTAACATGTTCATTCCCCCTCTTGCCCAAAAGTATAAGGCTAGGAAGATAGTCCTTGTACCTATATGGATTGAATTTGGGCTTCCTTGGTGTCTCTGTAGTAAAGAACATACCTGTCAATGCAGGACCCACAGGTTCAATTCCTGGGTTGGGAAGATCCCCTGGAAGTGGAAATGGCAACACACTCCAGTTTTCTTGCCTGGGAAATTCCAAGGACAGAGAAGTCTTGTGGGCTACAGTCCATGTGGTTGCAAAAGAGTGGAACACAAATTAGGAGCTAAACAACAGACACTCAAAACCTAGATGGTGAATAAAGTCATGAGTTTTTAACACACAGTATTAAATATTAATTGAATAATACTTTGGTAGCTTGAAGGAGTAATTGATTTTCCAGAGTCTAATGATGTACAGGTATTCATCATGTGGACTCTACACATGGACATCACCAAATAGTCAATACTGAAATCAGATTGATTATGTTCTTTGCAGCCAAAGATGGAGAAGCTCTATATAGTGAGTAAGAACAAGACCTGGAGCTGACTGTAACTCAGATTATGAGCTCCTTATTGCAAAATTCAGGCTTAAATTGAAAATTAGGAATTCTTGTATGACTCTTATACAGTGAAGATGACAAATAGATTCAAGGGATTAAATCTGTTTGACAGAGTGCCTGAAGAACTATGGACGAGGTTCATAACATGTATAGGAGGCAGTGACCAAAACCATCCCAAAGAAAAAGAAATGAAAGAAGGTAAAGTGGTTTTTTGAGGAGGCTTTACAAACATTTGAGGAAAGAAGAGAAGAGAAAGTCAAGGGAGAAGTGGAAAGATATACCCAACTTAATGCAAAGTTCCAGAGGATAATAAGGAGAGTAAGAAGATCTTTTTAAACAAACAATGCAAATAAATAGGGCCGGGGGGGGGAATAGGATGGGTAAACTAGACATCTCTTCAAGATAACTGGAGAAATCAAGGGAACATTTTGTGCAAGGATGGGCATGATAAAGATCAGGAACAGTATGGATCTAATAGAAGTAAAATAGATTAAGAAGAGGTGGCAAGAATACACAGAAGAACTATACAAAAAAGGTCTTAATGACCTGGATAAACATAAGGATGTGGACACTCACCTGGAGTCAGACTTCTTAGAGTGTGAAGTCAAGTGGGCCTTAGGAAGCATCACTATGAACACTATGAAAACTAGTAGAGGTGATGGCATTTCAGCTAAACTATTTAAAATTCTAAACAATGATGCCATTAAAGTGCTGCATTCAGTTTATCAGCAAATTTGGAAAATTCAGCAGTAGCAACAGTACTAGAAAAGATCAGTTTTTAATTCAGTCCCAAAGGGATCATTGAAAAAGCAAGTGAGTTCCAGAAAAACATCTATTTCTGCTTTATTGACTATGCCAAGGCCTTTGACTGTATGGATCATAATAAAATGTAAAAAATTCTGAAAGAGATAAGAGTACCAGACCACCTGACCTGCCTCTTGAGGAACCTGTATGCAGGTCAGGAAGCAACAGTTAGCACTGGACATGGAACAACAGACTGGTTCCAAATAGGAAAAGGAGTATGTCAAGGCTGTATATTGTCACCCTGCTTATTTAACTTATATGCAGAGTACATCATGTAAAATGTTGGGTTGAAAGAAGCACAAGCTGGAATCACGATTGCTGGGAGAAATATCAATAACCTCAGATATGCAGATGACACCACACTTATCGCAAAAAGTGAAGATGAAATAGAGAGTCTCTTGATAAAGTGAAAGAGGAGAGTGAAAAAGTTGACTTAAAGCTCAACATTCAGAAAACTAAATCATGGAATCTGGTTCCATCACTTCATGGCAAATAGATGGGGAAACAGTGGCTGACTTTATTTTTCTGGGCTCCAAAATCACTGCACATGGTGATTGCAGCCATGAAATTAAAAGACACTTACTCCTTGGAAGGAAAGTTATGACCAACCTAGACAACATATTAAAAAGCAGACTTTGCCAACAAAGGTCCATCTAGTCAAGGTTATGGTTTTTCCATTATGTATGGATGTGAGAGTTGGACTATAAAGAAAGCTGAGCACTGAAGAATTGAAGCTTTTGAACTTCAAAAGCTTGGAAAAGTGTTGGAGAAGACTCTTGAGAGTCCCTTGGACTGCAAGGAGATCCAACCAGTCCATCCTAAAGGAGATCAGTCCTGGGTATTCATTGGAAGGACTGATGTTGAAGCTGAAACTCCAGTACTTTGGCCATCTGATGTGAAGAGCCAACCCATTTGAAAAGACCCTGATGCTGGGAAAGATCTAGGGCAGAAAGAGAAGGGGATGACAGAGGATCAGATGGTTGGATGACATCACCAACTCAATGGACATGAGTTTGGGTAAACTCTGGGAGTTGGTGATGGACAGGGAGGCCTGGCATGCTGCAGGCCATGGGGTTGCAATGAGTCAGACATGACTGAGTGACTGAACTGAACTGAATGAAGGGCAATGCAAAAGGATGTTCAAAATACTGTAAAGTTGCACTCTTTTAACATGCTAGCAAGGTCATGGTCAAAATTCTTCAAGCTAGGCTTTAACAGTGCATGGATCAAGTACTTTCAGATGTACAAGCCGGGTTTCAAAGAAACCAGAGATCAAATTGTAGACATTCATTGGATCTTGAAGATAGCAATGGAATTCCAGAAAAACATCTACTCTTCTTCTCTGACTATGTTAAAGCCTTTGATTGTGTGATGGTGATGGTTTAGTTGCTAAGTCATATCTGATGCTTGTGACTTAGTGGACTGTAGCCTGTCAGGCTCCTTTGTCTGGATTCTACAGATAGGAATACTGGAATGGATTGCCATTTCCTTCTTCAGGGGGTCTTTCCTTCCCAGGGATGAAACCTGGGTCTCTTGCATTGCAGGAAGATTCTTTACTGACTGAGTCATGAGGGAATTGTGAAAAATTCTTAAAGAGATGGTAGTGTCAGATCACCTTACCAGTCCCTTGAGAAAAGTCCATGCAGGTCAAGAAGCAAAGTTTAGAACCGGACATAGAACAACTGACTGGTTTAAAACTGGGAAAGGATAACAACACTGCATAGTCACCCTGATTATTTA
Organism: Cervus canadensis; assembly: GCF_019320065.1. NCBI lineage: Eukaryota > Metazoa > Chordata > Mammalia > Artiodactyla > Cervidae > Cervus > Cervus canadensis. Next base: position 43,985,421 of record NC_057394.1, on the reverse strand, counting down.
ACTTATATTCAGAGTACATCATGTGAAATGCCAGGCTGAATGAATAACAAGCTGGAATTAAGACTGCCAGGAGAAATATCAACAAACTCAGACATGCAGATGATGCCACTCTAATGACAAAAAGTGAAGAACTAAAAAGCCTTTTGCTGAGGTTGAAAAAGCTGGTTTGAAACTCAACATTAACAAACAAACAAACAAAAAACAAACAAAACAGAAAATCTAAGATCATTGGTCCCATCACTTCAAGGTAAATATTAATAGAAAGGAAAACAGTGGAAACAGTGACAAATTTTATTTTATTGAACTACTAAATCACTGAATACAGTGAGTGCAGCCATGAAATTAAGAGACACTTGTTCCTTGGAAGGAAAGCTATGACAAACCTATACAGCATCACTTTGCTGACAAAGGTTCCTATAGTCAAAGCTATTGTATTTCCAGTAGTCATGTATGAATATGAGATTTTGACCATAAAGAAGGCTGAATACCAAATAACTGATGCTTGCAAATTATGGTGCTAGAGAAGATTCTTGAGAGTTCCTTGGACTGCAAGAAGATCACACCAGTCAATCCTAAAGGAAATCAGGCCTGAATCTTCACTGAAAAAACTGTTGCTGAAGCAAAAGCCCCAATATTTTGATCACCTGATGCTAAGAGTTGACTCATTGGAAAAAGACCCTGATGCTAGGAAAGCTGGAAGGCAATAAGAGAAGGGGGCAACAGAGAATGAGTTGGTTAGATAGAATCACTGACTCAGTAGACAGGAATTTGAAGAAACTCTAGGGGATAGTGAAGTACAGAGGAGTGTGGTGTGCTACAGTCCATAGGGTCACAAAGGATCAGACACAACAAAGCTACTGAACACCACCACCACCTATGGACAAGTTCTGTTACTATCTCTCAAGTTGGAGATATTCTTCATGCATTCTATTATTATTCAACTGAATAACAAAATTTATCATCAAATAGAGTAAATATCATTACAGAATTTGATTCATGTACTATGACTCAAAGATAATTAATTAATTGATGCATCCTACTAATTATATTATTAAAATGCAACTATAATTATTTCTGGTTTGTAATTGCCATCTATATTTCTATATAAACTTTTTTTTCCTTTCCTAAGAGAAGGGAAAACAAAAGCCTGATTGATAGAAATTATTTGAAATAGAATTCTTGGTTTTTGCAAACCCTTATAATTATTTAAAATACCAACAAAATTTCATTTTGACATTTAGCTAAAGTTTAAAGAACTCAGCAGCATGAAGCAAGAAACAGGCTCTAGTCCCCAGTCTGCCAAGTGCCTGGCAGATATTAGTCATCACACAATTGTTTCAGGTAATTGCTCTAAAGATCCTGATTCTTAGCACTGTTATTAATCATTAAATGAGATTACTGCTTTTTCAATATTTTAATAACATAAATAAAATTTGATAAACATTTTATTTATCAAATAAAATTGAACTCTTCTAGTTAATTGGTGATCGGATGTAGAATTTGTTCAGTACACACTACCTCTGAAATGGCCTGTATGGAACTTTAAATGTCTTCAAAGTGAGTAGTTTGCAAAAGCATACATTTGATATGCTTTTATTCTCCTCTGTACTTTAGATATGTGTAATACTTTATATCAATTTAAGCCAGCTCAAGTTAACTATGACCTCAAATTTTGTTTTCTGAAAAAATGTACCATGTTGTAACACATGCATCATTATATAAATATCTCATGAATATATTTATGTTTAATGCATTAATGCTTATACTTTTACATACTTTATTTTGAGAAACTAGTATAAGCATTGATGCAACTTAAATAGAATATATTAAATGTAAGTGACTATTATTGAGCATTTTTGTGTCTTATATAACAGAATATAAGAACTTTGCATGCCAGGATTTTGCTTAAAGTTACTTACAATTATGCTCACATTTTTAAGAATACTAATAATCATCATATGATTTAATAAAAATGGAAAAATGAGGCTAGTGTCTATTATTTCAATTGTTTCTGTAAAGATAAGACTAGACATTCCATGGAAACACTCATTGGTGATGAAGACTTTTGATAAACTGAAGCTGTACAAAATGGTAGCTGAGTAACACATATATCTTCTCATCTGTAGCCCTAGAGAAGGCAGAGGATTTTTCTTCATGTTGAGAGTGGATGAGGTTTGTAATTGTTCAGATTATTCAGATAGAATCCATTTATTGACTGATAGATGAACATGAGTCAGTCAGTTTTCTATGAGCTGAAACTGCAACTGTTTTATTTGTTTTAGTCAAGATTTATATTTTCCTGTGTATGATTATATACATTATATTCGATATGAAGTTTTGTTTTTTTTTTCCTTCTTTTCTGACTTTCATTATACATCCCATGATGACTCTCATACTATTTTTAATATATTTTTATATTTACTTCTGAACTGTGATGTTGGAGAAGACTCTTGAGAGTCTCTTGGACAGCAAGGAGATCCAACCAGTCCATCCTAAAGGAAATCAATCCTGAATATTCTCTGGAAGGACTGATGCTGAAGCTGAAATTCCAATACTTTGGCCACCTGATGTGAAGAACTGATTCATTTGATTCAGTTCTGATTCTGATTCTGGGAAAGATTGAAAGTGGGAGGAGAAGGGGACACAGAGGATGAGATGGTCAGATGGCATCAACAACTCAATGGACATGAGTTTGAGTAGACTCTGGGAGTTGGTGATGGACAGGGAGGCCTGGCATTCTGCAGTCCATGGGGCTATAAAGAGTCAGACATGCTTCAGTGACTCTACTGACTGACTATGTTGATTTGCTTTATCAATCAATTTTGTGATTTCCAAATAACTATTCTGCCTTAAAATGGATAAATTTATGTATTTTTTGCTCACTTAGATTAATTTCATAGTAGAATGTAATAGTGCAATCTATAGCTACATGGATGGACGTGGGGATTATCATACTAAGTAAAGTAAGTCAGAAAGAATAAGCTAAATACCATATGATATCACCTATATGTGGAATCTAACATATGACACAAGTGAATTTATTTTTGAAACAGAAGCAGATTCAGAGCCATAGTGAACACACTTATGATTGCCAAGGTGGGAGGTGGGGGGTGTCACAGATGCAGAATGGATTAGGAGTTTGGGACTAACAGAAACAAACTATCATATATAGAATGAATAAACAATAAAGTCCTATTGTATAACACAGGGAATTATATTTAATATCATATAATAAAGCATAATAGAAAATAATATGAAAAATAATATATATGTTTAACTGAACCACTTTGCTGTACACCAGAAACTAATACAACATTGCAAATCAACTATGCTTCAAGTAAAAAATATATATGAATATAATCAATAATCCAAAACAAAACAAACAAAAAAATGAAACGTTTTTGCCTAATAGGAATTTTGCTGAGATGATAGTGTTTATTAAAAATTTGCTTAGCTTTAAAATTAGGTAGATATGAAGTTCTTCATTGGAGACTTATTCTAGAAAGAAAAAAAAAAAAAAAACCTTTTGCTTCTAAATAAGTCAATACCCAGAGATTACCACCAACCTAAAGACCCCTCCTTGAAAACAACCTAGAATGTAAAGTTTAGGCTAAAATCTTACTACATATACAAAGTCCCCAGCACTTAAGAGGCTTAGACAAGAAGTTTCCAAAAATACAAAGGTTGATAAATATAGGGTTGATCTCATTGCCCCAGTTCCATCAGTTTAGTAGTTCTTGCATATTGGGCTAACAGTGAAAAACAAAACCGGCAACTTGTTACACATAAAGAGTTGCCTGCTTTGGAGCAGAAAGTAAGAAAAAAAAACAGATACCCCTACTTTTTGTCAGAAGCAGTTGAAATATCAGTCATCAAGTAAACTGAGGAGACTCATATCTCGGCAAACTTGAATCTGAAATCCTCGATAAGGCAAGCAATAGACTGGCAGACTAACCAGAAAATTAACAGAAACGTGAAGGCAATGGAACAGTCAGAGTAGTCTTGATAAAGTCACTCACAGCCTGCCTGTCTATAGGCAAACTTAGAAGGGAGCAGAAAATGTCCTGGGAATCCACAAATGCTTTCAGAATGTGAGATCAAAAGCACATGCAAAGAAGATATGAGAAAAAAAGTAAAAACAGACAGTGAAATTACCTCTAAGAAGGAGTGAACTTAAAACATGACCACCCACACACTTATACACACATACACACACATATAAAATTAAAATTGAAAATATATCAGTGACTTCCTATCACAGGATAAACAGGCTCCATGGAATTAGTCCAGGCAAGTTGCTAAATAAACAAGCAAGCAAACAAAATATCAACAGCCCAGCAGCAAACCCTGGTGGGGATCAGAATTCAAAGTTTTAATATATATTATCTAAAATGTCTACTTTTCAACAAAAATTATTGGAAAAATACAAAGAAATAGATTTGCAACATACTCACAGAGGAGAAAAGCAGGTGGCTATCAGAAACAGTTTTGGAGCACAGTAGCATATATTGCTTTTTAAAAGTAGCTTAAAGCAGATACTACAAATATTCACAAGGAAATAAAGAATATAATGGCTAAAAATTAAAGAAAATATGACAATGAGACATCAAATGAGATTCTTAAAAAAAAAAAAATGACATTTTAGAAAATGAACCAATGAAACTTATATAGCTTAAAGGCACAATAAATAATTATTTTTAAAGGTGCAGATTTAAAGATGGCAGAAAAAAATAATTAGTATATTTAATGACCATTGTCATTTAGTTGTTTAGGATCTCACCAACATCCGCTGTCCATGGGACTTCCAGGCAAAAATACTGGAGTGGGTTGCTATTTCCTTCTCCAGGGGATCTTACTAACCCAGGGATCCTGCCCACATCTCCTGAAATGGCAGGTAGATTCTTTACCAAGGAGCCAGGAGGCAAACTTAAAAAGATTGTTAAGTCGTTAAGTCGTGTCCAACTCTTTGCAATTCTATGGACTGTAGCCTACTGGGCTCCTCTGTACATGGAGTTTTCCAGGCAAGAATATTGGAGTGGGTTGCCATTTCCTTCACCAAGGATTCTTCCTGGAGCAGGGATCAAACTAATGACTCCTGCATTAGTGGGCGGATTCTTTATCACCGAGCCACCAGGGAAGCCCAAACTTAATGATAGTTCAATGTAAATTGTTCAGAAGGATTAAACAACAATGAATGAAAAGAGATGAGAGATTTGAAAGCAGTTATCAAGTATATCAGCATATGAATAATGGAGCATTCAGAACATGAAGAGGGGAATAAAAATGAAAAAAAAAAAAATTGAATAAATAATGCCTGAATATTTCCCAAATTTGAAGAAAAGTGCTACTCTACAGATTTAAGAAGCTTAAAAAAAATCTAAATATTATAAGCAGAAATTAATTCACATCTGGGCACAGTATAACCAAACTGTTAAACACTAAAACCAAAAATAAAAACTTGAATAAAGCAAGAGAAAGTTGACCCATAAGGTACACGGCCACTGAATACTCTACCCAAAGAAGAGGGAGTCATAATAAGACAAAAACAAATCCAACTCTCCTAAGTGTACAAGAGACACACTGTTGACTCAGACACAAATAGACTGAATGTTTTAGGATGGAAAAAATGTATACAATGCAAGCCAGCAATAAGAAAGCTGGAGTGAAAAAAAAAAAGCTGGAGTGGTTATAGAAGATAAAGACTAATTTTCCTCATTAATATAAATAAAAAGTATACAAAAAATAGGATTTTATATAGCAATATATAAAAAGGAGTATACACCTTACTTTTTTTTTTTTTGCATATGTGACATGTATATAAATAAGTCATGTTCTCCCAGGAATGCAAGAGTCTTTTATCATTCAAAAACCAATTAATGTAGCAATCATACTGATAGTACAAATGACAAAGTGCATGATCATCTCAATGGAGCACAAAAATCATTTTCCAAAATCCATTCATAATAAAAATTTGCAGCAGAGTAGAAATAAAAGGAAATTTACTGTTCCTGATAGAAAGCAGTATTAAAAAATGACAGCAACACCTCTGGTAGTGGAAAAATGATTCTTCCCTCCCCCAGATAGGGAATAAGGCAAGTATTTCACTTGTTACTTCAAGCATCCAAAATTCTGCCAAATAGGGGCTTCCCAACTGGCACAGAGGTAAAGCATCTGCCTGACAATTTGATCCATGGGTCAGGAAGATACCCTAGAGTAGGAAATGGCAACCCACTCCCAGTATTCTTTCCTGGGAAATCATACGGACAGAGGAGCCTGGCAGGCTACAAACCATGGAATTACAAAGACTAAGACAACAACCGACCACATGCATATTTTAGCCAATTAACCTCTCTGTCTCTTCAAATAAAATAAGTTAAAATAGTTATATTATTAAAGTTACTCAGAAGGACAAATACAATGCATCTTATTTTGTAGATTTTTAGTGTTTAGACACATTGAATACAAACACATATTCTTTTCCCTCAGATGTTTTTCCCAGTTGTTTCTCTTTCAAAATGATGTTCTGCATTTAAGAAGTTACTATTAAAAATTCTGCAAGGTTTTATTAAAAATTAACATGGATATGTAGACATTCAGATTGATATATTTTCATATAACAAATCATCTTTCTTATTTTTATCACCAACTTGTACATAATTATAATTCACCATTAGGAAAATTATCATAAATTTACTAATCTAAACATAATTAAAGTCATTATGAATGTTAGCAGTACACTATACCATGTAATGAGAAACAATTTTGGTTTTCTTTTTGATAGTACTGCTAATAATTCATTTATTTTTAATTTGTACAGCATTTCCCATTTGGCTTTGACATTTTTAGCTACTAATTAAGAATTAATGTAAGGTGTGTGGGGAATTATAAGTGCTTTCATGATGCTGATGAAATTCACATATTTGCTAGGGCATTAGTTAATATTATTCTATCCAGTGTGCACAATTGTCCTCATGTAGGCACAGTCCTGAAATTTGTTTCCATTATTTTTTTAAAACACAGTAAATTTGTATCAAATTTACTATGATTTCAAATTGAACACAATAGTTAGCATTCTACAAGTATTAAATAAATACATGAATGATTTTCAGAGTTTAAGCATTTCTTCTGATAATATTATTTTTATTATTTAATTCATTTTTAATTATTTAATTTATTAGACTCCATTCTGTTTTACAAAGGGGCATTTTATTACCAATGTCATAAACACAAACATCAAACTTTTATGTATTTCAATATATGGCTTACACTTAACCATACTTTTTTAAAGTGAATGAGCACCAAAAAATTGATGCTTTTGAACTATGGTGTTGGAGAAGAGTCCCTTGGACTGCAAGGAGAGCCAACCAGTCCATCCTAAAGGAGATCAGTCCTGGGTGTTCACTGGAAGGACTGATGCTGAAGCTGAAACTCCAATACTTTGGCCACCTCATGCGAAGAGTTGACTCACTGGAAAAGACCCTGATTCGGGAGGGACTGGGGGCAGGAGGAGAAGGGACGACAGAGGATGAGATGGCTGAATGGCATGACCAACTCAATGGGCATGAGTTTGAGTAAACTCCGGGTGTTGGTGACGGACAGGGAGGCCTGGCATGCTGCGATTCATGGGGTCGCAAAGAGTCGGACACGACTGAGCAACTGAACCCAACTGAATTTCCTTCTATTTTTATATAAGTTGATTATCCTTAACACTGAATCTCATAGAGTTTTATTTTACAATTGAGAGATACAAAAATTGGTCATATTTTAATGAAATTTCTGAATACAAGTAATATAATTTGATAAGTAATATTCATTAATAAACATTTTGAAAAGTGCCATTTAGTTTTTATACTGTATTCATTTATGAATTCTCACTAATTAAAATGCAATATTTTATATTAATCTTATGAAGTCCTAAATCATGCCATGCCATCTATCTAAATAGAAAGATAATTTCATTACATTTTATATTATTGCCTATTTGTTTTCCAATCAAAAATATATATGAGAGCCTGTCTCAGTGTAACATTTGATTTTGCCATGATGGTTGATATGGAATTCTTTTTTGTTTTTTATTGTGTGTGTGTTTTTTTTTTTTTTTTTTTTTTTTTTTTTTTTTTTTTTTTTTTTTTTTTTTATGCTGGTTCTTTTCTGCTGTGTGTGTGTTTTCTCTAGTTGTAGCTAGTGGGGGCTACTCTCTAGTTGCAGTATGGAGGCCTCTCATTATAGTGGCTTCTCTTGTCGTGGAGCACAGGCTCTAGGCAAACAGACATCACTAGCTGCAACACACTGGTTCAGTTGTTGCAGCTCACAGGCTCTAGAGTGTGGGTTCAGTAGTTGTGGCTTACGGGCTTAGTGGGTCCGTTACATGTGGAATCATCCCAGATGATGAATCGAACCCATGTCCTCTGCTCTGGCAGGGAGATCCTATCTACTGTACCAACAGGGAAGTGACAGTTTGTTTGTTTTGATAAGCAAAAACGAATCTCTCATTGGAGAAGGAAATGGCAACCCATTCCAGTAATCCTGCCTTGAAAATTCCATGGATGGAGGAGCCTGGTAGGCTACCGTCCATGGGGTCACAAAGAGTCAGACATGACTGAGCGACTTCACTTTCCTTCTTTCTATAGTACTTTTTGGAGAAGGAAACAGCAACCCATTCCAGTGTTCTTGCCTGGAGAATCCCATGGACAGAGGTGCCTGGTGGGCTACAGTCTATGGGGTTGTAAACAGTTGGACACAACTAAGCAACTAACACACATACACAACTCCTCATTATTAGAAAATAGGGCAGGCATAACTAATTTGATTATTTTGTTTCTGATATCATTTTAGCAACATTTACTAACATCTATTTCTGCTTTATTGACTATGCCAAAGCCTTTGTTTGTGTGGATCACAATAAACTGTGGAAAATTCTGAAAGAGATGGGAATACCAGACCACCTGACCTGCCTCTTGAGAAACCTGTATGCAGGTCAGGAAGCAACAGTTAGAACTGAACATGGAACGACAGACTGTTTCCAAATAGGAAAAGGAGTACTTTCCAAATAGGAAAAGGCGGTATATTGTCACTCTGCTTTACTTATATGCAGAGTACATCATGAGAAATGCTGGGCTGGAAGAAGCACAAGCTGGAATCAAGATTGCAGGGAGAAATATCAATAACTTCAGATATGCAGATGACACCACCCTTATGGCAGAAAGTGAAGAAGAACTAAAGAGCCTCTTGATGAAAGTGAAAGAGGAGAGTGAAAAAGTTGGCTTAAAGCTCAACATTCAGAAAACTAAGATCATGACATCCAGTCCCATCACTTCATGGCAAATAGATGGGGAAACAGTGGCTGACTTTATTTTTCTGGGCTCCAAAATCACTGCAGATGGTGATTGCAGCCATGAAATTAAAAGGCGCTTACTCCTTGGAAGGAAAGTTGGTCATAACTCAACATATTAAAAAGCAGAGACATTACTTTGTCAATGAAGGTCCGTCTAATCAAAGCTATGGTTTTTCCAGTGGTCATGTATGGATGTGAGAGTTGGACTATAAAGAAAGCTGAGCACTGAAGAATTGATGCTTTTGAACTATGGTGTTGGAGAAGACACTTAAGAGTCCCTTGGACTGTAAGAGATGTTGAAGCTGAAACTCCAATACTTTGGCCACCTCATGCTAAGAGTTGACTCATTTGATGCTGGGAAAGATTGCAGGCAGGAGGAGAAGGGGACGACAGAGGATGAGATGTTTGGATGGCATCATCAGCTCAACGGACATGGGTTTGGATGGACTCCAGGAGTTGGTGATGGACAGGGAGGCCTGGCATGCTGCAGTTTATGGGGTCACAAAAAGTCGGACACAACTGAACGACTGAACTGAACTGACTCTCTTAATAAGATGAATCAATTTAGTAAACTGAGATGTCAAAGTATAGATCTAGGTTTTACATCAGTTTTATATAAATTTATATATATACATACACAAAGTATCTGTGTGCATGTATTTTTTGCACATGTCTAGATATCTAGCCTAATCTGTATTGGGAGAGTTATACAAATTTAATACATACATAACGGAAAACTCTTTTCTCAGATTTAGAAGTTTTCTTGAAGAAGTTTTAAAAACCCTTGAAGACAGAAAGAATTCATTGGCAGTTATGCCCAACATAAAGTAATCAAAATAAAGCTATTGGAAATGTCCCCTCCCCCTCCATTTAGAGTATTGCAGTTGGTAATCTGCAACTCTTTGTAATCACATGGATTGTAGCCTGCCAGGTTCCTCTGTCCATGGAATTCTCCAGTCAAGAATACTAGAGTGGGTAGCCATTCCCTTCCCTAGGGGATCTTCTTGACCCAGGGATCAAACTTGGGTCTCCCACATTTCAGTCAGATTCTTTACCATCTGAGCCATCAGAAAGATGCCGATTTTTAATATATGAGATGATTATTAGCAAATGACACATGCTATTTTCAAGAGTTTATTTTAGGAAATGTCGATTCCAATGGGAAAGCACCCAATTGAATGTGATTAGGATCACTGGGATGACTGGAGCTAAGGGGAAACATTTTATAAAGAAGAAGGCAGAAAAAGCAAGGGTATTCATTAATTGGATATAAAGATGTTGCCTTTAAGGGGAAGTCTAATTGGTTCTTTTCAACTGCTTGTTCTTAGATTTGAGTTTTTTTCTCTTTAAGGTATTTTTGCTACACATTATTATATGACTTACAGTTGTACAGTGTAGTGAATTACTATATAGTGATTTTTAAAGGTCACTACAATTTTTAAAAGTTATATAGTCCATTTATAGTTATTAATCAAATATTGCTTATATTCCCTTTGAGGTATTGCAGGAGTCTTTTCTTCTTTAGGTTTCAATTTGCTTATTTAGGCTTATTTAGTGCCACCTTAGTTTAATGACTTCCTCACTTAATTACTGCAATTATTATTATACACTGTGACTTCCATGATTGCTCCAAGCAAGGTTCTTAAGATTGCAAACACCATAAAATATGTGCTGCTTGGAATTTATTTTTTATCATACTTACTTATTTTAAAAACTAATCTTTGAAAACACATTTTTAAACTTTTATAAATACAGTGGGACCACACTAGTAATTCCAGTACAAATGTCATTGATCAAGACAATGTGGAATATGTGAGAGAATATCTAGACCTAGAAAGAAACTAAAACAGGCCCAAAATGAAAGGATGATACTACTTTATGTGACTAATTTCTTATCTTGATATTACTGTTGAAAAAGTCTGTCACTTTCAAAGGGTGTTGGTTTGAAAGGTAGGTTCTAACTGTTATCATCAGATTCTTAACAAGTAAAAATAGAAAATAGCCACAGAAGTGCCTGCCTGTACTGCTTTAGTTGTTTTCAGATATTTCTGAGATTAAATTTCATTTTGTATATTAATGTAGAAGGTTTTTCTCAAGCCAATGTTTTCAAAATTTTCTCCCTATAGCATTTATGTTGAAGGAAGATAGGAAAATATAAAAAAGGGAAGTGAGAGTTGGCTAAATATCATTAGTGCAAACAACCTCCAGTTAAGGATGAATTCAGGAGAGAAAGGAAAAAAGCAATCACTAGATAAACTTTAATTGGGAATAACCAACCAAATTGAGGGTTGATCCATAAATAATTACAGAGATTTTCAAGTAATGTTTAAGACATAACTAGAAATTACTCTGTTTTAACAAGGAGTATATTTAATATTGTCAAGGAAAAGACCAAATTGTGAGGCATACACCTTCCTTCCTTCAGGGATTTAGAGGAAAATATCTTAGTAGAAATTTGCTTGACAAAGAAAAAGATATAGCTTGAGAGGATTGAAATTGAGAAGGTGGAATAGAAGAAATTTGTAATTATCTATAACATTGTGAGAAAGAAGCAGTTAATAACAGATGCAAAGATTGCTTTCAGACAGAAGAAAGATATTGCCCCCTGTGGCATGAGAAAATGAGAAATACAATGTGTGTGGCCATATAAATTTTATAATTGCAATATAGCACGTTTTAGGAGATTACTATTAGTCTCTATGTTGTCTATAAAATGAAAAGCTTTCTGCTTTTATGAAAGGGAAATGAGTTCACCAGAAAAATGGCAACAAATAGGAATAGTTATTCAAGGGCATAAAAGGAAATTGACAGTTGAGAACAAGTAAAACAATGGGAGACTTGAAAGACTATCTGGTGTTGATTTTAGGTAATTAGGGTAAATGTTAGGATGAACTGGTAACTTCTAGCTGACTATTTTCCTAAAGACAGAAATTGTTGTTTCTTTGATTAATCAGTAGAAGCTTATGCCTATGATGTGATATGTGAAATTTTTCATATTCATCTATGTTAAATGGACAACAATTACAAAATCAAGACAAGACTAATACATTTAAACTACTTTTTCTCTTTTTGCCGTTGTCTGGAATAATCTTGTATAGTGCTTTATAGATTTTTAATATACATTAACTCTATTGCATACAAATCTGAGGAAAAAATTAAAACAATTTTAAAAGCAATTTGCTCTTAGAATTTAATATATTCAGCCCAGTTTAAACTACATCTTCCTTTAAACTGACTTTTTGATATGAAAAGTTTTCTTTTCCTGCAGTCATTATGTACAATGAGGGAAGTTGCATTAGTCTAAGAGCAAATCCTTTTGTTCTGTTCATTTCAAGCTCTACATCCAGAATCTTAACCTGTGGATTACAACCATTTTTCCTTCCCTGAGGATGTGTGTTTTTTTTTTGTTGTTTTTTTTTTTTTTTTTATAATACAGAAACGGAAATGAAAAGGAAATACAAAATCTCCAGCTGTTTAAAAGTGAAAAAAAAGAAAAGTGCAATTTGCTTTAGCTTAAAATTTATGTGTTGTCCTTGAGTGAAGATTAAGGCAATTAATTTTGGTTGTTTCCCTTACCTGAGAAATCAATCAGGCAATGATGATATCATCAAGTATATCAAAGGTTTTAAAGAAAACACAGTAAACAAGATTTAATTATTGCACTCACCACATAGGGGGTGCACTCTAGGAAGCTAAATGGTAAGGTGGATTAATTTTCTTTTATTTTTCTTTCCCTGTAGCGATTGCTATAGCAACAAAACTAAATTGTATGTGAGGCCCACATCTACAAACTTTCAAGGCAAACAGCTGCCACACTGTTCTCCCAGTTTGTAGAATGAAAGAAAGAATAGCCATTCAAATAAAGTTTGAATGATTAATTCTACAAAAGATACAGTTTAGTGTGTTTTAAACAGATCTCAATGTTTTGGAGAGAATCTTGGAAATGCCCTCTTTGTTTATATGCATCAGGCATTTCATTGCTAAAGATAGTCTTTCTTCTGTATATAAGAACACAATAAAACCTTCTTTACAAAGTCAATTAGATTTAGTAGATAGGATTATTTTTGTAAGGAATTTTTTAATAAAAACTCTACTCTAGAAAAAATAGGGCAATTGAAATTAAACTTTTATTATATGATGTCTTTTGCTTTTTATCATTTTCTATGTATTTGATATATAAAATGTATTAAGAGAAGAATGTCTATGATATATAATTCAATTCACATAAACTAGAATTATACATAAATATAATGGATTTTAATAATGAAATAGAATTGCTAAGGTTAATATGTTTATGTAGATGAAAACTTAATATTATCATTTTATTTAATGAAGTATGCTTAATTTATCTTATTCTTATCCATAATAGCTTTTTAACATACAGAAAATATGATTTTAATACAAATAACTTTTTGAAAGAAAATCCAATTTGTATAAGAAATAACATTCATTTTTATGTATATGTGTGCTTGTGGGTTAAAACTGAAGGGCTTTTGAAATCAAATGGATTTGAATAATATAGTTGTTATCCTAATGAAGACTTTATTTAAAATACATGCTGTTGTATGTTGGAAAGATCTTTATCAAATATAAATAAACACAGATTTTGCATGTGGTATTTTATTACCTAATTTATCAAATTTTTAAATGTGATCTGTTGTAGGTAGCCTGATCTATCCAGAATTACCTTTCAACATTTTTAAATTTATTTCTTCTTTCCTACAATCTTAAGAATTTTCTTTCTTTGAAATGATATCCATATTGTATAGCAGTCACATAGTTAGAATGAAATTCATTCCAGCTCAGATCTAAGTGAGTTACCCACTAACCTTTGGTAATACATTTAAATCCATAGTCTTGTAATGGATTTACCCAGTCAGTCTACAGTTTTCCTATGAAACACAGTGATTAGTTTAGGTAAGGATAAGTGTTTATGTTGGAGAAGGGAATGGCTACCCACTCTAGTATTCTTGCTTGGAGAATTCCATGGACGGAGGAGCCTGGCAGGCTACAGTCCATAGGGTAGCAAAGCATTGAACGTGCCTGAGAAACAAATTAAACTCCTGTCTCCTGTATTGCAGGTGGATTCTTTACCATCTGAGCCACCAGGGAAGCCCCTTAGGTAAGGATGTCTGTCTTAATTTGGGCTTCCCAGGTGGTGCTTGTGGTAAAGAATCTGCCTGCCGATGTAGGAGACATAAGAAACATGGGTTCCATCCCTGGGTCAGGAAGATCCCCTGCAAGAGAGCTTGGCCACCCACTCCAGTATTCTTGCTTGGCAAATCCCATGGACAGAGGAGCCTGGCAGGCTACAGTCCATAGGGTCACAAAGAGTTGGACACGACTGAAGCAACTTAAGTGCTTGTAAGTCTATCTTAATTTGGTCCCATCACAGTGAATCCTAGGTATTTTATGACGATGATAATGTATTAATATCATTATTGATTTGAAATCCCTCCCTCCCTTCTTCTTCCTCCCTTCCCACTTCCCTCTTTCTCTCCTTCACTCTTCCTCTCTCTCCCTTTTTCCTCATGGATGAGCAAAGAGATAATGTCACCTTATTGATTAAAACCTTGTAATAATTAAGGGCTAAATATTAGATAAAACTGACTGTGGCAGAATGACACAGTTTGGGAGGTGAAAGAATTGAACTGGCTAGAATAATCCAGAAACCTGGAAAGTTTTAACTGCCCATTCATGTGTCTTAATTCTAAATGTTTTAGTAACATGTGCCATTAGATGCTCTCCTTGTTTAATGTAGTTTAAGCTGGATTTATGGCACTTAAAACATATAATCCTCACTAATATACAATCTTTTCTGATTAACACGATAGAGTTAATTTTTTTTTTTTTTGAGTTTTTTTTTTTTTCATTTATTTTTACTAGTTGGAGGCTAATTACTTCACAACATTGCAGTGGGTGTTGTCATACATTGACATGAATCAGCCATGGAGCTACATGTATTCCCCATCCCGATCCCCCCTCCCACCTCCCTCTCCACCCGATTCCTCTGGGTCTTCCCAGTGCACCAGGCCCGAGCACTTGTCTCATGCATCCCACCTGGGCTGATGATCTGTTTCACTTTAGATAATAAACATGCTGTTCTCTCGAAACATCCCACCCTCGCCTTCTCCCACAGAGTCCAAAATTCTGTTCTGTACATCTGTATCTCTTTTTCTGTTTTGCATATAGGGTTATCATTACCATCTTTCTAAATTCTATATAAATATGTGTTAGTATGCTGTAATGTTCTTTATCTTTCTGGCTTACTTCACTCTGTATAATGGGCTCCAGTTTCATCCATCTCATTAGGACTGATTCAAATGAATTCTTTTTAACGGCTGAGTAATATTCCATGGTGTATATGTACCACAGCTTCCTTATCCATTCATCTGCTGATGGGCATCTAGGTTGCTTCCATGTCCTGGCTATTATAAACAGTGCTGGGATGAACATTGGGGTGCACGTGTCTCTTTCAGATCTGGTTTCCTCAGTGTGCATGCCCGATAGAGTTAATTTTTAAGTTTGAACTTGAAACATTTTTCTTAGATTATTTTTATACCATATGTCATTATGACATGGTATATACACAATTTTAAAATAAACATGTATATATAGAATCAAACATGAGATATTTACTGTTGAATTATTCACATTTAAGAGCACTTTTATATCACAACTAAGTTTATTATTTTGTTTAAAGCAAACTGCAGGCACATGACCATTTACTCACTGTAAATTGATATGGACACTCAGCAGTTCTATTATTTTCAAAGCCTTAACATATTTAAAAACATGTGTTAATTATTGTAATATCAATTATATTCAACAAACTAAGTAAATGACAAAATATACTATATTTCTGACTTACCCAAAGAAACATATACTAATACTTCAAAAAAAGTATAAAAAGTAAACAGATATTAATATTAAAGATTTATTATATGCAGTTGATTGAAGGCTATAACTCTAGTCAAATGGAGTTTGTGGTTATTGTTTTATTGGCACTGACTGGCCGCTAATACTAGAAATGAATAAAAATTCACATCATTATGTATCAACATATAATGCTCTGAAGGGAGTGATAAGCATGAAAGAAAATAATTAGTTGCTTTTATTCCAGAGTGTTCTCTTCCACTTCTCTGAAAAATATAGTTTACCACTCCAGAATATCCTGTTAAGGTAGAGATATAGCTGATGAATAGTTCTTAGATAGTCAAGGCAAAGAAGGAAGTGGAGGTACTATAGGCAAAGGGGTCATCATGATAGGGGCTCTGAGGTTAATAAAGAGAGAGCAAGAGCTTCCCTTAATCAGGACAATGAAATAAGGAAATTAAAGAGAAAGCCTAGTAAGTAGTAACCAAGAGAATTGCACTAAACGAGACCCATGAAGCTTGCAGAAGCCAGATCATATAAGGGCTCATAGCCCTTAATTACTTTGCATTTTATTATAAATCCAATACAAATTTACTTAAAGATGTCAAATAGTATGGTACTAATATGCAGGTAAAATATGAAAATAGTCATCAGCCTGTTGCTTAAAAAAATAAATATAAAAAGAATGAGAGATGAGGTAAAAAAATATACAATCTGTTAGAGATTACTAAGCAAGAGCTATAGGTCATTAAAACAAATTAAAAAAAAACTGTTTGTGGAAAAGAATTAGAAATTAAATATGTGTATATATGTGCATGTATGTGTGTGCACCTATGCATATGTATGTGCACTGAAAGAACTACGGAGATATGGCTTTTGATTCATTGTGAGATGAATGATCTACATGCCAAGATGCAGTCACTCTTTCTGCAATTTGGAAGTTGGTATTTGGCACTGCTGTTTACAGAATTAGAAAAAAAGGGAATAAATTATAAATGGTAAGTATAGATTAAGAGTTCAGCGTTCATGTTTTATTTAAATAACTGTAGAACACCCCAGTTCCATGACTCCAAGAGTGTCAAACAGATAATTGGCTGCTCAAGTGAGTAAAATAGAACAGACTCTAGCTGAAATATTAATTTGAAATCGACAACTTTTAGAATACTTATGTGGATTCCATGGTTCAGTTCATTTCAGTTCTTCAGTCATGTCCGACTCTTTGTGACCCCATGAACTGCAGCACACCAGGCTTCCCTGTCCATCACCAATTCCCAGACCCTATTCAAACTCATGTCCATCCTGTCAGTGATGCCATCTAACCATCTTATCTTCTGTTGTCCCTTCTCCTCCCACCTTCAATCTTTGCCAGCATCAGGGTCTCTTCCAATGAAAAATCACATCAGGTGGCCAAAATATTGGAGTCTCAGCTTCAACATCAGTCCTTCCAATGAATATTCAGGACTGATTTCTTTTAGGATCGACAGGTAGCTCAGTGGTAAAGAATCCGCCTGCAGAGCAGGAGATACAAGAGATGCCAGTTCGATTCCTGGACGTGGAACAATGGACTGGTTCAAAACTGGGAAAGGAGTACATCAAGGCTGTATATTGTTACCTGATTATTTAACTTATATGCCAAGTAGATCATGCAAAATGCCAGGCTTGATGAATCACAAGCAGAAATCAAAATTTCCAGGAGAAATATCAACAACCTCAAAATATGCAGATGATACCACTGTAATGGCAGAAAGTGAAGAGAAACTAAAGAGCCTCTTGATGAACATGAAATAGGGGAGTGAAAAAGCTGGCTTAAAACTCAATATTCAAAAACCAAAGGTCATGACATCTAATCCCATCATTTCATGGTCAATAGATGGGGAAACAATGGAAGCAGTTGCAGATTTTACTTTCTTGGGCTCCAAAATCACTGTGGATCGTGACTGCAGCCATGAAATTAAAAGCTCCTTGGAAAAAAAAGCTTCTTTAAAGAAATTAATTATGGAAGAAAAACTCCTTGGAAGAAAAGCTATGACAAACCTAGACAGTATATAAAAAGCAGAGACATCATTTTGCCGACAAAGGTCGGTATTGTCAAAGCTATGATTTTTCCAGCAATCATCTATGGATATGAGAGTTGAACCATAAAGAAAGCTGAATGACAAAGAATTGATGCTTTTGAACTACAGTGATGGAGAAAATTCTTGAGAGTCTCTTGGACAGCAAGGAGATCAAACCAGTCAATCCTAAAAAAAAAAAAAAAAAAAAAAAAAATTAGCCCTGAATATTCACTGGAAGGACTGATGCTGAAACTGAAGCTCTGATACTCTGGCCTCCCAATGCAAAGAGCTGACTTGTTGGAAAAGATCCTGAGGCTGGGAAAGACTGAAGACAGGAGGAGAAGGGGACCGCAGGGGATGAGATGGTTAGATGGCATCACCAATTCAATCAACATGAATTTTAGCAGACTAAGGGAGGTAGTGAAGGACAGGGAAGCCTGTTGTGCTGCAGTTCATGGAGTTGCAAAGAGTTGAACAGGACTTAGTGATGGAACAACAGGATATTTATGTAATAATTTGATACTATCACTTAAAATTATAATTACTAATGTAATTTTATTTTTAAAATTACAATACAGTCAAATTGACTTTATTATAGGATAGCTTTAGGAATTTTTGTACAAGTGTATTATTAGTGTAAACATCATCATAATTAGGACACAGAACAGTTCCACCATTTCCAAAGGCTCCCTCTTCTTATCTGCTTGAAGTCTCCCACTTGCCCCACACCTAATTTAATTTCTGTGAAAATGTTCTTACTTTTGTTATAGAAGGTACCAACATGGTTGAGTTTAGCTGACCCGTTCTGTCTAGCCTTCTTTGGGTTTTTTAGATTTAATGTCAGTTCAGTTTTCAAAGGCTTTGCAGTGGTATTCTGACCTGCTCCACGTATGTACCAAACAGTAGCTGTTTTGGGGAACTGAGCTTTGAAAGTATTTGATGCTATTTTAGGATTAATTCCACACATGCATCACTGAGGGGTACACCCTAGAGTTTAGGTTAACCTAGAGTTAACTTTCAGTAGATCCTCCCTCCCTGTTTTCTTCCTGGTATGATCTATTGACAGAGCCTCATTTAGGTCCTTTGACTCCAAAACTGGGACTCTATTCACTCCCTTCCTCCAACAACATGCAATTTTCCTTAACTGCACTTGCATCCTAATAAGTGGCAGGAAAACAGAGAAAGAAAAACATCAAAGGGACTTGCCCTAATTTTTGGTAATACAGCTTTTTGAATTGAAGAGCCTTTTGAATTGAACAGAACTCCCTTAATGCAGTTTCAGGCCCTACAAGTCCTACAGGCTCTGCTGTCCTTGCCCGAAGAATCCTTTCTTGTGCATTAAATCTGTACTAGAGGCTTCTCCTGGCTCTCTGTCTTGCAGTGCTGGTGCCCAATTCTAGTTTTTAGATTGCTTTGAGACCAGATTGAGAAATAACAGAGAGGGGGAAAAAAATAGGAAACTCACTGCTACCAGTGATATTTCAATTTCTGATCTTGTCAATCCATCTGCTGCTTTCTACTTTTTCAGAGTCCTTACTTAGCTCTCCTATGGGCTCTGTTTAGGTTTTATAACCGCAGTCATTTGGAGATAAAGCATGCACTGTGCTTACTTGATCGTCATGTTTTCTGAATTAACAACCTAATTATTTTTATATCACTAAGCATACTAGTCATACAGGACTTTCTGTGGCAAAGATTAAAATAAGTCAGCCTATCAGCCTTGATTATAAATATGAAAACTTCTGGACTTATCCTGCATAATGCAAAACCCTAAAGACATATTGAATACCTGCTTGTGAGAGAATGTGGATTTAATGAAGGTCTGACAAAGAGCATCTTGATTCACTCAGGAATGTTCTAGCATCACCAATTTGGAATTATCTGGAAAATGAGTTTTTAATAGCAGTTATTTCTAATCCTTGAATATATATACTATTTAAGGATTCAGCCTGAACATAGTTCCCCCCAAAATTTGAACATATCATCATGCAGTTAATGGAACACACAGCAGCCAGGAATGAGATTTTAGGCTAAGGGAATACCCCTGTGCTGTTCAGTCTATGAAATGCATGACAGTTATAGCAGGACCAAAGGGTTTAGGAAACATTAAAGACTGTTTGAATAGCTAGAATTCTCCTATATGGAAATTTTAAACATGAAATTTAGTAGTATCTGTATACTATACTGATAATCCCTTTTAAAAAAGAAATGATGAGGGCTATGTTTGTCATAATATAACCACATCCCAAAGGCAGTAAGAGACACTAAACTTAACCAAGTATCTATAATTCCCAAGAGTAGTTATTATCTGATGACAACTATGCACTAGATTCACTTTACTTCTATAATAAATGTCTGTTTTGTGATGGAAAAGTGTAGAATAATTTTCTAGAAGATAAAATCACTTTGACAGCAGTCTTGGTTTGTTTCACATAAAATATTCTAACATGTAAATATTTTCTAGCCAGCTAAGGTACCTCTTTTAACTTTTCTCATTTATAAGTCAGCATCACTTTGGAGACATAGAGGCCTGCCAGTGAGCTCTATGGGGCTCTCTGAACTATCAACCCACAGTTGACAAGATACTCACATTAATGTTTTATGATACGTATCATTTCACAGGCTTTTACAGTACAATGTGAAGCTAGAATAAGCAGAATATCAATTAGCATTTGTCTTTGGGGAACAAAATCGGCCTTTTGTCCTAAAGGTCATATAATTTTGCTTTTATAGTAATATTCAGTAAAGTTTTTCATTATTTTTGGATTATGTGAAGATTTCAATTTCTAAATTCTATTTTATTGTAAAGTTTGAAGGGGCATGCATTTGATTTAGAAACAGACAGCTTTAGTTATTTCATTCTGCCAGGGATATAATATAGGGAATTAAAATAATACCAGAAATGTTGAGGTGAGAAGATCAAAGAATTCATAAATCCTGTTCAAGAAATCAGGATGAACATATCACTAGGAGCCACTGAGATGAGATGTGCTGCCCGCAGCTTCCAGCTGTGGGATTTAAAGAGAATGTCCACAATTTACTGGCCAAACCTCCCATCTATCACCTGTCAAAGTCATGTGTGCTTAGTCACCACTGCCACAGGGACAGAACTGGCTTCTATTTCATTTTCCAAATTTTTGCACAAGTGTCTTTTAATGGCAGAATATAAGCTGCAAATGTTCAGGCAAGAGAACATTCCAGCTCCTGTTGTATGGGCAGAGGCTTATAAAGGCAGCAATTCTGATCAGTATCAACAGACGATGACCTACTTCTCAGAGTTCCTAAATTTCCTTCTATCGATAATTAAAATAGAAGAAAAAAAAAAAAGCAGTATACAACATCATGCTTTTGCTGACTGTATTCACTTCCTAAGGCTCCTGTAACATAGTGCTCTAGAATGGGTGGCTAAAACAATGGCAATTTATCATCTCTCAGATCTGGAGAACAGAAATCCATGATCAAGTTCTAGCAAGGTTGGTTCATTCCTTCTGAGAACTGTAAGGTGGAATATGTTCCTTGCCTCTCTCCTCTTTAATTACCATATAAATAAAACTTTCACTAAGTCAACAGATGGCATGGTTATCAGAGTCTTTTGGCAAAGTATACACATTTTACGTTCAATCTAAATTATCTTCTTCATTGAAACCAAAAGCCATCTACGGCTCCTCTGAGAAAGTATGCCTTTTTGACCTTCAGTGGTTCTCTGCTTTTGGATATCGAGGTCAGTGTAGCCTTGGAGAGAAAAATTCATGTAGCTGAGTGAATGCAAATACCTCTATCCTTGCCATCATAGTTACTTTGTTCATGAGATTTTTGAGCATATGCAAAGATAGCTGAAAGAGAACAAGGCTGATTGATTTTCACAGAATAAATCATTTTTTCCATCTGATTCTTAAGGATCTCATCAGCTTTAAGTGAGTTTTCAAATGGAATGATAATCTCTTTCTGTGTTCCTATGACAAAATAAGAATAAAGATGACAGGAAGACAGCTTTGGAGGTAATAGCTATGCTTATGGCATAGACTGTAGTAGTGGTTTCACAGATATATACTTATTTTCCAACTCATCAAGTGTATATATTAAGTATGCCCTATTATGTCAGTAATACCTCAATAGTATAGTTTAAAAAAGAAATATATAACACATGTGCACCTACGGTTGATTCATATTGATGTAAGGCAAAAACCACCACAATATTTTAATTATCCTCTAATTAAGATAAATTAATTAAAAAAGAAACATGTGTGTTCATACCTATATTTTCATCAAAACAAAATTTTTATATAAATATAAATATATAAATATAAAATATAGGCAAAAATATTTTAGACCAACAAAAATTATTACAAAATGATAAGATATGTTAACAAAAATATGTAATATATAATATAAATTAAAAATTTCAGTTTCAAAAATAATTGACAAATCTTTATGATATGACCATAAAGATAAAATTTGGCATACAATTTTAGAAACTTGAATATCAAACAGAAAAACAAGTATAGTCTTCGAGTGATCTAAACAATATAATTTTTAAGGCAGTTCTAATGAATTTCTAAAGATCCCTCCAAATGGGTAGCAAAAGTCAGAGACAAATCTATCTTGAGGTCTCCTTGAATTGAATACAGTATTTTCGAATTAATAATAACCCAATATTTTAAATTATATATAAAAATAGATTTCATAAGATATAAATTCAATGATAGCTTTGCAAGCAATGATAATAATAATCAGCAAAGGTTTGTTTGTTTTGGTTCTTGAATCCAAGAAGTAAAAAATCTACAGTGAAAGCAGATGCCCAAAAGAGGAATTACTAAAATATTTTGTTATCTTTTTTGCCCTTTGTACATCTTTCACAATGACTTCATTACTTTTTAGGAATGTAATTCCTTAAAGGAAGCCATGTTATCAATTTTTTCTCCTTCACATATGTGCATTATTCTGATCTTAAACTGAACCCAGAATGGATACATTTTTAAGTAAGACACAAAGTAGCATTTATTTAAATATAAATAAACATTTTTAAATTTATTTTTCTCTGTTTTTATAGAGACCCCCTGGTAAAGAACCTGCCTGCCAGTGTAGGAGACCTAAGAGATGCAGGTTCGATCCCTAAGTCAGGAAGATCCCCTGGAGAAGGGATTCACACCTCACACCAGTATTCTTGCCTGGAGAATCCCAGGGACAGAGAGGCCTGGCGGGCTGCCGTCTATAGGTCACACAGAGTCGGACACGACTGAAGCGACCTAGCATACTTTATTAAGTTGGTTGATGCTGTTCTTAGATGAATGTGTTTGCTAAAATCAAGCACATTATAAAAGTTTAAAAACCATCTAAAAGTCAGTTAATGATTAAAGTATTAATTAGTTCTTGGTTCCCTAAAGTCGTGGAAGAGTTAATTTAATTTGTCCATGTAACTGAGATTATCAGGGAGTATTTTATTGACTGAGAATACCTTCCTTATTGTACCACAACTGTTTTATTTAGACATTTTCTTTATAATTCAATTCTACATCAATTTCCATTATCTTAGCAGCTTGAGAAAATTGATTTCAAGTGAATGTAAGCAGATGTTCATGTTTAAATAAAAATTTAAAAATTGACATCTATTTAATTCTAAAACTTTGCACTACCTACAAAACATGTTTTAATTAATGTTATTAAAATGTAAAATAACATAAATTATCCTGTCCTATTCTTATTAATGGTTTTATCACTTTTATCCTTTACTAAGTTTATAAGAACATACTCATCCTTTATTTGGAAGCTATCTAGAATGATGTGCACACATAAATATTAATATAAAGGTCTGCTCATTTACCTATATCTTAGTTCATAGCTCTGTTCTATTTTGGTATTGTGCCTTTATTACTGATAAATGATTCTTTATGACTATTTAGTCTGGAGTTAAGTATTCTCCTTATAGTAATATTATTTGTCTTTTATTCCATTGCTGTATAAGGTGTGCACTCAACTGTGAACTTAGGTATAACTGGTCCATCTGTAATTTAAAATTCCCAGTAAAACTTATAATAAATCATAGTTTATTTTAATGTAAAAGAAAATAGATAAAATGGCCTAATATTAATTTGAAACTAGAAAACTAGCAGCTATGTATCATTAAACATTTAAAACTAAACAAATAATTTCAATATATTGGTGTCAAAACATATCATCCTCAAAATGAGGAGACTGAACCTTATTTCCCATTCAAGAGCAATGTCATATTATTTTATGGTAAGTTTGAAATTACAAAAACTTTATTTTACTGTATTCTTCTTTCTTTTAAGAAATATATTAGAAATTTATATTCCAAACAAGATAATCAACTTATGCAATAGCATAAAGAAGGACATTATTACAATAGATACTTTTTATATTATGACTTGTCATGTCATACATGCATGCTTATGTGTACATAGATGTTGACTGATTTTGGCATAAATACAGGTACAGATAGATATGATATGAAAGAACACATGTTTCCTTACCAGGTTTTGTAGATTTGAACTTCAGGTTAAAAATTTATCTGTTTAAGCCTTGCCAAGTTATTTAATACTGTCAAGGCTAATTTTATTCTTTTCTACGATTTGTATGCTAAGTTGCTTCAGTCATATCTGACTCTTTGTGACCCCATGGACTGTAGCCCACCAGGCTCCTCTGTCCATGGGATTCTACAGGCAAGAATATTAGAGTGGGTTTCCCTGCCCTCCTTCAAAGGATCTTCCTGACCCAGAGATCTAACTGGTGTCTCTTGCATTGGCAGCTGGATTCTTAACCACTAGCTTCACCTAGGAATTCCATGATTTATATGCCAATATCCATTTTAAAAGCTTTATTATGAAGATAAAATAACAATTTATATAAAGCCAATAGTATTGAGTATATAGCATATTCTATACTTTAGCAACCACTCTAATCATGTAGCCATCAGATAATTCTTACACTACACTTTGTTAATTTTGTCTCAGATAAATGTGAACAGTTAAGTAGTTTCCATGACATTGGTACTTAATTTTATCTCATAGATGACAAAATGAGTTGAATGAAAAAAAGTAAAGCAAGACAAACTGCCTCTTTGTTTTATTTTCTCTGGTTCTAGATACCTTCTGGAGCATTTTACAGTGAAAAAGAATTATTTATAAGAGCCAAAGAGAAATACTGTTTTATTTCCCCAAAGATACAACTAGCCTAAGTAATCTAATTGACATCTTTGTTCTTCATCTGACTTCTGCTCCATGAAAGTAGAGTTGAGGGAAGAACATGGGCACTATTGAGATAAATGGAAAGAGATCTGAAGGATATTGAAAGTCCCAATAAAAGACAATCATTCCTCCCTCCCTTTAAGCATAATGAAATTGTGAGTGCCTAAGGAATCTACTTAGGACCTACTAATTCCCCCTGCCCCAGTGGGCCCTGAAAAAGTATAATGATTAGAATTTTAAGAGAGTTTAAAGTATGTCACTAAAAATAACATCACATTTGCACATATATTATTTATATACATACTCTCAACTTGAATTCATAAAGAAATTGATTTTAATTGATTTTCTCAAGTGTGTCAACATGGAAGAAGTTTAATAAAAGATATTGAATGAATATGTTCTCCTTAGCAAAGCACTGTCAATTGAAAGAGCTATCAATGGCCAAAGTTCATTCAATTTGAGCAATACTATTAAAAATTAAACAGATTATACCCCAAATAATCAAATAAATAACATGAGTCCTTACTGACATAAGGCTTCCCAGATGGAACAGTGATAAAAGATTTGCCTGCCAATGCAGGAGATGCAAAAGATGTGGGTTCAATCCCTGGGTCTGGAAGATCCCATGAAGTAGGAAATGACAATCCACTCTAGTATTCTTGCCTGGAACATTTCTTGCTATGAACAGAGAGGACTGGCAGGCTACAGTTGAAGGGCTCTCAAAAAATCAGACACAACTAAGTGAGCACACACAACTGAGCACGTACAGATACCAATATAAGTAAACAATTAAATAAATAAATATTTGAGAAGTAAACATATCTTACAGAATAATTCAAATCATATATATGTTCCCATTACAGGAGGTGGAGTTTAGTATCCCATGTGTAATGGACTCAGTGATGTGGTTCATTCAAGTATGTTAAATGGAAAAATAATTTTACTGTATAAAAGAAAATTGGCAATGATTTTCTTGCCCAAATAATCTATTCTAATGTGCATATTTATTGGATGTGATCCAGATATCATGTGATGAGCGTAGCATTTCACCTTTGCAATATTTTTTTTCTCAAAACCATTATTCCCAATCTCTTTATATATATATATATATATATATATATATATATATATAAACCAGATAAACCCAATTGAAGGTCAGCTTAAAAATGTTGTCCTGTATTCCTGAAAACTATAAATTTCATGAGAGATAAGAAAAGGCTAAGAAATAATTTTAGACTGAAAAAGACACTCATGATGTCTAAAGGTACTGTGTCATCTCACATTGAATATTGGGGCAGAAAAAATAAAAAAGACATGAATAGAAAAATTAATGGAATCTGAATCTCAACTCTGGGTTCAGTTGATAACAATTTACCAGTGTTGGTTTATTACTTGTGACATATATACCAGGTTCACATAAGGTGTGACAATATGAGAAAGGGTCACTATATGTGAAAGGGTCATGAATGACAACATCAGAACAGGTAAATTGAAGAACTGAAAATGTGTAAGGCCTGACACCATATGTGGAATGCTATAATATTATTGGAAAGAAGACTTGTGTTATTTACAGTGCACATTGTAGACCCAAAGGTGATCACTAAATAAAGCCATATATGACAAACTGATAGCAAACATTATCCTCAATGGCAAAAAATTGAAAGCTTTTTCTTTAAAATCAAGAATAAGACAAGTGTGCCCACCCTCACCACACTATTCAACATAGTTTTGGAAGTCATAGCCACAGCAATCAGAGAGGAAAAAGAATTTAAAACACTCCAGATTTGAAAAGAAGAATTAAAACTCTCACTGTTTGCAGATTACATGATCCTCTACATAGAAAACCCTAAGGATGACACCAGAAAGTTACTAGAGCTAATTAATGAACATAATAAAGTTGCAGTTATAAAATTAATACACAGAAATCCTTTGCATTCCTATAAACTAACAATGACAAGCCAGAATGAGAAATTAAGGAAACAATCTCATCCACCATTGAAACAAAAATAATAAAATATTTAGTAATAAATTTACCTAAAGAAACAAAAGACATATATGGAAAACTATAAAACACGGATGAAAGATGTCAAAAATAGATGGAGAAGTATATCATGTTCTTGGACTGGAAGAATCAATATAATGAAAATGAGTAGACTACTCAAGGCAATCTATAGATTCAGTGCACTCTCTATCAAACTATCAATGATATTTTTCACAGAACTAGAACAAGTAATTCCACAATTTGCATGGAAAAATGAAAGACCTGAAATAGCCAAAGCAATCTTGAGAAAGAAGAATGGAATTGAAGGAATCAAACTTCCTGACTTCAGACCATACTACAAAGCTACAGTCATCAGGACAGTATGGTACTGGCACAAAATAGAAATATAGATCAATGGAACAAAATAGAAAGTCCAGAGACAAATCCATGCACCTATGGACACCTTATCTTTGACAAAGGAGGCAAAAGTATACAACGGAGAAAAGGTAATCTCTTCAACAAGTGGTGTTGGGAAATTTGCCAGAATGTAAAAGAATGAAATTAGAATACTTTCTAACACCATATTAAAAAAAAAAATTAATTAAAGACCTAAATGTAAGATCAGAAACTATAAAATCTCTTAGAGGAAAACATAATCAGAACACTCTCTGACATAAATCACAGCAAGATCTTATACGACACATCTCCCAGAATAATAGGAATAAAAACAAAAATAAATAAATGGGACCTAATTAAACTTAAAAGCTTTTGCACAATAAAGGAAACTCTAAGCAAGGTGAAAATACAGCCCTCAAACTGGCAGAAAACAATCACAAATGAAACAACTGAAAAAGAATCAATCTCCAAAATATACAAGCAGCTCAATACCAGAAAAATGAACAACCCAATCAAAAAGTGGGCAAAAGACCTAAACTGACATTTATCCAAAGAAGACATACAGATGACTAATAAACAAATGAAAAGATGCTCGACATCACTCATTATTAAAGAAATGGAAGTCAAAACAACAATGAGGTATCATCTCATACTGGTCAGAATAGCCATCATCAAAAAATCTACAAACAATAAAGCCTAGAGAGGGTGTGGAGAAAAGGGAATCTTCTTACACTGTTGGTGGGAATGCAAACTGGTACAATCACTATGGAGAACAGAATGGAGATCCCTTACACAACTGGAAACAGAACTGCCATACCACCTAGCAATCCCACTTCTGGCCATATAACCCAAGGAAACCAAAATTGAAAGAGAAAAACGTACCCCAGTGTTTATTGCAGCACTATTTACAATAGTTAAGACATGGAAGCAACCTATATGTTCATCGGCAGGGGAATGGATAAGGAAGTTATGGTACATATGCACAAAGGAATATTACTCAGCTATAAAAAGGAATGCATTCAAGTCAGTTCTAATGAGGTGGATGAACCTGGAACCTTTTATACAGAGTGAAGTAAGTCAGAAAGAGAAAGATAAACACTGTATAGTAACACATATATATGGAATTTAGAAAGATGGTACCAATGATCCTCAATGCAGGGTAACAAAGTAGATCCTGACATAAAGAACAGGTTTTTGGACTCAGTAAGAGAAGGAGTGGGATGATCTGAGAGAATAGCATTGAAGCTTATTCATTACCATTTGTAAAACAGATGATCAATGTGAGCTTGATGCATGAAGCAGGGCATCCAAAGTCGGTGCTCTGGGACAACCTAGAGGGATAGGATGGGGAGAGAGATGGGAGGAGGTTTCAGGATGGGGAAGACACACGTATACCTATGACTGATTCATGTTGATGTGTGGCAAAAACCACCACAATTTTGTAAAGCACTTGTCCTCAAATTAAAATAAATAAATGATTCTAAAATAAAGTCTAAATAATAAGTCCAAAGAACAGTTTAAACAGTATCATAATATTTGGTTAATTAAATTGAGAGATGACAAAGAGGTAAAAACAACAAATGAAATGAATATAAACTAGCCAACAAAAGGATACCTTTTAACCCAATGACATCAACAGGCACTGTAGATTTCAATATGCTCAGACAAAAGCAAATGATTAAAAAAAACAAAAAACTACTATCTTTTAAAAATGTATTCAAAATATAAACTATCATTTAAACTATTTGTTTATTATTAAAAATAAAATATTTAAAATATAAAATATAATAGTTTTATAATAGAAGGATAGATAAATAGTAACCATAAGAGTGCTGGGATAAATGTTTTAATTTCAGTCAAATTCATTTTAGAACAAGAAATATTCACATATATAAACAGGGATAAACAAGATCATCAAGAAAATATAATTCTAAGTTGGTATATACACCTAAAAACTGAGCTTAAAAATGCATGAAGCAAAACAAACAAATAAACAAACAAAATCACAATTATAATCGTATATATTAGAAATCCTTTTTCAGATAGTTCAGTTCAGTTCAGTCTCTCAGTCATGTCCGACTCTTTGTGACCCCATGGACTGCAGCATGCCAGGCCTCCCTGTTCATCAACAACTCCCACAGTTTACTCAAACTCATGTTCATTGAGTCGGTGATGCCATCCAACCATCTCATCCTCTGTCACCCCTTTCTCCTCCCTCCTTCAATCTTTCCCAGCATCAGGGTCTTTTAAAATGAGTCAGCTCTTCGCATCAGGTGGCCAAAGTACTGGAGCTTCAGCTTGAGCATCACTACTTCCAGTGAATATTAAGGGTTTATTTCCTTTAGGATGGACTGGTTAGATCTCCTTGCAGTCCAAGGGACTCTCAAAAGTCTTCTCCAACACCACAGTTCAAAAGCATCACTTCTTGGCCCTTGGCTTTCTTTATAGTCCAACTCTCACTTCCATACATGACTATTGGAAAAACCGTAGCTTTGACTAGACAGATCTTTGCTGGTGAAGTAATTTCTCTGCTTTTTAATATGCTGTCTAAGTTGGTCATAACATTTCTTTCAAGGAACAAGTGTCTTTTAATTTCATGGCTGCAGTCACCATGTGCAGTGATTTTGGAGCCCAAAAAATAAAGTCTGTCACTGTTTCCACTGTTTCCCCATCTATTTGCCATGAAATGATGGGACCAAATGCCGTGATCTTAGTTTTCTGAACGTGGAGTTTTAAGCCAAATTTTTCACTCTCCTCTTTCACTGTCATCAAGAGGCTCTTTAGATCTTTTTTCGCTTTCTGCCATAAGAGTTCTGTCATCTGCATATCTGAGGCTATTGATATTTCTCCTGGCAATCTTGATTCCAGCTTGCTTCATCCAGCCCAGCATTTCTCATGATGGTCTCTGCATGTAAGTTAAACAAGCAGGGTGACAATACACAACCTTGATGTATTCCTTTCCCTATTTGGAACCAGTCTGTTGTTCCATTTCCAGTTCTAACTACTGTTTCCTGACCTGTATACAGATTTCTCAAGAGGCAGGTAAGGTGGCATGGTATTCCCATCTCTTGAAGAATTTTTCACAGTTTGTTGTGATGCACACAGTCATAGGCTTTCACATAGTCAATAAAGCAGAAGAAGGTATTTTTTCTGGAACCCTCTTGCTTCTTCAATGATCCAACAAATGTTGGCAATATGAGCTCTAGTTCCTCTGCCTTTTCTAAATTCAGCTTGAACATCTGAAAGTTCATGGTTCACATTCTGTTGAAGCCTGGCTTGGAGAATTTTGAGCATTACTTTACTAACGTGTGAGATTAGATGCAATGTGTGGTAGTCTGAGCATTCTTTGGCACTGCCTTTCTTAGTGATTAGAATGAAAACTGATCTTTTCCAGTCCTGTGACCACTGCTGAGTTTTCCATGTTTGCTGGCACATTGAGTGCAGCACTTTCACAGTATTATCTTTTAGGATTTAAAATAGTTAAACTGGAATTCCATCATCTCCACTAACTTTGTTCATAGTGATGCTTCCTAAGGCCCACCTGACTTCGAACTCCAGGATGTCTGGTTGTAGGTGAGTGATCATACCTTTGTGATTATCTGGGTCATGAAGATCTTTTTTGTATAGTTCTTCTGTGTATTTTTGCCACCTCTTCTTAATATCTTCTGCTTCTCTTAGATCCATACCATTTCTGTGCTTTATTGTGCCCATCTTTTCATGAAGTGTTCCCTTGGTATCTCTAGTTTTCTTGAAGAGATCTCTAGTCTTTCCCATTCTATTGTTTTCCTCTATTTCTTTGCATTGATCACTGAGGTAGACTCTCCTATCTCTCCTTGCTATTCTTTGGAACTCTGCACTCAAACGGTATATCTTTCCTTATCTACTTTGCCTATCACTTCTCTTCTTTTCACAGCTATTTGTAAGGCCTCCTCAGACAGCCATTTTGCTTTTTTGCATTTCTTTTGCTTGGGGATGGTCTTGCTTCCTATCTCCTGCACAGAGTCACAAACCTCCTTCCATGGTTCTTCGGGTACTCTGTCTATCAGATCTAATTCCTTGAATTTATTAGTGATGTTCATTCGATAATCGTAAGGGATTTCATTTAGTTCATACCTAATGGTCTAGTGGTTTTCCCCACTTCTTTCAATTTAAGTCTGAATTTGGCAATAAGGAGTTCCTGATCTGAGCCACAGTCAGCTCCCAGTCTTGTTTTTGCTGACTGTATAGAGCTTCTCCATCTTTGGCTGCAAAGATTATAGCAGCAGCTGCATGGTGCTGGAATGACTGTGAGGTGATACCCCATGTCCAAGGGCAGAGAAGTCTCATCAAGACAGTAGGCACTGGAGCAGTGGCTGCACCGTGCTGGGGTGACTTTGAGGAGATACCCCATGTCCAAGGGCAAAGGGGAAGCACCAGAAAGATGGTAGGAGGGGCAAAATTGCATTTAGAGTCACCAGAGATGCTCAGAGGGCTCAAATAAACCTTGTCTGCACCAGGACCCAGAGACCTCACAGAGACTGAGAAAGAACTGTTTTTGAGTGTCTCCTATGGGGGTATGTGTCAGCAGTGGACTGTTGCAGGGGCAGGGGCTCTGGGTGCATCAGACTTGGGCTGGGTGCAGCAGACTTGGGTATGGCATAAGCCCTCTTGGAGAAGGAGCTGCCAGAACTTACACAGGACTGGGGAAATAGACTCTTGGAAGGCACAAACAGAAGACTGTATGTCCCAGGACCCAGGAGGAAAAAGCAGTGACCCCACAAGTAACTGACCCAGATTTGCCCATGTGTGTCCAGGAGTCTCTGGTAGAGGCATAGGTTGGCAGTGGCCTGCTGCAGGGTTGGGGGCACTGAGTTTAGCAGTGCTTGCATGAGACCTTTTGAAGGAGGTCACCATTATTTTCATTACCTCCACCATAGTTTGGTCCCAGGTAAATAACAGGGAGGGAACACAGTTCCACCCATCAACAAAACACTGGTTTAAAGATTTAATGAGAATGACCTGACCCATCAGAACAAGACCCAGTTTCCCCCTCAGTCAGTCTCTGCCATCAGGAAGCTTCCACAAACCTCTTATCCTTTTCCATCAGAGGGCAGAGAGACTGAAAACCACAATCACAGAAAACTAACCAGTCAGATCACATGGACCACAGCATTGCCTCACTCAATGAAACTATGAGCCATGCTGTGTAGGGCCACCAAGATAGATGGATTGTGGAGATTCTGACAAAATGTGGCCCACTGGAGAAGGCAATGGTAAAACACTTCGGTATTCCTGCCTTGAGAACCTCATGAGTTATGAAAAGGCAAAAGGATAGAACACTGAGAGATGAATTCCCCAGGTCTGTAAGTGCCCAATATGCTACTGGAGATCAGTGGAGAAATAACTCCAGAAAGGATGAAGAGAGAGACAGAGCCAAAGCAAAAACAACACTCAGTTGTGAATGTGACTGGTGATGGAAGTTACGTCTGATGCTCTAAAAAGCAATATTGCATAGGAACCTGGAATGTGAGGTCCATGAATCAAGGCAAATTGGAAGTGGTCAAACAGGAGATGGCAAGAGTGAACGTTGACATTTTAGGAATCAGTGAACTAAAATAGACTGGAATGGGTTAATTTAACTAAGATGACCATTATATCTACTCTTGTGGGCAAGAATCCCTTAGAAGAAATGGAGTAGCCATCATAGTCAACAAAAGAGTCCAAAATGCAGTACTTGGATGCAATCTCAAAAATGACAGAATGACCTCTCTTTGTTTCCAAGGTAAACGATTCTCAGATAATATTTAAACTATTTGTGATATGGTAATTTACAATGATAAGTGTATATTCTTCATCACATCTCTTGTACAAAAACCTTGGAATTTCCTTTGAGCTACAACAAAGCCTTTTTTTCTGTTGATAACGTGGCTCTTGGAACCACTGAAGGATGTGAACTAGTTCCCAGGAGAACCAATCAGTGATAAGAGAGGTGGAAATTTTAGTCCCACCCCTTTGACCTCCAAAGGGAATGGAGATTAAATCAATTTCCAATGGATAATACTGTAATTAGTCTATGCAATGAAGCCTCCATCAAATCAAAAGCGATGAGGTTCAGTGAGCTTCTGGGAATATAGGTATGCTGAGAGGAAATGTGGAAACCCAAAACCCTTTCCTCATACCTTGCCCTCTGCCTTTCTTCCATCAGGCTTTTCCTGAGTTACAACCTTTTATAATAAACCATTAATCTAGTACATAAAATGTTCTCAGAGTTCTGTTAGTTGCTCTTGCAAATTAATCAAATTCAAGGAGGCAATTCCTTGAAATCACCAATGCAGTAGATAGTCAGAAGTACAAGTGTTAACCTGAACTTGTGCCTGGGATCTGAAGAGTGTGCATGTGTTGAGAACTGGGGAGAGCATTTTTATGGGACTGACTCCTTAACCTGTAGAATCTGAGGACATCTTCACATAGTACCGGAATTGAGTTGAATTATGGGACATCCAGATGATGTCAGAGGATGGCTTGGTAGTATGGCAACCAATGGACTTCCCCTTTGGCTCAGTGGTAAAGAATCTATCTGCAATGCAGGAGACCCAGGAGACTTGGATTCAATCCCTGGGTCAGGAAGATATCTTGGAGGAGAGCATGGCAACTCATTCCAGTGTCCTTGCCTGGAGAATCCCATGGACAGAAGAGCCTGGTGGGCTATAGTCCATAGGGTTGCAGAATCAGACATGACTGAAGCAACTGAGCACACTTGCATGCGTGAAATGGCAACCAATGGGGCTTCTTTCCTGGCTCAGAATGGAAAAGAATCTGCCAGCAATGCAGGAGATCTGGGTTCAATCCCTGGGTCAGGATGATCCCTTGGAGAAGGGAATGGTTACCCACACTAATATGCTTGCCTGGATAATTCCATGGACAGAGGAGCCTGGAAGGCTATGGTGGGCTACAGTCCCTAGGGTAAAAAGAGTCAGACATTATTGAGCAACTAACACTTTCATACTTTCAAAGTAAAATTATGAAATAATAAAATTTGTAATATGCAGGTCAGGAAGCAACAGTTAGAACTGGGCATGGACCAAGAGACTGGTTCTAAATGGGAAAAGGAATAGGTCAAGGCTGTATATTGTCACCCTGCTTATTTAACTTATATGCAGAGTACATCGTGAGAAACGCTGGGCTGGAAGAAGCACAAGCTGGAATCAAGATTGCCAAGATAAATATCAATAACCTCAGATATGCAGATGACACCACCCTTATGGCAGAAAGTGTAGAGGAACTAAAAAGCCTCTTGATGAAAGTGAAAGAGGAGAGTGAAAAAGTTGGCTTAAAGCTCAACATTCAGAAAACTAAGATCATGACATCTGGTCCCATCGCTTCATGCAGAATAGATGGGGAAACAGAGATAACAATGTCAGGCTTTATTTTTTGGGGCTCCAAAATCACTGCGGATGGAGATTGCAGCCATGAAATTAAAAGACGCTTACTCCTTGGAAGGAAAGTGATGACCAACCTAGATAGCATATTAAAAAGCAGAGACATTACTTTGCCAGCAAAGGTCCATCTAGTCAAGGCTATGGTTTTTCCAGTGGTCACATATGGTGTGAGAGGTGGACTGTGAAGAAAGCTGAGTGCCGAAAAATTGATGTTTTTGAACTGTGGTGTTTGAGAAGACTCTTGAGAGTCCCTTGGACTGAAAGGAGATCCAACCAGTCCATCCTAACGGAGATCAGTCCTGGGTGTTCATTGGAAGGACTGATGTTGAAGCTGAAACTCCAATACTTTGGCCACCTCATGAGAAGAGTTGACTCATTGGAAAATACCCTAATGCTGGGAAGGATTGGGGACAGGAGGAGAAGGGGACGACAGAGGATGAGATGGCTGGATGTCATCACCGACTCGATGGACATGAGTTTGAATAAACTCTGGGAGTTGGTGATGGTCAAGGAGGCCTGGTGTGCGGCGATTCATGGGGTCACAAAGAGTTGGTCACGACTGAGTGACTGAACTGAACTGAAAATTTGTAATCATTTGTATCATTAATATTGTGAACAGCATTGTTTAATAAGTTTCTAAAAATATATATAATGAAGATAAGAGCAATAGCATTCATTGGAAATTAATAGCTCTATCATTTTAAGCAACATCTATTTGCTAAGAATACAAATTATTTATCTCTTTTACCCTAAAACTGGGTTTACATCTTGGTAAGTGTGGAGTCTTGAGACAAAACCAAGAAAATTCATGGAAAAAGACTATTTATTACTTGCTGCAAATAAGGAGAACTCTTAGGATATTTCCAGCCGTGTCTCCCCAAACAGCAAAATTGGGCTTGTCTTAGGATAAGGATTCAATTCAGTTCAGTTCAGTCACTTAGTCATGTCCAACTCTTTGTGACCCCATGAATTGCAGCACACCAGGCCTCCCTGCCCTTCACCAACTCCCGGAGTCTACCCAAACCCGTGTCCATCGAGTCAGTGATGACATCCAGCCATCTCATCCTCTGTTGTCCCCTTCTCCTCCTGCCCCCAATCCTTCCCAGCATTAGGGTATTTTCCAATGAGTCAACTCTTCTCATGAGGTGGCCAAAGTATTGGAGTTTCAGCTTCAACATCAGTCCTTCCAATGAACACTCAGGACTGATCTCCGTTAGGATGGACTGGTTGGATCTCCTTTCAGTCCAAGGGACTCTCAAGAGTCTTTTCCAACACCACAGTTCAAAAGCATCAATTCTTAGGTTCTCAGCTTTCTTCACCATCCAACTCTCACATCCATACATGACCACTGGAAAAACCATAGCCTTGACTAGATGGACCTTTGCTGACAAAGTAATGTCTCTGCTTTTTAATATGCTATCTAGGTTGGTCATCACTTTCCTTCCAAGGAGTAAGCGTCTTTTAATTTCATGGCTGCAATCTCCATCCGCAGTGGTTTTGGAGCCCCAAGAAATAAAGTCTCACACTGTTTCCCCATCTATTTTCCATGAAGCAATGGGACCAGATGTCATGATCTTAGTTTTCTAAATGTTGAGCTTTAAGCCAACTTTTTCACTCTCTTCCTTCACTTTCATCAAGAGGTTTTTTAGGTCCCATTCACTTGGTATATGCATGTTCATGAAGGGGTTTGAGCAGAGGAAACTTCAGAATGGAATTGAGGCAAAGGTTGGACCAAGTCCAGGCTGTAGGCCTTGATTGAAGTCACAAAGGCCAGTAACGGTTAGCATCATCATTCCTGAGGTTCCAGTTAATATGGTGGTTGAATGTGCAAGGAGGTTTGGATCCTGCAAAACAGCTCAAGAATGTGATTTGGGCTAACCTTTACCTTCAAAATGGAACTAGGAGTCTTTACAAGTGAAATATTGTCTCTGATACAGTGAGTTATCTTCCTGCCTAGTAATAACTGTTTGTTCTTCCATTCTTTTGTTTCTTTGAAATCATTTACCACAAGACCTATTCTTCTGCAAAGCCAAGCATTGTGGCCAGCAAAGATCACAGAATGACTTATTCCTAAAATGCTTCTCTTATGTTAAGAAATATATGCTTAGCTCTTTTGTAAGGGACCTCTGACTCTATCTGCCTACATTTACAAGAGATCTTCCCTGAACTATAGTCATATCCAAATATCAGCTTACTGTCTCCACATAGATTTCTATTAGGTGTTCACACATAACATGTGTAAAACCCTTTTCAGATCACCTCCTCACAGTAGCCTTCACCTATTTCAGTAAATGGCAACTCCCTTTTTCCAGATTCTGAAGCCTAAATCCTTGAAATTATTCTGTAATTTCTTTCACGCACTATATTGTATTTAGCTCCAACTTCAGAATCCTACCCCTTTCATTGCTATGACACTATGAGTAAAGCCATTGACCCTTCCATCAGAACTATTGTAAGAATGCTGTAAAGATACTCCCTAATTTCATACTTTCTGACCCACTGAGGAGCCAGAATGATCTTTTTAATATATGTTATATATATGTGTGAGCCTGCTAAGTCGCTTCAGTTGTGTCCAACTCTTTGCAATCCTATGCACTGTAGCTTGCCAGGCTACATACCCTCCTCCAGGGGATCTTTCCAACTCAAGGATTGAACTTGAATCTCTCTTGAGAGACATGAGGCAGGTTCTTTACCACTAGCACCACCTGGGAAGTCAATATATGCTATCAGTTCTGTTCAGTTCAGTCACTCAGTCATGTCCAGCTCTTTGCGACCCCATGGACTGCAGCACGCCAGGCCTCCCTGTCCATCACCAACTCCCGGAGTTTACTAAAACTCAAGTCCATTGAGTCCGTGAAGCCATTCAACCACCTCATCCTCTGTCCTCCCCTTCTACCTTCAGTCTTTCTCAGGATCAGGGTCTTTTCCAGTGAGTCAGCTCTTTGCATCAGGTGGCCAAAGTATTGCAGTTTCAGCTTTAGCATCAGTCCTTCCAATGAATACCTAGGACTGATTTCCTTTAGGATGGACTGGTTGGATCTCCTTTCAGTCCAAGCGACTCTCAAGAGTCTTCTCAAACACCACAGTTCAAAAGCATCATTTCTTCAGTGCTCAGCTTTCTTATAGTCCAACTACCACACCCATACATAACTACTGGAGAAAGCATAGCATTGACTGGATGGATCTTTGTTGGCAAAGTAATGTCTCTGCTTTTTAATATACTGTCTAGGTTGGTCATAACTTTTCTTCCAAGGAGTAAGCATCTTTTAATTTCATGACTGCAGTCACCATCTGCAGTGATTTTGGAGCCCCCAAAAATAAAATCTGCCACTGTTCCCAATGTTTTTCCACCTATTTGGCATTAAGTGATGGAACTGGATGCCATGATCTTTGTTTTCTGAATGTTGAGCTTTAAGCTCAGGTCAAAACTCTACTCCAGTGGCTCCACCTCACTCAGATAAAATGTTAAAGTTTCTCCATGATATATATAGGGTTACATAACCTGACCCTCTGTTATCACTGGGGCATTATCCCCAACTCCTCTCTTTCTAGTTTACCTTCACCAGACATTCCAGCCTCTTTTCTTTTTTTAAAAATTTTCTATCTCTGAGTCTCTGCACTTGCTGTTTTCTTTGTCTGGAGTACTTTACCCACAGATAGCCACCTAACAAACTGAATGTTAATTATCAGTAAAGTCTTCCCACTAAATTGTTGAAAATGTCAACACTTTCTTCACTTTCTTTATGGTGCTTCATCTTCACTGTCCTCATTATTTACTTTTTTTTTTTTTTTTTTAACCATGGCAGGCACTACCAAACTTGCTTTGAGTTTTCTTAATGAATTATATGTTACTAAATAAATGAACTGTTTATTTGTTATTAATTTATCTGTTCAGTTGCATTTTGTCTGCCCTCCATACTCTGGTGTATTTGTATTATATCTTTAGCATTGAAGCAGTGCTTGGAACATAAGTGATAATTAACAAATACTTGTTGACAAGTTAATGAGGTAAAGGTATTTCTATGTGACTGTGCTTGATTTTCATAATGATATTTGAAACTTCTAAAGCCTGAATTTCTGACCATTTTCAGGTCACGAAAAGTTTTTTTTCATTTCTTGAATTTTGATCATGATTTATTTGAATTTTTAAAGATACAATTTACAGTGTTTACTTTATTTTTAAAACAAAATAATCAAATGTAGCCATTTTAAAAATAAGTGATTGACAAGACTCTGATTATTATAGCAGTAAGAAAAATATTTGAAAAACAATCCCAAGTTAATTTACCTGGACCAATTAGTGAAGAAAAGGATACTATTTGGAAAATATTGTCAGCAGAAATTAAAGCATGAATTATAATATCTTTAATTGGAATTTTTAAAATATAGTAAAAGGACATTGAGAATAGAAGTTAATCTGATAATAGGATAACCAGTGTCAAATAAAACAGAGCTAAAAACTGAAATAAAAACAGTTCAGCTGTATCATTTATCT
Source organism: Cervus canadensis (assembly GCF_019320065.1). Taxonomy (NCBI): domain Eukaryota; kingdom Metazoa; phylum Chordata; class Mammalia; order Artiodactyla; family Cervidae; genus Cervus; species Cervus canadensis. Next base: position 43,945,662 of record NC_057394.1, on the reverse strand, counting down.
TCATACTTTATCCTATTTATTGACCAATAGCCTTAACATTCCCTTTAACTTAACTTAAGCACTTCCCAGGTGCCACTAGTGATAAAGTATCCACCTGCCAATGCTGGAGATTCAGGAGATGTGGGTCCAACCCCTGGGTCAGGAAGACCCCCTGGAGGAGGGCAAGGCAAGCTACTCTCCCATGGACAGAGGAGCCTGGTGGGCTACAACCCATTGGATCACAAAGACTCAGACATGACTTTAGCTACTTAGCACGCACAGCTTAATTAAATTTAAACAGGTTTCTTCCCAACTGTAGGTCCTTGATTTCTCTTTCCTTAGGGAATTTACTTTAGAAAAACTTGTAACTGTAAACTCTTTCTCTACCTCTTTGAAATGTAAATCTTCTGCAAATGAGGAATGTCTTTCTCAGGACCTGGGAGCTACCTACCCTCTTTGAAATGTAATCATCCACAAAAATAGCAGCTCTGTCTTCCAGTCTCTTCGGGGAGGGTAGGAGCCTAACCTCCCTAAGAGCCAGCCAGCAAATACAGATGGCCTCATCACAGTGACTAACCTGCCAGTAAGTCCTCTGGTGCAATAGCTTGCACAATCCTGGTATGCCTTGCTTTTCCAAAGATTGCTTGATACTACTTTCCACTAACAAAAAGACATCTGAAAAGGATTTTTGGCTTATACAAAAATGGAGAAAAAGCAAAAATAGAGTTTAATGTTGGTTTTGCCGGAGCCGTCACAGAGGAATCACACAACGCAAGCAGCGAGAGTGGCGCCACCAAGCTCCTTCCCTGGGAACTACACTTAGCATCAAGCCACCAGAGCTTTGAAATGTGTCTGTGAGCATCGGTGCTTTGGCTCCGCTTACTTACTGTGTGTACTCAGTAGCAAGATGTGTCCTACGGAATGCTTCTTCACTTAATCCATTTAAGCTTTATGGCTGATTCATGTCAATGTATGGCAAAAACCACTACAATACTGTAATTAGCCTCCAACTAATAAAAATAAATGAAAAAAAAATTAACTGTTATACCTCTCAGAAAAAAAAAAAAAGAAAAAGAAATGCTCTACTTTCAATAGCAAGTGAAAGCAGTACTTAAATTCCCTGTCATATTTTGCTATTTTTTAAAACATTTCTCTTTCTGAATAAATAATTTCTATTAATCTGTCTTCAAGCTCATTTCTTCAAATTCACTAATTCTTTTCTCATCTTTATTTTGCTATTGAACACATAGAGTACTCATTTGGGATTTTTTTAAGTATTATAATTTTTATTAGATTATTTTTCTTATATTAAAATATTTCTCTCAGAACTACCTTTCCATTCATTCTAAAGGTTTTCCCTTACCTCGAGATGTTGATAGTTACAACGGCTGCTTTAAAGTCTGTTTGGTAGCATTAACATCTGGGTCAGATTTGGGTAAGATGTTATTATTGTTTTATCCACAGAGATTGGTTAAATACCACTGGTCCTTGTTTATTGTGTTTGGATTTTATGTAGACTTTATTTCCTGTTATAATTCTTTGAAGAATATGGGGTTTTTATTTTTATTTATTTATCTTATTTTAGCACAAAATTAACCCAGATAATTTCAGACCAATTTTCATTTTCTTTGGCTTGTGGTCTAAAAATTCTAATTTCAAAGCTTTACTGCTCTGCTGCATTGGATTTGCCATTTACATGACCCACTCAATGATTTTAGACTAAGGCACTGATCCCAGTTCAGTTTCTGAGGCTTTATGCTCCTGACTTGGGTTTGCCCATGCAATTATGTAGGGATTAATACACAAAATCAGTGTGTCTCCTTCTCTGGATAGCTCTGCTGTGAAAATTTCTGGGCATTTTCCAAACACCAACATCTTTCTGTTCGTGTGATGAAATGTAACATTTATATTTTATGTAAATCTAATCAGATGAAAGTGTAGTGAGCTTGATACATCAACCATAATAATATAATTTTCTGGTATACATTAATTAGATAAGCAAAGCTGTCTCTTTCAAATATTGCTGTGGATCTCAAAATAGAAGCAACTTAACTCAATTATTTTCTACTATAAAATGCTGTTATGAGAGACTTTCAATAGATCTCTAATTTATATTCTTAAATGTCTTCAGCCTTCAGTTTCTATATTATCAAGACTGAATAGTTAGACAAATGAATTAATGTACACCATATTTTAGTCTAAGTCTTCTTTGAAATATGTTGCCTCATAAAAAAGTAATGTGAAAGAATATTTTCTGGGATAACAAGTGAAGCTACTTATTATAATATGTATATATTTTAAGTTCCTTTTGATTTTTTTTCTGTTATATATATGTACATATATATGAAAAGTGATATATTCCTACATAGTAAGTGATAATCTTAAATCATGTTATGTCTCTCTATAAAATAGCCAAAGTGATATATAATGATAATATATTCATTTTATATATAAATATGTGCATGTGTGCTAAGTTGCTTCAGTCCTCTGGACTGTTGCGACCCTCTGGACTGTAGCCCACCAAGCTCCTCTGTCCATGGGATTCTCCAGGCAAGAATACTGTAGTGGGTTGCCATGTCCTCCTGCAGGGTATCTTTCCAACCCAGGGATAGAATCCACATCTCCTGCAACTCCTGCATTGCAGATGGATTCTTTACTGCTGAGCCACTGGGAGGTCCATATATAAATACACACATATGTAAATATACACATATACAAATACACGGTCTTCCCAGGTGGTGCTAGTGGTACAGAATCTGCCTGCCAATGCAGATGTCAGAGACACAGGTTTGATCCCTAGGTCAGGAAGATTCTCTGGAGAAGGGCATGGCAACTCACTCCAGTATCTTGCCTGGAGAATTCCATGGAGAGAGGAGCCTGGTGAGCTACAACCCATAGGTTTGCAGAGTTGGATACAACTGAAGTGACTAAGCACTTACACACAGGGATATTATACTTAGTGATATGTCAGACAGAGAAGGAAAACATCTCATCTTGAAGGAGGTCTTTGTCTCAATGGTTCAGACAGATAGTGTGGAATTGAATAATTATCCACATACCCCACTGCTTGTTGGTAATTGAATCTCTATGGCCATTGTTATACTACTATGCTAGATCAGGAAACTGGCATTTACTATAGTATATCAAAGAGAAAAACCATGTGAGCCCATGAAAAATACCCTCCTGTGTGTGTGTCTGTGTGTTAGTTGCTTAGTCGTGTCCGACTCTTTGCGACCCCATGGATTGTAGCCCACCAGGCTCCTTTGTCCACGGGATTCTCCAGGCAAGAATACTGGAGTGGGTTGCCAGGTGCTCAAACATTATTCAGAAATAATTTAAAGAGGCTTAAATGCATGTTTAGCCTTTGGAGGTAAAGTTAGATAAGTATTTTAGTTGCTTTGACATCACTATTACAGAAAGACGGGTGTGGTCAAGGGAAGCATTATACAGCACAAACAGGTTAATGGATTTTGCAAATGGCTGATAGATGCTTAATAATATCATTCCAAATTAGGCTGCAATGATTTAATTTATTTTACTAGTAAATTATGGCAATCTGTAAATATTTGTATTTTTATAAGTATTAATTATGAGTAATAAATTAAGGTGGTAGAAATATTTTACTTTAAACCAGCTGTTTAGAATACCAAGAGAAGAGAACTATGGGAACAGATCAGATTTCCCAAAAACATACAAATAAGGAATGTTTTTGTTAAGAGTGTCAAGTTTAATTTAACATTGCTGTCGTAGTATTGTACTATTTAACGTTTATTTATTTGAGGCCTTGTGCCAGCTACCTGGATCTACTCCAATGCCTGCTGAGCTAAAATCTGGCTTGCCTAAGGAATGAGTCCAACGTATTCAAATTTAACACACAACGTAAACATCTTTCTGAATAGAGCTAAACTGTTGAGAGCTATTTGAACAATTAACTTTTGTTCCATTTCTAAGAAGTAATTATGTGCTTTATTTGTGGTCTATTGTATGATTTCAAGTTTCTCTTTCCTCTTCACTGAACCTCCTTCCTCTTCACTGAATGTCATCTTTATTCACTCTGTTGAAATGACAAACAATGCTTCAAACATCTGGAGCTGTACTGCCTGGTAAAATACCTACCATCATCACAAGTTGATTTATTTCCTCTTTGTATATTTGACACTATGTTTTTTCCATCAATTAAAAGGGAAAAGTTTTCTGCACTTAATACAAGCAAATATTATGAAGACAAATTAATTAATAAACTGAATTAATTCCTCAGAATAAGAGAGGAAAATTATAGATTTTGTATGCTATCAGAATGTAAATACAGATAAATAATGTGATTGATAATTCTGTTATTAATGATGAAATTTTTTAACATTAAAATGTCATGGCATTCAGCTGAACTGCAAAAAATCTTCCTTTTAAAATTCCTTGAAGCTATTTTTAGGAAAAGAAAATGGAATTTGTTGTAGGATATTATATTTAAAATTGTGTGTTAGCCTATATATGATGAGCAAATAACTGTATCACAAAACAAGCCTTTTCTCAAACTTTGAAATCCAGATTCATCCTGTTCTAGTCCAGGTAGAGAAATATGGATGAAGAAAATGTATTCAGCATTTAAAAAATATATATTTTCCCTTCTGTTCTGACTGGCTTGTTTTGTAATGGTTCTCAGTCATGACTCAATGTAGTTCTAGTCAAAGAGTTCTTGAGGTGGTTACTCCACAGACTTCATGCAACATGAAAAGTGCTAGGTCACTGTTTCTGGGAAAGACACTGGAATTCAGTCTGATATTTGAGTAGCAAGATGTTATTAAGAATGTCAAAGAGGCAAAGATTTAGAGAGATGACTTTTTGACTTAAAAATATGCTATCACCAATATACCTACCATCCAAAAATGTCAGAATTGTCAAACTTTAACAGACATGCATCGTGTTACTAATAAGAACTTACACAATAAGTAAAGGCTTCATTGTGGGATATTTTGGATAATTGGAAACCACTCAGTATTAAATATCTCCTTAATTTTATTGATGTTGTATCAAAAGTGATAATATTTTATTATTTATTTTATTCAAGTGATTTCTTAGTTTCGTTTTAGTAAGTGCCAAATAGACTAGAAACTAGACCAGCATTAAATGCTAAAGAACAGAAAAGATATACAGAAACATGGAATAAACAATAAAACCACTAAAGGTAAATTATTAAAAGTATATTTTTACCTGTTTTACTCTTTGCATCAGACTGATCTACATCTTAATTACAGATATTGTCAACAAGTATGTATAAGAAAGGAGTGTGTTCAGGCTGATTTATATTTTACAGCAGATTTTTACAAAAACATTGAATCAACTATTTTAACCAAGAGTATTATGAGAAAACAATGGTTCAGTATTTTGCCTGGCAAAATTATGTTACAGTAAACACACATTTTTATGCCTTGGATTCTGAAATAACTTTATTTCCTGCTGTGAAACAGATAGAGTGTGGTTGATGATATCAGGTTTCAGGCTAACATTTTATATTGATTCGTCTGAATAAGAAGCAGTAACTACAGGCCTGGGAGACCATGTTGCTCTGCCCTTCTGGCTTCAAATAAGCCCAAGATGAGGAGAAAATAGTAATATGAAAAAGCAAAAGACTCAGGGATTATTATATGGAACATTAACTAGATCTTCTCCAGTCTAAGACATGTGACTTTCTTTGGAACATTTCAAAATGAATAAAGAATGTACAAATGAGTTTGAATTTATTGAATGTATTTTTCAACATTAGATGTCCTGATACTAGTAATGAAAATCTACAACAAAAAAAACCTTTCTCCCTGGTATGCATCATGCCCTGAGAAATGTAATTTATTGTATAAGTAATCTTAATCCAGTGAAGATTTAATTTTGTCTTTTTACTTTATAAATGTAATTCACTTACTCAATAAAATGTCACTGGGTTTAAAAAGCAAGGGATATATCAAAGATGTATTAAAGTGTCTCAAATAAGTCTATTTTCTTGATTCTGCATTATGAAACATTTCTCAAGTCATAAAGCTAATCCATATACCTCTATGACTGCATAAAACATACAGAAATTAGATTCTTTAATGGTTATTCCATTACCCTAACGACTTCAATAAATCAATAACATGCCTCCAAATATTTCCCTTCTCCTAAGAAATATTGCAAACACATAAACATCATTTCTCTTAATTTGTATAAAACTCTTATGATTCGTATATTATTACAAATAAAGTGCATCCCTGGAGTCAATGACAGTGATTATCAGGGAGGATTTTTTAAGCAACAGTAAATCATGGATGGGAAAGATTTACGCATAAAAATATTGAATGAAGATTTCTAATGTGATTGTTCTTTGTTTCTAAACCAATGTTTTGTTTCTTCATACTTAGTGAAATAACAAGAAAAGGAAACCAAAGTGGAAATTTCATCATTCACTACAAATTGACAAGCTTATCTGCTGAGAGGTAAAGTGACCAGGCAGAAAGGTCATATCTGGATTGTCTTTGAAGTGATATATTCATAAATGCTTCAACAGAATTTACTCTTTGTTGAAGACAGTGTATTTAAAAAATAACTTTGGGCTTCTGTAAGTGAACAATATAGGGAATGTTGCAAATTGTTATCATTTGTACAATTTTTCAAGAAATAGTTAATAAAACCCTAACTTTGGACTTCTGATGAATTGTCTGTTTTTTAAGCAGTATTATTATTATTATTTACCATTACTATTGTGTATATGTAAACCTAAAGTTACTAATCTTTAGCTTCTGCTACTGAGTATCTTATCACAAAGAAAAAAAAAAAAACACAAAGTAACTAGCTACGAGCTCTATATAGCCTTAATACCACAATAAATAATTATAAGTTTGCCTTAAAACCAAAAATTAAACTTAAACGTCTGCATTTACTCAGTTCAATTTAAGAATTTCAAGTGCTGCTTATCTGGGGAAAAAAGAAAAGCAGAACAAAACAAACAAACATATATAAACAATCATCCTTGATGACAAGGTTATTATTTTTTATATAAGCAGACTGGAAAAATAGTCAGTAAATCTTAGCTAAGTCTCCAGACCAGAGTTAACTCCATAAAGTATCAGTTTAGTTCAGTTCAGTCGCTCAGTCGAGTCTGACTCTTTGCGACCCCATGAATCGAAGCACGCCAGGCCTCCCTGTCCATCACCAATTCCCAGTGTTTATTCAAACTCATGCCCATCGAGTCGGTGATGCCATCCAACCATCTGATCCTCTGTCGCCCACTTCTCCTCCTGCCCTTAATCTTTCCAAGCATCAGGGTCTTTTCCAATGAGTCAACACTTTGCATGAGGTGGTCAAAGTATTGGAGCTTCAGCTTCAGCATCAGCCTTCCAATGAACACCCAGGACTGATCTTCTTTAGGATGGACTGGTTGAATCTCCTTGCAGTCCAAGGGATTCTCAAGAGTCTTCTCCAACACCACAGTTCAAAAGCATCAATTCTTCGGCACTCAGTATTCTTCACAGTCCAACTGTCACATCTATACATGGCCACTGGAAAAACCACAGCCTTGGCTAGACAGACCTTTGTTGGCAAAGTAATGTCTCTGCTTTTTAATATGCTATCTAGGTTGGTCATAACTTTCCTTCCAAGGAGTAAGCATCTTTTAATATCAAGGCTTCAATCACTATCTACAGTGATTTTGGACCCCCCAAAAATAAAGTCTGACATGATTTCCCAATGTATTTCCCATGAAGTGATGGGACCAGATGTCATGATCCTAGTTTTCTAAATGTTGAGCTTTAAGCCAACTTTTTCCACTCCCTTCTTTCACTATCATCAAGAGTCTTTTTAGATCCTCTTCACTCTCTGCCATAAGGATAGTGTCATCTGCATATCTGAAGTTACTGATATTTCTCCTGGGAATCTTGATTCCAGCTTGTGCTTCTTCCAGACCAGCGTTTCTCATGATGTACTCTGCATATAAATTAAATAAGCAGAGTGACAATATACAGCCTTGACATACACATTTTTCTATTTGGAACCAGTCTGTTGTTCCATGTCCAGTTCTAACTGTTGCTTCCTGACCTGCATACAGGTTTCTCAAGAGGCAGGTCAGGTGTTCTGGTATTCCCATCTCCTTCAGAATATTCCACAGTTTATTGTGATCCACACAGTCAAAGGCTTTGACATAGTCAATAAAGCAGATATAGATGTTTTCTTGGAACTCTCTTGCTTTTTCGATGATCCAGTGGATGTTGGCAATTTGAGCTCTGGTTCCTCTGCCTGTTCTAAAGCCAGCTTGAACATTTGGAAGTTCATGGTTCACGTTTTGCTGAAGCCTGGCTTGGAGAATTTTGAGCATTATTTACTAGCATGAGAGATGAGTACAACTTTGCGGTAGTTTGAGAATTCTTTGGGATTGTCTTTCTTAGGGATTGGAATGAAAAGTGATCTTTTCCAGTCCAGTGGCCACTGCTGAGTTTTCCAAATTTGCTGGCATATTGAGTGCAGCACTATCACAGCATCCTCTTTCAGGATTTGAAATAGCTCAACTGGAATTCCATCACATCCACTAGCTTTGTTCATAGTGATGTTTCTAAGGCCCACTTGACTTCACATTCCAGGATGTCTGGCTCTAGGTGAGTGGTCACACCACTGTGATTATCGGGGTCATGAAGATCTTTTTTGTACAATTCTTCTGTGTATTCTTGCCACCTCTTCTTAATATCTTCTGCTTATGTTAGGTCCATACCATTTTAGTCCTTTATCAAACCCATCTTTGCATGAAATACTCCTTTGATATCTCTAATTTTCTTGAAGAGGTCTCTAGTCTTTCCCATTCTATGGTTTCCTCTATTTCTTTGCTTCAATCACTGAGGAAGGCTTTCTTATCTCTCTTGGCTATTCTTTGGAACTCTGCATTCAAATGGGAATATCTTCCCTTTTCTCCTTTGCTTTTCATTTCTCTTCATTTCACAGCTATTTGTAAGGCCTCCTCAGACAACCATTTTGCCTTTTTGCATTTCTTTTCCATAGGGATGGTCTTGATCCCTGTCTCCTGTACAATATCACAAACCTCTGTCCATAGTTCTTCAGGCTCTCTGTCTATCAGATCTAGTCCTTTAATCTATATCTCACTTCCACTGTATAGTCATACGGGATTTGATTTAGGTCATACTTGAACAGTCTAGTGGTTTTCCCTACTTTCTTCAGTTTAAGTCTGAATTTGGCAATAAGGAGTTCATGATCTGAGCCACAGTCAGCTCCTGGTCTTGTTTTTGCTGACTGTATTGAGCTTCTCCATCTTTGGCTGCAAAGAATATAAACAATCTGATTTTGGTGTTGACCATCTGGTGATGTCCATGTGTAGAATCTTCTCTTGTGTTGTTGGAAGAGGTTGTTAGCTATAACCAGTGCATTCTCATGACAAAACTCTATTTGCCTTTGCCCTGCTTCATTCCATACTCCAAGGCCAAATTTGCCTGTTACTCCAGGTGTTTCTTGACTTCCTACTTTTGCATTCCAGTCCCCTCTAATGAAAAGGACATCTTTTTTGGGTGTTAGTTTTAAAAGGTCTTGCAGATTTTCATAGAGCCATTCAACTTGAGCTTCTTCAGCATTACTGGTTGGGGCATAGGCTTGGATTACCATGATATTTAATGTTTTGCCTTGGAAAAGAACAGAGATCATCCTGTCATTTTGGGGATTACATACAAGTACTGCATTTCGGAATCTTTTGTTGACCATGATGGCTACTCCATTTCTTCTAAGAAATTCCCGCCCACAGTAGTAGATATAATGGTCATCTGAGTTAATTTCACCCTTTTCAGTCCATTTTAGTTTGCTGATTCCTAGAACGTTGGCATTCACTTTTGCCATCTCCTGTTTGACCACTTCCAATTTGCCTTGATTCATGGACCTAACGTTCCAGGTTCCTATGCTATATTGCTCTTTACAGCATCAGACCTTGCTTCTATCACCAGTCCCATCCACATCTGGGTATTGTTTTTGCTTTGGCTCCATCCCTTCATTCTTTCTGAAGTTATTTCTCAACTTATCTCCAGTAGCATATTGGTCACCTATCGACCTGTGGCAGACCGCACAGAAGCGAGCCCCCTGAGACGGACCGCACAGAGGCCTGCCCATGAGGAGCTACCCCTTGCCCAAGGTCAGGGGTAGCGACAGAGAGTGCCAGGCTGCGACAGTGCAGGACAGCGCCCGAGAGGAGCTTCCCCACTCCCAAGGTCAGGTGAGGTGGCGGAGAACAGCTACCACAAGCCCGAGGTCAGGGGCGGTGGCCTACAGAACTACCCCATCTACAAAGAGCGGCTGCTGCGCAGGCTCAGGAGGGCTGAGGGGAGCTACTCCACGTTCAAGGTCAGGAGGGGCGGCCAGGAGAAGGTACCCCTCGTACAAGGTAAGGAGCAGGGCCTACACTTTGCTGGAGCAGCCATGAAGAGATACCTCACGTCCAAGGTAAGAGAAACCCAAGTAAGACAGTAGGTATTGCGAGAGGGCATCAGAGGGCAGACACATTAAAACCATAATCACAGAAAACTAGCCAATCTGATCACATGGACCACAGTCTTGTCTAACTCAGTGAAACTAAGCCATGCCGTGTGGGGCCACCCAAGATGGTTGGGTCATGGTGGAGAGGTCTGACAGAATGTGGTCCACTGTAGAAGGGAATGGCAAACCACTTAAGTATTCTTGCCTTGAGAACCCCATGAACAGTATGAGAAGGATAAATGATAGGATACTGAAAGAGGAACTCCCCAGGTCGGTAGGTGTCCAATATGCTACTGGAGATCAGAGGAGAAATAACTCCAGAAAGAATGAAGGGATGGAGCCAAAGCATAAACAATACCCAGTTGTGGATGTGATTGGTGATAGAAGCAAGGTCTGATGCTGTAAAGAACAATATTGCATAAGAACCTGGAATGTTAGGTCCATGAATCAAGGCAAAAAGTGGTCAAACAGGAGATGGCAAGAGTGAACGTTGACATTTTAGGAGTCAGTGAACTAAAATGGACTGGAAAGGGTGGATTTAACTCAGATGATCATTATATCTACTACTGTGGGCAGGAATTCCTTAGAAGAAATGGAGTAGCCATCATGGTCAACAAAAGATTCCAAAATGCGGTACTTGGATGCAATCTCAAAAATGACAGAATGATCTCTGTTCGTTTCCAAGGCATTCAATATCACAGTAATCCAACCCTATGCCCCAACCAGTAATGCTGAAAAGCTCAAGCTGAATGGTTCTATGAAGACCTACAAGACGTTTTAGAACTAACACCCAAAAAAGATGCCCTTTTCATTAGAGGGACTGGAATGCAAAAGTAGGAAGTCAAAAAACACCTGGAGTAACAGGCAAATTTGGCCTTGGAGTATGGAATGAAGCAGGGCAAAGGCAAATAGAGTTTTGTCATGAGAATGCACTGGTTATAGCTAACAACCTCTTCCAACAACACAAGAGAAGATTCTACACATGGACATCACCAGATGGTCAACACCGAAATCAGATTGTTTATATTCTTTGCAGCCAAAGATGGAGAAGCTCAATACAGTCAGCAAAAACAAGACCAGGAGCTGACTGTGGCTCAGATCATGAACTCCTTATTGCCAAATTCAGACTTAAACTGAAGAAAGTAGGGAAAACCACTAGACTGTTCAAGTATGACCTAAATCAAATCCCGTATAACTATACAGTGGAAGTGAGATATAGATTAAAGGACTAGATCTGACAGACAGAGAGCCTGAAGAACTATGGACAGAGGTTTGTGATATTGTACAGGAGACAGGGATCAAGACCATCCCTATGGAAAAGAAATGCAAAAAGGCAAAATGGTTGTCTGAGGAGGCCTTACAAATAGCTGTGAAAAGAAGAGAAATGAAAAGCAAAGGAGAAACGGGAAGATATTCCCATTTGAATGCAGAGTTCCAAAGGATAGCCAAGAGAGATAAGAAAGCTTTCCTCAGTGATCGAAGCAAAGAAATAGAGGAAAACAACAGAATGGGAAAAACTAGAAATCTCTTCAAGAAAATTAGATATCAAGGGAACATTTCATAAAAAGATGGGCTCAATAAGAACAGAAATGGTATGGACCTATCAGAAGCAGAAGATATTAAGAAGAGGTGGCAAGAATACACAGAAGAATTGTACAAAAAAGATCTTCATGACCCCAATAATCACAGTGGTGTGATCACTCACCTAGAGCCAGACATCCTGGAATGTGATGTCAAGTGGGCCTTAGAAACATCACTAAAACAAAGCTAGTGGATGTGATGGAATTCCAGTTGAGCTATTTCAAATCCTGAAAGAGGATGCTGTGATAGTGCTGCACTCAATATGCCAGCAAATTTGGACAACTCAGCAGTGGCCCCAGGACTGGAAAAGGTCAGTTTTCATTCCAATCCCTAAGAAAGGCAATGCCAAAGAATGCTCAAACTACCGCACTGTTGTACTCATCTCTCACGTCAGTAAAGTAATGCTCAAAATTCTCCAAGCCAGGCTTCTGCAATACGTGAATCGAAAACTTCCAGATGTTCAAGCTGGCTTTAGAAAAGACAGAGGAACCAGAGCTCAAATTGCCAACATCTGCTGGATCATCAGAAAAGCAAGAGAGTCCAGAAAAACATCTATTTCTGCTTTATTGACTATGTCAAAGCCTTCGACTGTGTGGATCACAATAAAATGCAAAATTCTGAAGGAGATGGGAATGCCAGACCACCTGACCTGCCTCTTGAGAAACCTGTATGCAGGTCAGGAAGCAACAGTTAGAACTGGACATGGAACAACAGACTGGTTCCAAATAGGAAAAGGAGTGCACAAGGCTGTATATTGTCACCCTGCTTATTTAACTTACAATCAGAGTACATAGTGAGAAAGGCTGGGCTGGAAGAAGCACAAACTGGAATCAAGATTGCCGGGAAAAATATCAGTAACCTCAGATATGTAGATGACACCATCCTTATGGCAGAGAGTGAAGAGGATCTAAAAAGACTCTTGATGATAGTGAAAGAAGAGAGTGAAAAAGTTGGCTTAAAGCTTAACATTCAGAAAACTAAGATCATGGCATTAGGTCTCATCTGGTCCCCCATGGGAAATAGATTGTGATACAGTGGAAACAGTGTCAGACTTTATTTTTCAGGGCTCCAAAATCACTGTGGATCATAATTGCAGCCATGAAATTAAAAGATGCTTACTCCTTGGAAGGAAAGTTATGACCAACCTAGATAGCATATTAAAACACAGAGACATTACTTTGCCAACAAAGGTCCGTCTGGTCAATGCTTTGGTTTTTCCAGTGGTCATGTATGGATGTGAGAGTTGGACTTGAAGAAAGCTCAGCAGCAAAAAATTGATGCTTTTGAACTGTGATGTTGGAGAAGACTCTTGTGAGTCCCTTGGACTGCAAGGAGATCCAACCAGTCCATCCTAAAGGAGATCAGTCCTGAGTGTTCACTGGAAGGACTGATTCTGAAGCTGAAACTCCAACACTTTGACCACCTCATGCAAAGAGTTGACTCACTGGAAAAGACCGTTATGCTGGGAGGGATTGGGGGCAGGAGGAGAAGGGGACGACAGAGGATGAGATGGTTGGATGGCATCACCGACTGGATGGGCATGAGTTTGAGTAAATTCCAGGAGTTGGTGATGGACAGGGAGGCCTGGCGTGCTGCAATTCATGGGGTTCACAAAGAGTCGGACATGACTGAGCGAGTGAACTGACCGACTTGGGGAGTTCCTCTTTCAATATCCTATCACTGTGCCTTTTCATACTGCTCATGTGATTCTCAAGGCAAGAATACTGAAGTGGTTTGCCATTCCGTTCTCCAGTGGACCACATTCTGTCAGCTCTCTCCACCATGACCCATCCATCTTGGGTGGCCCGACACAGCATTGCTTAGTTTCATTGAGTTAGACAAGCTGGAGTGCGATGGACCCCAAGAAGCACGGCTATCAGGAGCTACCCCTCGCCCAAAGTCAGAGGCGGCGACCGAGATCGCCAGGCTGCCACAGCACATGAGCGCCCTGAGGAGCTACCTCACCCCCGAGGTCAGGGGGGCGGCCGATAGGAGCAACCCCACGTCGAATGTGAAGAGCAGAAGCTGCACTTTGCTGGAGCAGCCATAAAGAGATACCCCACGTCCAAGGTAAGAAAAATCTAAGTAAGACTATAGGTGTTGCAAGAGGGCATCAAAGGGCAGACACATTGAATCCATAAAGCATACAGAGTTGTTATTCGGAGTGAAAGATCTAAGCACCCCCTTCCCAATTCTTGCTTGTTACTTCTTTCCAATCAACTCCAAATCACATTTCAAGGTTTAGATGCCATCTCCTCAAAAAGCATATATTAACCATAGTCTCTCACTCAGTTTAGACTTCAGTGTCCACCTCTGAGAAGTCAAAACAATGTGCCTGCCATTCTGATGCCACCTATCAAATAGGTTGCTGGAGATTTGCTTGATACCAGACTAGAGCTCCTCAAAGGCAGAGGTGAACCATCTTAACTCTCTAGAATCTAGTGACCTAGTCTATTGGTTTTCCATAAATGTTTATTAAGTGAATGGTTAGTCTATTTCTATGTGTTATTTTAGTCATGCTTGTTGTATTTGTTTTACTTTTGTTTCTGCTGAAACAAAATAATATGCTCTTTCCTTGAGTTATATGATTAAGTTGCTTTTATCTCAAAATAAAATGTTTTGTGTATTTATAGCTAATTAAAAAAAATTAAGAGCTTCATTTGCTATATTTATATGAATCAATTGCCAATAGGACAAATTTATTCTATTATACAGAAGAAACCAATAGTCATACATCTGAGTTATCATGGCATTTATAGCTAATTTTAAATTGATGATTTATACTGATAGCTTTCTGAAGGCACATAAGAAATTCAAGGTGATCTCACTAGAGATTATTTTACAGTTTATTATTTAGAACTAGTTTTGTCTGATGCCTTCTGAAAACAATACTTTTCATTGGTATATATTTTACAGCACATTTCCTTTATGAATAACTACAAAATACCTGGTATACAAAATATTCTGATAATACCAACAGTTAATAAATATTCAGCCATGCATTTCCTAAGCTGACATTAACTATGAGCCATTTGCTTTATGTAATTTCTACTAGCGAGGAGACCTCATATTTTGTGAAACATACTCTGGAAAATGATACATTATTTCAATTGAATCAAAATTTTTGTTAACATCTGTAGGCTTTAATGTTAAAGAAATTGTTCAGGAGGTTCAATACCTTACAAAGATTTACCTCATGGTGAGATATTGGAGCAAACAAAAGGAAAATAAGTCATCCAATTATTAATTAAGTAAAGTTTGAACAAAATATGAACAATATTTCCTAAAAAATCATTATATACTGAGTCGTAATAGAATTGCTCATTGGACATCAGAATAGTGAGGTAAAAGATAAAATTCTACAAGCTTCTGTGTAAGAAAATAATTATTATAACAAATACATTCACATAAAGAATAAAAATTTAGAAGCAGACACATTGTAATTTGTAAGACATTGGGATGTTCCCCACAAAATTCTGGAGGAAAAAATTTTCCCACATAAAATTTTATACCACGCCATTTTATTGATTCAATGTGAGAGCAAAATAAATGTATTTTCAAATATTAAAAGACTTTAAATTCACTTGACTCCCTCTTCTTTTCTTACCAAAAGGTATCAGATAAGTTCAGTTCAGTTCAGTTCAGTCACTCAATCGTGTCTGACTGTTTGCGACCCATGGACTAGAGCACCCCAGGCTTCCCTATCCATCGCCAACTCCTGGAATACTCAAACTCGTGTCCATAGTGTCAGTGATGCCATCCAGCCATCTTGTCCTCTGTCATCCCCTTCTCCTCTCGCCTTCCATCTTTCCCAGCATCAAGGTCTTTTCAAATGAGTCAGTTCTTCATATCAGGTGGCCAAAGTATTGGAGTTTCAGCTTCAACATCAGTCTTTCCAAAGAGGACTGATGTCCTTTAGGATGAACTGGTTGGATCTCCTTTCAGTCCAAAGGATTCTCAAGAGTCTTCTCCAACACCACAGTTCAAAAGCATCAATTCTTCAGTGCTCAGCTTTCTTTATAGTCCAACTCTCACATCCATACACTACTACTGGAAAAACCATAGCCTTAACTAGATGGACCTTTTCTGGCAAAGTAATATCTTTGCTTTTTAATATGCTGTTTAGGTTGGTCATACTTTTCTTCCAAGGAGTAAGCATCATTTAATTTCATGGCTGCAGTCACCATCTGCAATGATTTTGGAGTCCCCCCAAAAAAGTCAGCCACTGTTTCCACTGTTTCCCCATCTATTTGCCATGAAGTGATGGGACCAGATGCCATGATCTTAGTTTTCTGAATGTTGAGCTTTAAGCCAAACTTTAGACTCTGCTCTTTCACTTTCACCAAGAGGCTCCTTAGTTATTTGCTTTCTGCCATAAGTGTGGTGTCATCTGCATATCTGAGGTTATTGATATTTCTCCCAGCAATCTTAATTCCAGCTTGTGTTTCATCCAGCCCAGCATTTCTGATGATGTATTTTGCATATAAGTTAAATAAGCAGAATGACAATATACAGCCTTGATGTCCTCCTTTTCCTATTTGGAACCAGTCTGTTGTTCCATGCCCAGTTCTTACTATTGCTTCCTGACTTGCATACAGATTTCTCAAGAAGCAGGTCAGGTGGTCTGGTATTCAACCCCATCTGTTTCAAAATTTTCCACAGTTTGTGGTTATCTACACAGTCAAAGGCTTTGGCATAGTCAGTAAATCAGAAATAGATAATTTTTTTTCTGAAACTCTCTTCCTTTTTTTTTATGATTTAAGTGACTAGATCTAATAGACAGAGTGCCTGATGAACTATGGATGTAGGTTCATGACATTGTACAGGAGACAGTGATCAAGACCATCCCCAAGAAAAAGAAATGCAAAAAAGCAAAATGGCTGTCTGAGGAGGCCTTAAAAGTAGCTGTGAAAAGAAAAGAACCAAAAAGCAAAGGAAAAAAATAAAGATACACCCATTTGAATGCAGAGTTCCAAAGAATAGCAAGGAGAGATAAGAAAGCTTTCCTCAGTGATCAGTGCAAAGAAACTGAGGGAAACAGTAGAATGGGAAAGATTAGTGATCTCTTCAAGAAAATTAGGGATAGCCAGGGAACATTTCATGCAAAGATGGGCTCAATAAAGGACAGAAATGGTATGGACCTAACAGAAGCAGAAGATATTAAGAAGAGTATACACAAAATAATTAAAAAAAAAAAAAAATCTTCACGACCCAGATAATCATGATGGTATGATCACTCACCTAAAGCCAGACATCCTGGAATGTGACGTCAAGTGGGCCTTAGGAAGCATGACTACAAACAAAGCTAGTGGAGGTGATGGAATTCCAATTGAGTGATTTCAAATCCTAAAAGATGATGCTGTGAAAGTCCTGCACTCATTATGCCAGCAAATTTGGAAAACACAGCATGGCCCCAGGACTGGAAAAGGTCAGTTTTCATTCCAATCCCAAAGAAAGGCCAATGCCAAAATATCATAGATTGTCAATAAATATTTATTTCTCAAACTTCTGGAAGATCACACAGATATTCGAAGTCCAAGATCAATGTGGGAGCAGGGTCAGCATCTGGTCATATCTCTCTCCTTGGAGTGCAGATGGCCTACTTGTCTTTTCATTCATATGGCCTTTCTTCTTTGCTCTCCTGGAGAGAGAGATCTCCCTCTCTTCCTCCTTTTAAAGGTCATTAATCCTACCATGAAGATCCTAGTTCTATGATCTAATTTAATTTTGTGCCCAAAGATCTCTTCTCCAAATACTATGATATTGGGGGTTAGGACTTCAACATATTAAATTTGAGAGGACATATTAATTTGGTTCACAACATCTCCCTATTTTATTTTCATTAGGTTATTAAAAAATTCACTGAAATAAATGAAGGCTATCAAACATGGACTCTATATGTTTTATATGCATGCTAATTTCAGTTATTTAGATAATTGATCCTATGTCCTAGACTTAATGTACTTATTCTTGAACATTGTTTGAAAATACATTTGCCAGGTCTACCATTGGATAATACTTGGCTTTATGTTCTTTAGGACATATTTGTTAGGTTTCACATTATAATATTTGATCATTAATTTTTTTTTTTACTCTCTCTATATTTAATTTTTAGTATCTTTCTGGTGCTATGTGTAGTGACTATAGAATTCCCTGATTGCCCTGGGACCAAGACTCTGCACTCCCAATGTGGGTGAGGAGGTGTGACCCCTCTTCTGGTAATTGGATCCCACATGCAACAACTAAGAGTTTGCATGCTGCAGCTCCAGTTACCAAAGACCCCATATGCCACAACAAAGATTGAGGATCTTGCATGCCACAACTAAGACATGGCCCAGACAAGTAAGTAAAAAAATAAGCAAATAACTCAGAAAAATGATAGGGGAGGAGTTTTTCAAGTGGCCATGGGATGTGGGAGAGAGCTCGGGGGTCCAGGATGCAACGGTGGGATTCAGAAAGGATAATGTGAAGTTTCATCAGGAAATATTCTGAAATCTGTTAGGCAACATTGCAATATTCTAAACACACTTTTGTAGGTAAAATCAGATAACTGATTCTTTGGCATATTTCCAAGCGGTAAATATAGTTTGGGAATATAAAATCTCCTTCCTGGCTCTGAAATATTATATCAAGTAAGAGATAACTGTCCAAATACTAATGCAAATGGAGATATGCTCTTGAACTTGTCATGCTGCCTGAATACTGGAATACTTACAGAATTCCCTAATCAAACTTTTTTTTTTTTCTTAAACCATAATAGAGATTAGTACCTTAGTTACTTTGATCCTCTTTCATGTCACTAAAAACTTGAAAAGATGTCTGGATAGCTGTATTATTGAAATTGAACCTTAATTGGAACTTAATCTCCATAATTATGCATAATTGCCTGTGTTTATTATTCCTACAATGAGGACACATTTTTCTTTAGCTCCCAGGAAACATGTGTTAAAGCATCACAAACAGCATTAGATAATATGATTGCATACACTTTGCTGACTTTATTTAGTTATACTGTATTATTATTCAAAGATAAATGCAAAAAACTTATAGTACAATGGCCTCTGACTTTACTCTGAAGTTGCTGTGCAAATTCAATAAAGTCAACGGTATAATTCCAAATATAATATCATTTAAATATATTCATAGACTAGACAGAATTAAATTAGATTAAAACTATATAAAATATATTGCTTACTACCATAAGTCTCAGTTCCGAAATGATCAGTAATCAAGTGTTTGGTGAATAAAGACCAAGTAATACTTAATTGCATTTTTACTAAATCGAATAAAATTAGTTAGGATATTAATTTCCCTGGTATATTTGGAGTACCAGTAGAATGAATGATTACGTTTAGAGCTGCCATAAATTTATGATGACAGTGATGTCTTACCATCGACCTACCAATTTAAAATTATCAATATGTGCTTATATACATTTTCCTGTTTATGCTAGGTCAGTCGTTTTTTAATTACAATTTTATATCTTGTTATCATTAGCTAGGTGCATAGTATATATATGTACTGAATATCCTCAGATGCTTTATAACTACAGGTAGATATAAGCATTGTAGATAAAAATTTAAGTGAAGAATATGAACAGAAGGAATTTTTACATTGTTCATGTATAGGCAACTCAAGGATGAATAATAAAGATATATTACAAATGAGTCAAGAAATTATTGTCTGTCCTTTTGGTATTTCTCAAGTAGTCAGATCAGAGTAGAATTACTATCAGTCTCAATTTTAAAAATATATAGCTTGTATAAATTTGAAATATAATTTTCTAAAGTACCATTCCTTATAATCTCAAATAAATTTGGAACACAATAAATATTAATGTGTATTAATTGAATTCTTTATTTTTAGACCTAGATAGATTTTATTAAAAGAAATATTTGTTTTGTAATATGTACTTTAATCCTGCTATAACAAATAATGATTTTTTTATTGTTTTTGTGCAAAAAGAATAGATTTTTTTTTTTTTTTCCGACTGTAGTCTCTGAGCTAATTACTATATAGATAAGTCTTGCCCTGGCCACAATAAAAAAATCTAATAATCTGTTCAAAAAATATCAATACCTTTATATCATATATTTTATTGTAATATTTTGACTTGATCATTGTGATGTGGGAACTACTTTTCAGGTCATTTTAATATGCTCCTCTGATTATGAATCACTTTAATAGATTATGAATTTATTATGAACAAGAGCTCTTTTATTTATCCAGATGGGCACTAGAACATAGACCAAAACTGTAAAAATAAAATATTTTATTGCATATATGGTCTTTTAAATTCTGAGAAATTAACTGTTGTTACATAGCTTTTTGGGAGAAGGCAATGGCACCCCACTCCAGTACTCTTGACTGGAAAATCCCATGGACAGAGGAACCTGATAGACTGCAGTCCATGGGGTCGCTAAGAGTCGGACACGACTGAGTGACTTCACTTTCACTTTTCACTTTCATGCATTGGAGAAGGAAATGGCAACCCAGTCTACTGTTCTTGCCTGGAGAATCCCAGGGACGGGGGAGCCTGGTGGGCTGCCGTCTATGGAGTCGCACAGAGTCAGACACGACTGAAGCGACTTAGCAGCAGCAGCAGCAACACATAGCTCTTTGAGGAAGTCAACCGATCTGTGGTAAGTTCCACATGTAAAAGCACATTACTCTGATCTGCGGCTCCCCAGTGGCTCAGTTGGTAAAGAATCCACCTGCAATGCTGGAGACTGCCTGCAGTGCAGAAGATCTGGGTTCAATCCCTGGTTTGGGAAAATACACTGGAGAAGGAAATGGCAACCCACTTCAGTATTCTTGCCTGGGAAATCCCATGGACAGAGGAGCTTGGCAGGCTACAGTCCATGGGGTCGTGGGAGTCAGAATGACTTAGAGACTAAACCATCACTTGATCTTTACTTGTGAAAAATTAAAGATGCATTTTTTTCATCAGATGTATATAGAACAATCACTTTTGCTTCTGGTGATATAGGAAGTAGCTAGAGTTCAAAATATTAGGAGTAGTTTAACTTCTTCCATATACACTATAGATAATTTACTCTTATCAGCTCAAAAATTTTAAAAAAGGTCACAAGCTACTTCAAAATATAAATATCTATACTTAAAATGTATTATAAGCTAGGCAATTTATCAATCACTGCTCAAATTGTATTTAATCTTGACCAAAATTCTAAAAATATTTAAGCATTTTTACTAAAGAAGAAAACAAATTGTACATGTTATCATTTTCTTAAGCTTGCATATTTGTAAGTGATAGAATTAAATTTGAAAACAGGATCAGTCTGCACTCTTAATAGTAATAACAAATAACAAAAATAACAAACTGTACTTGCTGATACATTTATAGGATTTTCTCCTATAGAGAAGAAAGTCAAGTTCTCCTCTGATTCTGTAAGATTGTGGTATGTTTAGAAACATGACTAGAAGACATTATGTTCAGAGTAGAACAAATTGTTTTAAGTTCTTTGTCTGAGAAACTTTTTAAAAAGATTCTTGACAGTTTATAAACCAAGAAAGAATTTCTCAAGGAACTGGGAACCATCACTTTGATATGTCACCATCAAGGAAGATAGTGCCTATATTCCTCACTTTTCATGAGAGTGCAGAAGCCTAACTTTGGCAGTTGCCTTACTCCAGTTGTAAAATTACCTCTTGTATAAAGATTTGAGAAAGCTTAGTTCTTCTTCGGGCAAAGCCAAACAGAAAGCAAAAATGACTTTTTATTTCCCTACCTAAGTTCTTAAAAACCTTCTAATCATTTGCTTCAAAGCAGTAATCTTGAATAAAATTTTCCTTGCCTATTTAAATTTTTCCAATGCAATTTTTGCTTGGATATTATTATCATATTTTGGCTTTAGTTTATATGTGTGTGTGTATGTGTGTGTGTGTGTGTGTGTGTGTGTGTGAACTTGCTTTGACTGATAACATATCAGAAACAACAGAAAAGCCTTTTTGGTAGTGCATGTATTCCTGCAGCCATGAAAAAATTTACTGCTTGGGAGGAAAGTTATGACCAACCTAGATAGCACATTAAAAAACAGAGACATTACTTTGCCAACAAAGGGCTGTCTGGTCAAGGCTATGGTTTTTCCAGTGGTCATGTATGGATGTGAGAGTTGGACTGTGAAGAAAGCTGAGCACTGAAAAATTGATGCTTTTGAACTGTGGTGTTGGAGAAGACTCTTGAGAGACCCTTGGACTGCAAGGAGATCCAACCAGTCCATCCTAAAGGAGATCAGTCCTGAGTGTTCACTGGAAGGACTGATGCTGAAGCTGAAACTCCAATACTTTGGCCACCTCATGCGAAGAGTTGACTCAGTGGAAAAGACCCTGATGCTGGGAGGGATTAGGGGCAGGAGGAGAAGGGGATGACAGAGGATGAGATGGCTGGATGGCATCACCAACTCGATTGGCACGAGTTTGAGTAAACTCCAGGAGTTGGTGATGGACAGGGAGGCCTGGCGTGCTGCGTTTCATAGGGTCGCAAAGAGTCGGTCATGACTGAGTGACTGAACTGAACTGAACTGATGTATTCTTGTGACTTTTAAATACTTGAATTCTAGTAAAATTTCACAAGACATCATCTGAATTACAACAAATAATATCAAAAGCCACAATTATAGTAGTGTTTTAAGAGCTTTTTATAAGCTTTTAATTTTATATTGGATTATAGTTGATGACAATGTTTTGATAGCTTCAAGCATATAGGAAACTAATTCATATATATATATATATATATATATATATATATATATATATATATATGTATATTCTTTTTCAAAAAAATTCCCATTTAGATAGTTGCATAATTCTGAGCTGAGTTCCCTGTGTTATAGTAGGTCCTTTTTGGTCATCCATTTTAAATAAAGCAGTGTGTGTATATCAGTCCCAAATTTCCTAACTATCCCTTCCCCCACCCTACAACCCTGGGTACCATAAGTTAGTTCTTTAAGTCTGTGAGTTTGTTTCTGTCTTGTAAATGTTTATTTTTATCATTCTTTTTAGATTCCCTGTGTAAGTGATATCATATAATATCACACTATATTTGTCTTTCTCTGTCTGACTTAGTATGACAATCTCCTAGGACCATCTTTGTTGCTGCAAATGGTTTTATTTTGTACTTTCTTATAGCCAAATAATAGTCTTTTTTGTATATGTACCACATCTTCTTTATCCATTCCTCTGTCAATGAACATTTAGATTGCTTCCATGTTTCAACTATTGCAAACAGAGCTTCAATGAACATTGGAGTGAACATATCCTTTCCATTCATGTTTTTCTCTGGATATATGCCCAAAAGTGGGATGATAGGATCACATGGTATCAAAGCGGGTGCTGAATTTTCTCAGAAGCTTTTTCTGCATTTATTGAGATGATTATCTGGTTTTTATTTATCAGCTTTTTGATGTGGTGAATCACATTGTTTTATTTGTGGATATTGAAAAATCCTTTCATCCCTGGAATAAATCCCACTTGATCATAATGTATGATCCTCCTAATGAATTGTTGGACTTGAATTGCTAGTATTTCTTGAGGACTTTTTCATCTATGTTCATAAGTGTTATTGACCTGTAATTTTCTTTTTTCTTTGTGGTGTCTTTGTCTGGTTTTGGTGTCACATTGATGGCGGCCTCATAGAGCTAGTTTGGGAGTTTTCTTCTGCAATTTTTTGGAACAGCTTCAGAAGGATAGGTGTTAATTCTTCCATAAAAGTTTAGTAGATGTGACCTTTGAAGCCATGTGCTCCTGGACTTCTTTTTGCTGGGAGTTTTTAAGTCACAGTTTCAGTTTTAGTGCTTATGATCTGTCTGTCCATATTTTCATTTTCTTCCTGGTTCAGTCTTAGGAGATAGTACCTTTCTAAAAATTTGTATGTTTCTTCCAGGTTGTCCATTTTATCGACATACAGTTGCTTGTAATAGTCTCTTATGATCCTTTGTATTTTTGTAGTGTCAGTAGTGACTTCTTTTTCATCTCTAATTTTTGATTTGAGTCCTCTCCTTTTTTTTTTTCTTGAGTGTTTATAAATTTTGCTTATCTTTTCAAAGAATCAGCTTTTAGTTCCATTGGTCTTGGCATTTTTTTTCCCCTTTATTTCATTTATTTCTCATCTTTGTGATTTCTTTCCACCTACTTTAGGTTTTGTTTGTTCTTCTCTCTCTAGTTGCTTTAGGAGTAAGTTTAGGTTGTTCATTTGAAATTTTCTTGCTTTCTGAGGTAAGATTGTATTGCTATAAACTGTTCTCAAATTGCTTTTGTTACATTGCAAGGGTTTGGGACCATTGTGCTTTTATTTTCATTAACTCTAGAGAATATTCCATGTGCACTTGAGAAGAATATGTATTCTGCTGCTTTTGAATAGAATGCTCTGTAAATATCGATTAAGTTCATCTAGTCTACTTTCATTTGAGTTCTATGTGTCCTTAATAATTTTTTATCAGAATAATCTCTTGATTGATGAAAGTGGCGTGTTAAACACTATGACTGTGTTACTGTCAATATCTCTGTTTATGACTGTTACTAATTTGCCTTACATATTGATGCTATATTTATGTGCTCCTATGTTGAAAGTACATATATCTAAAATTGTTATATCTTCATCTTGCATTTATCCCTTGACCTTTTTGAGGTGTCTCTTATAACAATCTTTGTTTTAAAGTCTATTTTGCCTGTTTAAACATTGATACTCCAGATTTCTTTTGATTTTCATTTGCATGAAATACCTTTTTTCATCCTCTCACTTTCAATCTGTATATGTCCCTATATCACAAGTGTGTCTCTTATAGACAACAAATATATAAATATATTACTCTTATTTTTACATCCATTCAGCCAGCCCACATCTTTTGGTCGGAGCATTAAATCTATTTCTATTTAAGGTAATTATCTACATGCATGTTCCTACTGCCATTTTCTTAATTACTTTGGATTTTCACTTCCTGAACTTGAATTACTATTTGCTTTCCCATGATAGGAAAAGTTTTCTGCTGCTATCTCTTCAGATATTTTCTCAGGTCATTGCTCTCTCTCTCTTCTCCTTCAAAGAACATTATAATGCAAATTTTTGTCCCAGAAGTCTCACAGGCTTTCTATATTGCTTTTCACTCTGTTTTTCTTTAATTTGTTCCACCATTCTGTCTTCCAGGTCACTAACACATTTTTCTGTCTCAGTTACTCTGTTATTGATTAATTCTAGTGTTTTTTTTTTTTTTAGTGTTTTGTTTTGTTTTTCTTTTTCCTCCAGTTATTGTATTATTCATCTCGGCTTGTTCTTCAGCTCATCTAGGTTTTTGTTAAACATTTCTTACATCATCTCAGTCCTTAAAACCATTTATTTTCTGAGATATTGAATCATCTTCACTGTAATTATTCTTAGTTCTTTTTCTGGAAAGTTGCCTATTTCCAATCCACTTAGATACCTTCGTCCAAGGTAAGGAGCAATGGCTGCACTTTGTTGGAACAGCCGTGAAGAGAACCCCACATCCGAGGTAAGAGAAACCCAACTAAGACGGTAGGTGTTGCGAGAGGGCATCAGAGGGCAGACACATTAAAACCATGATCACAAAAAAGTAGCCAATCTGATCACATGGACCACAGTCTTGTCAATGAAACTAAGCCATGCCATGTGGGGCCACCCAAGATGGCCGGGTCATGGTGGAGAGGTCTGACAGAATGTGGTCCACTGGAGAAGGGAATGGCAAACCACTTAAGTATTCTTGCCTCGAGAACCCCATGAACAGTATGAGAAGGCAAAATGATAGATTACTGAAAGAGGAGCTCCCCAGGTCAGTAGGTGCCAAATAAGCTGAGATCAGAGGGGAACTAACTCCAGAAAGAATGAAGCGATGGATCCAAAGCAAAAACAATACCCAGATGTGGATGGGACTGGTGATAGAAGCAAGGTCTGATGCTGTAAAGAACAATATTGCATAGGAACCTGGAATGTTAGGTCCATGAATCAAGGCAAATTGGAAGTGGTCAAACAGGAGATGGCAAGAGTGAATGTTGACATTCTAGGAATCAGCGAATTAAAATGGACTGGAATGGGTGAATTTAACTCAGATGACCATTATATCCACTACTGTGGGCAGGAATCCCTTAGAATAGATGGAGTAGCCATCATGGTCAATAAAAGAATCTGAAATGAGTACTTGGATGCAATCTCAAAAATGAAAGAGTGATCTCTGTTCATTTCAAAAGCAAACCACTCAATATCATGGTAATCCAAGCCTATGCCCCAACCAGTAATGCTGAAGAGGCTCAAGTTGAATGGTTCTATGAAGACCTACAGGACCTTTTAGAACTAACACCCCAAAAAAGATGTCCTTTTCATTATAGGGGACTGGAATGCAAAAGTAGGAGTCAAGAAACACCTGGAGTAACAGGCATTTGGCCTTGGAGTATGGAATGAAGCAGGGCAAAGGCAAATAGAGTTTTGCCATGAGAACGCACTGGTTATAGCAGACATCCTCTTCCAATAACACAAGAGAAGACTCTGCACATGGACATCACCAGATGGTCAACACTGAAATCAGATTGATTATATCCTTTGCAGCCAAAGATGGAGAAACTCTATACAGTCAGCAAAAACAAGACAGAGAGCTAACTGTGGCCCAGATCATGAACTCCTTATTGCCAAATTCAGACTTAAACTGAAAAAAGTAGGGAAAACCACTAGACTGTTCAGGTATGACCTAAATCAAATCCCTTATGACTATACAGTGGAAGTGAGAAATAGATTTAAGGGACTAGATCTGATAAACAGAGAGCCTGAAGCACTATGGACAGAGGTTTGCGACATTGTACAGGAGACATGGATCAAGACCATCCCCATGGAAAAGAAATGTAAAAAGGCAAAATGGTTGTCTGTGGAGGCCTTTACAAATAGCTGTGAAACGAAGAGAAGCTAAAAGCAAAGGAAAAGAGGAAAGATATTCCCATTTGGATGCAGAGTTCCAAAGAATAGCCAGGAGAGATAAGAAAGCCTTCCTCAGCAATGAAAAGAAACAGAGGCAAACAACAGACTGGGAAAGACTAGAGATCTCTTCAAGAAAATTAGAGATATCAAAGGAACATTTCAGGCAAAGATGGGTTTGATAAAGGACCAAAATGGTATGGACTTAACATAAGCAGAAGATATTAAGAAGAGGTGGCAAGAATACACAGAAGAACTGTGCAAAAAAGATCTTCATGACCCAGATAATCACAGTGGTGTGACCACTCACCTAGAGCCAGACATCCTGGAATGTGAAGTCAAGTGGGCCTTAGAAAGCATCACTACGAACAAAGCTAGTGGACGTGATGGAATTCTAGTGGAGCTATTTCAAATTCTGAAAGAGGATGCTGTGAAAGTGCTGCACTCAAGATGCCAGCAAATTTGGAAAACTCAGCAGTGGCCACAGGACTGGAAAAGGTCAGTTTTCATTCCAATCCCAAAGAAAGGCAATCCCAAAGAATGCTCAGACTACCACAAAATTGCACTCATCTTACACGCTAGTAAAGTAATGCTCAAAATTTTGCAAGCCAGGCTTCAGCAAAACATGAACCATGAACTTCCAGATTTTCAAGCTGGCTTTAGAAAAGGCAGAGGAACCAGAGATCAAACTGCCAATATCCTCTGGATCATTGAAAAAGCAAGAGAGTTCCAGAAAATAAACATATTTCTGCCTTATTGACTATGCCAAAGCCTTCGACTGTGTGGATCTCAATAAACTGTGGAAAATTCTGAAGGAGATGGGAATACCAGACCACCTGACCTGTTTCTTGAGAAACCTGTATGCAGGTCAGGAAGCAACAGTTAGAACTGGACATGGAACAATAGACTTGTTCCAAACAGGAAAAGGAGTAAGTCAAGGCTGTATATTGTCACCCTGCTTATTTAACTTATATACAGAGTACATTATGAGAAACACTGGGCTGGAAGAAGCACAAGCTGGAATCAAGGTTGCTGGGAGAAATATCAATAACCTCAGATATGCAGATGACACCACCCTTATGGCAGAAAGTGAAGAGGAACTAAAAAAGCCTCTTGATGAAAGTGAAAGAGGAGAGTGAAAAAGCTGGCTTAAAGCTTAACATTCAGAGAACTATGATCATGGCATCTGGTCTCATCACTTCATGGCAAATAGATGAAGATACAGTGGAAACAGTGTCAGAATTCATTTATTGGGGCTCCAAAATCACTGGGGATGGTGACTGCAGCCATGAATTAAAAGATGCTTACTCCTTGGAAGGAAAGTTATGACCAACCTAGATAGCACATTAAAAAGCAGAGACATTACTTTGTCAACAAAGGTCCGTCTGGTCAAGGCTATTGGTTTCCCAGTGGTCATGTATGGATGTGAGAGTTGGACTGTGAAGAAAGCTTAGTGCAGAAAAATTGATGCTTTTGAACTGTGGTGTTGGAGAAGACTCTTGAGAGTCCCTTGGACTGCAAGGAGATCCAACCAGTCCATCCTAAAGAGATTAGTCCTGGGTGTTCATTGGAAGGACTGATGCTGAATCAGAAACTCCAGTACTTTGGCCACCTTATGCAAAGAGTTGACTCACTGGAAAAGACCCTGATGCTGGGAGGGATTGGGGGCAGGAGGAGAAGGGGACGGCAGAGGATGAGATGGCTTGATGGCATCACCGACTCGATGGGCATGAGTTTGAGTAAACTCTGGGAGTTGGTGATGGACAGGGAGGCCTCGCGTGTTGTGATTCATGGGGTTGCAGAGTCGGACACGACTGAGCGAGTGAACTGACTAACTGACTACTTGTTCTTCTCATGTTTTATATTGTTCCTTCACCTGGGGCATAATTCTTTGCCATTTTGTGTCATCTAAATTTCTTTGATTGTGGTTGTTATTCATCAGACTGTAAGGTTGTAGTTCTACTTGCTTCTGATGTCCACCCTCTGGTAGATAAGACTATCTAAAAGGCTCGTGAAAGCTTCTTATTGGGAGGGACTGATGGTGGATAGATTTGGTCTTATCCATCTGAAGGGCTGTGCTCACTAGAAATTTAATCCACTTATCTGCTGATGAGTGAGGTATTTTTTGTTGTTGTTGTTCTGTTGTTCAACTGTGTCTGACTCTTTGCAACCCCGTGGACTGCAGCATGCCAGGCTATTTTGTTGCTCACCATCTCCCAGACCTTGTTCAAGCTTATATCCATTGAGTTGGTAATGCAATCCAACCATCTCATTCTCTGTCATCCCGTTCTCCTCCTCCTAACATCTATCTTTTCCAGCATCAGAGTCTTTTCCAATGAGTTGGGTCTTTGTATCAGGTGGCCAAAGTATTGGAATTTTAGCCTCAGCATGAGTCCTTCTAATGAAAATCAGGTTTGATTTCCTTTATGATTGACTGGTTTGATATCTTTGCAGTCCAAGGGACCCTCAAGAGTCTTCTCCAGCACCACAGTTTAAAAGCATCAATTCGAGGGGCCGTCCTAAGATTGTGGAGGAATAGGACGGGGAGACCAATTTCTCCCCCACAAATTCATTGAAAGAACATTTGAATGCTGAGCAAATTCGACAAAACAACTTCTGAATGCTGGCAGAGGACACCAGGCACCCAGAAAGGCAGCCCATTATCTTCAAAAGGAGGTAGGACAAAATATAAAGATAAAAAGACAGACAAAAGAGGTAAGGACAGAGATCTGTCCCAGGAAGAGAGTCTTAAAAAAGAGTGAAGTTCCTAAACACCAGGAAACACTCTCACTGGTGGGTCTGTGGTGAGTCTTGGAATCTCAGAGGGCAACATAACTGGGAGGAAAAATAAATAAATAAATACATAAATAAATAAAACCCACTGATTATGTGCCTAACTGCAACTCCCAGTGGAGAAGCAGCCCAGATGCTCGCATCCATCACTAGCAAGTGGGGGCTGGACAGGGAGACGTGGGCTGCATTGCTTAGGGTAAGGACTGGGCCTGAATGCCCCGAGGGCAATCTGAGGTAACTAACTTGATATAGCAACCCAGACTGTGGGATAGCTATCCTGTGAAAAGCCCTAACCTAAGAGACTGCCAGGCCCACTCACAGAACAAAGGATTGAGCAGAGCTAGCCAGCTGGTTGGACTGGCCTATGCCCCACCAGAGACAGGTAGGTGAGGGCAGTCAGAGCTGGAAGGGGGCAACCACAGCCCCAGAGAGGCATCCTCTACCAAACTGCAAGCAGGCTTCATTGCTAACCAAGATTTCTTGGGATTCTGGATGGTTGAGATCCGCTGGGAGGGTCACAGCCAGAGATCAGCTCCCCAGAAGAGACACACGGCACACCTGAGAAGGTGCGCCCATTGTAAACCCAGAAAACCGAGCAGCTGGGGCAGGGGAGGCGATAAGATGCACCCTCCAACTGGGGGTGACGGCACTCACCAAGCACCTGGTCACCTGAGCTGCTCGGACCTGGGAAAGGCACAAAATGCAGGCCCAACAGAGCCTGAGCCTTTGTGGAATACCATAGAACCTGAACCTGAGCGACTTAGACCTGGAAAGTGCATGCAATCCAGGGCCCCCCTCAGACAGTTCCTGGCAGAGCAACCTAGAGCCTGAGAAGTGCAGACCATGAAAGCACGCACATCGTGAGCGGGGGCAAACCCAGTGTGGCCGAAACACTGCGAGCGCTCCCTACACCCACCAGTGATATTAGCAGTGTTCCTCCCTCCCCACAGCACAAGTGAGCCTAAAAAGTGACCACCACCACCCCCTCGTGTCAGGGCAGAAATTAGACACTGAAGAGGCCAGCAAATAGAAGAAGCTAAAATAAACAGAGGGAACCACTTTGGAAGTGACAGGTGAACCAGATTAAAATCCTGTAGTTAGCACTGACTACATAGGAAGGGGCCTATAGATCTTGAGAAGTATAAGCCAGATCAAGTAACTATCTGAAAATGAACTGACCCCACGCTGTCCACAACAGCTCCAGAGAAAGTCCTAGATATATTTTTACTATTATCATTTTTTTAATTTTAATTTTTTTTATTTTTAATAAAATAAAAATCCTCTATTACTCCTTTAATTTTCATTTTTATAATCTACTATTACTTTGCCAAAAATACCCTATTTTTAAAGCAAACTTCATATATATATAATTTTTGTGACTTTGTTTTGTTTTTTTAATATTGTATTTTTGAGAATTTAAGCTCTACTCAAGATTTTTAATCTTTGCTTTTTGGTATTTGTTATCAATTTTGTACCTTTAAGAACCCAATCTTCAGTACCCATTTTTACTTGGGAGTGAGATTACTGGCTTGATTGCTCTCTCTCCCTTTTGAATCTCCTTTTTCTCCACCAGGTCGCCTCTATCTCCTCCCTCCGCCTTCTCTTCTCTACCCAACTCTGTGAATCTCTTTGTGTGTTCCAGGCTTTGGAGAACACTTAGGGAACTGATTACTGGCTGGACCTGTCTCTCTCCTTTTGGTTACCTCTTTTATCTTCCTGGCCACCTGTCTCCTTCCTCCCTCTTCTCTTCTCTGTGTAACTCCATGAACATTTCTGAGGGGTCCAGACTGTGGAGAGCACATAGGGAAGTGATTACTGGTTAGCTTGCTCTCTCCCCTTTTGATTCCCCCTCTTCTCCTGGTCACCTTTATCTCCCTCTTCCCTCTTCTCCTCTCCATGTAACTCTGTGTGCCTCTCTGGGTGTCCCTCACTGTGGAGAAACTTTTCATCATTAACCTAGATGTTTTACCAGTGGTGCTGTATAGATGGAGAAGTCTTGAGGCTACTGTAAGAGTAAGACTGAAAACCAGAGGCAGGAGGCTTAAGTCCAAAACCTGAGGACACGAGATAACTCCTGACTCCAGGGAACATTAATCGGTAAGAGTTCATCAAAAGCCTCCATACGTACACTGAAACCAAGCACCACCCAAGGTTCAATAAGTACCACAGCAAGACATACCAAGCAAATTATCCAGCAACACAGGAACATAGTCCTGAGCATCAATATACAGGCTACCCAAAGTCACACCAAACTCACTGACATCTTAAAACTCACTATTGGACACTTCATGGCACTCCAGAGAGAAGAAATCCAGCTCCACCCCCCAGAAAACCTACACAAGCTTTCCTAACCAGTAAACCTTGACAAGCAACCAGTCCAACCCCACCCACAGGGAGGAAACTCCACAATAAAGAGGAATCACAAACTGCCAGAATATGGAAAGGCAACCCCAAACACAGCAATATAAACAAGATGAAAAGGCTGAGAAATACTCAGCAGGTAAAGGAACAGGATAAAAGCCCACCAAACCAAACAAAAGAGGAAGAGATAGGGAATCTACCTCATAAAGAATTCAAATAATGATAGTGAAAATGATCCAAAATCTTGAAAACAAAATGGAGTTATGGATAAATAGCCTGGAGACAAGGATTGAGAAGATGCAAGAAATGTTTAACAAGGACCTAGAAGAAACAAAAAAGAGTCAAAATATGATGAATAATGCAATAAATGAGATCAAAAACACACCGGAGGGAACCAAGAGTAGAATAACTGGGGCAAAAGATAGGATAAGTGAGGTAGAAGATAGAATGGTAGAAATAAATGAAGCAGAGAGGAAAAAAGAAACAATAATTAAAATAAATGAGGACAACCTCAGAGACCTCTGGGACAATGTCAAATAACCCAACATTCGAATCATAGGAGTCCCAGAAGAAGAAGACAAAAAGAAAGACCATGAGAAAATATTTGAGGAGATAATAGTTGAAATCTTCCCTAAAATGGGGAAGGAAATAGCCATCCAATTCCAAGAAACCCAGAGAGTCCCAAACAGGAAAAATCCAAGGTGAAACACCCCAAGACACATAGTAATGAAATTAACAAAGATCAAACACAAAGAACAAACATTAACAGCAGCAATGGAAAAACAACAAATATCACACAAGGGGATTCCCATAAGGATAAAAGCTGATCTTTCAATAGAAACTTTTCATACCAGAAGGGATAGGCAGGACATACTTAGTGATGAAAGAGAAAAACCTACAACCCATATTACTGTACCCAGCAAGGATCTCATTCAAATATGAAGGAGAAATGAAAAGCTTTAGAGACAAGCAAAAGCTGAGAGAATTCAGCACCACCAAACCAGCTCTTCACAAATGCTAAAGGATCTTCTCTAGACAGAAAACACAAAAAGGGTGTAAAAACTCAAACCCAAAACAACAAAGTAAGTGGCAACGGGATCATACTTATCAGTAATTACCTTAAATGTAAATGGGTTGAATGCCCCAACCAAAAGACAAAGACTGGCTGAATAGATATAAAAACAAGACCCCTATATATGTTGTCTACAAGACACCCACCTCAAAACAAGGGACACAAACAGACTGAACGTGAAGGGCTGGAAAAAGATATTTCATGCAAATAGAGACCAATAGAAAACAGGAGTAGCAATACTCATATCAGATAAAATAGACTTTAAAATATAGGCTGTGAAAAGAGACAAAGAAGGACACTACATAATGATCAAAAGATCAATCCAAGAAGAAGATATAACAATTAAAATATATATGAACCCAACATAGGAGTACCATAATATGTAAGGCAAGGCTAACAAGTATGAAAGGGGAAATTAACAATAACACAATAATAGTGGGAGACTTTAATACCTCACTCACACCTATGGATAGATCAACTAAACAGAAAATTAGCAAGAAAACACAGACTTTAAATGATACAACAGACCAGTTAGACTTAATTGATATTATAGGTCATTTCACCTCAAAATAATGAATTTCACCTTTTTCTCAAGTGCACATGGAACCTTCTCCAAGATAGATCACATCCTGGGCTGTAAATCTAGCCTTGGTAATCCCCCCCAAAAATGAAATAATTCCAAGCATCTTTTCTAACTGCAATGCAGTAAAATTAGATGTCAACTACAGGAGAAAAACTATTAAAAATCCAAACATATGGAGGCTGAACAACACGCTGCTGAATAACCAACAAATCACAGAAGAAATCAAAAAAGAAATCAAAATATGCATGGAAAAGAATGAAAATGAAAACACAACAACCCAAAACCTATGGGACACTGTAAAAGCAGTGCTAAGGGGATGGTTCACAACAATACAGACTTACCTCAAGAAACAAGAAAAAAGTAAAATAAATAACCTAACTATACACCTAAAGCAACAAGCGAAGGAAGAAATGAAGAACCCCAGGGTTAGTAGAAGGAAAGAAATCTTAAAAATTAGGGCAGAAATAAATGCAAAAGAAACACAAGAGACCATAGCAAACATCAACAAAGCCAAAAGCTGGTTCTTTGAGAAGATAAATAAAACTGACAAATCATTAGCAAGACTCATCAAGAAACAAAGGGAGAAAAACCAAATCAACAAAATTAGAAATGAAAATGGAGAGATCACAACAGACAACACAGACATCAAAAGATCATAAGAGATTATTATCAGCAACTATATGCCAATAAAATGGACAACTTGGAAGAAATGGACAAATTCTTAGAAAAGTACAACTTTCCAAAACTGAACCAGGAAGAAATATAAAATCTTAAGAGACCCATCACAAGCACGAAAATTGAAACTGTAATCAGAAATCTTCCAGGAAACAAAAGCCCAGAATCAGACGGCTTCAAAGCTGAATTTCACCAAAGTTTTAGAGAAGAGCTAACACCTATCCTACTCAAACTCTTCCAGAAAATTGCAGAGGAAGGTAAACTTCCAAAGTCATTCTATGAGGCCACCATCACCTTAATATCAAAACCAGACAAAGATGCCACACAAAAAAAGAAAACTGCAGGCAAATATCACTAATGAACATAGATGCAAAAATCCTTAAGAAAATTCTAGCAAACAGAATCCAACAACATATTAAAAGATCATACATCATGACCAAGGGGGCTTTGTCACAGGGATGCAAAGATTCTTCAATATCTGCAAATCAATCCACGTAATACACCACATTAACAAATTGAAAGATAAAAACCATATGATTATCTCAACAGATGAAGAGAAAGCCTTGACAAAATTCAACATCCATTTATGATAAAAACCCTCCAGAATGCAGGAATAGAAGGAACATACCTCGACATAATAAAAGCTACATATGACAAACCCACAGCAAACATTATCCTTAATGGTGAAAAACTGAAAGCATTTCCCCTAAAGTCAGGAACAAGACAAGGGTGCCCACTCTCACCACTACTAATCAACATAGTTTTGGAAGTTTTAGCCACAGTAATCAGAGCAGTAAAAGAAATAAAATAAATCCAGATTGGAAAAGAAGAAATAAAACTCTCACTGTCTGCAGATGACATGATCCTCTACATAGAAACCCCTAAAGACTCCACCAGAAAATTACTAGAGCTAATCAATGAATATAGAAAATTTGCAGGATATAAAATTAACACACAGAAATCCCTTGTATTCCTGTACACTAATGATAAGAAAACTGAGAAAGAAATTAAGGAAACAAGCCCATTCACCATTGCAACGAAAAGAATAAAATAGGAATATATCTACCTAAAGAAACAAAAGACCTATATATAGAAAACTATAAAACATGGATGAAAGAAATAAAAAATGACAAATAGATGGAGAAAATTCATGGATTGGAAGAATCAATATAGTGAAAATGACTATACTACACAAAGCAATCTATAGATTCAATGAACTCCCTATCAAGCTACCAATGGTATTTTTCACAGAACTAGAACAAATAATTTCACAATTTGTATTGAAATACAAAAAAACCTCGAATAGCCAAAGCAATCTTGAGAAAGAAGAATGGAACTGGAGGATCAGCCTGACTGACTTCAGGCTCTACTACAAAGCTACAGTCATCGAGACACTATTGTACTGGCACAAAGACAAAAATATAGATCAAAGGAACAAAATAGAAAGCCCAGAGATAAATCCACACACCTATGGACACCTTTGACAAAGGAGGCAAGGATATACAATGGAGAAAATACAACCTATTTAACAAGTGGTGCTGGGAAAACTGGTCAAACACTTGTAAAAGAATGAAACTAGAACACTTTGTAATACCATACACAAAAATAAACTCAAAATGGATTAAAGATCTAGTCATAATAGCAGAAACTATAAAAATCCTAGAGGAAAACTAGCAAAACACTCTCCAACATAAATCACAGCAGGATCCTTTATGACCCACCTCCCAGTGTGTTGGAAATAAAAGCAAAAATAAACAAATAGGACCTAATTGCATTTAAAAGCTTTTGCACAACAAAGGAAACTATAAGCAAGGTGAAAAGACAGCCTTCAGAATGAGAGAAAAGAAGAGCAAATGAAGCAACTGAAAAATAATTAATCTCAAAAATATACAAGCAACTCCTGCAGCTCAATTCCAGAAAAAGAAACAACCCAGTCAAAAAATAGGCCAAAGGACTAAACAGACATTTCTCCAAAGAAGACATACAGATGGCTAACAAACACATGAAAAGATGCTCACCATCACTCATTATCAGAGAAATGCAAATCAAAACCACAATGAGGTACCAGTTCATGCCAGTCAGAATGGCTCCTATCCAAAAGTCTGCAAGCAATAAATACTGGAAAGGGTGTGGAGAAAAGGGAACCCTCTTACACTATTGGTGGGAATGCAAATTAACACAGCCGCTATGGAGAACAGTGTGGAGGTTCCTTTAAAAACTGGAAATAGAACTGCCATATGACCCAGCTATCCCACTACTGGGCATACACACTTAGCAAACCAGAATTGTAAGAGACACATGTACCCCAATAGTCATTGCAGGACTGTTTATAATAGCCAGGACATGGAAGCAACATAGATGTCCATCAGAGGATGAATGGATAAGAAAGCTGTAGTGCATATACACAATGGAATATTACTCAGGCATTATAAAGAATGCATTTGAATCAGTTCTAATGAGGTGGATGTAACTGGAGCCTATTATACAGAGTGAAGTAAGCCAGAAAGAAAAACACCAATACAGTATACTAATGCATATATGGAATTTAGAAAGATGGTAATGATGACCCTATATGCAAGACAGCAAAAGAGACACAGATGTATAGAACAGTCTTTTGGACTCTGTGGGAAAGAGTGAGGGTGGGATGATTTTGGAGAATGGCATTTAAATATGTATATGATCATATATGAAATTAATCGCCAGTCCAGGTTTGATGCATGAGATAGGGTGCTCGGGCTGGTGCACTGGGATGACCCAGAGGGATAGGATGGGAAAGGAGGTGGGAGGGGGGTTCAGGATGGGGAACACATGTAGACCTGTGGTGGATTCATGTCAACATATGGTAAAACCACTATAATGTAAAGTAATTAGCCTCCAATTAAAACAAGTAAATAAATTTATATTTAAAATAAATAAAGAAATAAAAGCATCAATTCTTTTGCACTAACTTTCTTTAAAGCCCAACCCTTGGTCAATGGTTATTCATGAGATGGTTATGATTCTTGCCTTCTTGTAAGAAGTGAGTGAATGTACTTCTATTCTGCCATCTTTAGTTGATCCAAGAACTGATTTTTAATCTATGAAATTCATTTTTATTTTCACTATATTAGACTAGGTGTTAACAACATAAAATTTCATTTTTGTTTTGACAAAAATTTATATGGCAAAAACCACTACAATATTGTAAAGTAAAATATTGTAAATATTGTAAAGTTATTGTAAATATTGTTAAGTAATTAACCTCCAATTAAATAAATTAATTTACAAAAAAAAAAATTGTAAGTTTCCACACGTTTAGTTACAGGAATAAATCTTGAGAATTTTAGGGATTTTTGGATTTACTTTAGACATAGAATCTAGAAATGATTTTCATCTAGCAAATATGTGTAATTATAAGACAAAGACAAAATTAAATGCAAGAAAGTACAGAGGGAAAATAATCCATAATATACACAGATCCCAAATTTAATAATTTCTGCTATTTTTCAATTAGATTTTTCTCACTAGTAGAATTGATTAGAAATGTGTACATATCAGGTATAGTTTTATCCTTTTTCTCTATGTCACAAAATTAAAGAAAATTAAAATCTATTTTAGTCATGCTTGCATCACTGTCACCTTATACATTTTTGTATATTCTGTTGTACTAATTTTAAACTAATAGATTTTTTTTTTCTCCTCATATGCCTAAATTTGGAGCAGAAACTGGCAACCCACTCAAGTATTCTTGCCTGGATAATTTCATGGACAGAGGAGCCTGGAGGGCTACAGTCCATGGGTTTGTAGAGTTGGATACAACTGAGCAACTAACAAACACATGCCTAAACTAAAAAAAAAAAAAAAGAGAGAGAGAGAGATAAAACTGCACCCTTTGTCTTTATCTGTTCCTTAGATCTCTCCTGTATATGGTTATGTGTTGTCAAATATCAAGTGATTGGTAGGAAGGGGACTACTAACAGCTCTTACCTATATCCTCTCATTGAATTGCAGAATGGAAAAAAATGCTTCATAAATACTTCTTTCTGTGATCTTAATATTCAATTCATTGCACATGAATGATCCTGAATATTTTTGGCCAGGTTGTATTACACCCTGAGTGACTAGTCATATGTCTGGGTCTAGATCCAGGTTCAGATAAGTAGATGTAAAGTACATTAACTGTGTTTTGAGGACGACTGCTTGCCAAGAGAAAATTTAGGCATATTTACCCATAACAAGTTGAGTTTTCTTAATAATTATTTTAAAAAGAGAAAGCTGATACTCAGTAGCCAAAGGATAATAAATGAGTTAGATGAGTTCATTGAAAAATAAGTTGCAGAACAATATTCATTATGGAATCAGACAAGCTTGAAAAATACATAAAGATAAGGATGTGTGTGTGTATACATGCACACAATATAATGAGGATAGTGTTTATATCAATGAAGGGAGCATGAATTTTAGATGATGGTCAATGTAGACATTAAATTTAGTTTTATTTTAAAATTAGTTTATTGAAATTATCTTAATAACCTCATTAAACTAGAAACTAAAATATAAATTTATTTTTTAAGTAAACTAGGACATGTATTAAGAAAGAAATTACATTTTTATCAGAATATATAAAGAAAAATATGGATTAACAAAACACAGGGAATATTTGTGGTGAGTCAATATTGTGAAGTTGATGTTTCTTTCTAAATTGGTTTATAAATTCTATAACTTTCTGTTGAAATTGCAGTGTTTTTTTTTTAATTATTTCTAAATTTTATCTTGAAGAAAACCACTAGGGAACTCATCCTGTTAAGGGAAGAAGAAAGGGAAAGGAAAGGGAAAGAGTGATATATGACTTGTACATCTAGGTGCCAAGATTGAGTATACTTAAAGTAATTAAAACTGTGCATAAATGACATATTAATAAATGGACCTATGAAATAATGTTAAGAAGCCTAAATATGCCCATCTACAATGGGATTTAAATTTGGAAAAAAAGGACTTTTAAAAAAAATATTTGGAAGTCAAATGGATAGTTGCAACAAAAGTGTTAAAGAACTTGAAAGGCTATTAAAATATACACTATATGCATAACTCTAGAGTTCTTCTTATGCAGAACAATAGATTCAAAGAGAGATTAAAATATGTATATGAAAAGAATTATATTTATTGGATGATTACTATGAACAAGGCATTCTTCAAATCTCCCTCTATGTATTTACTGATATATCCTTCATACCAATTTGTGAAATTATTATCGCCTTCCTTTTACAAATAAGAAAACTGAGGATTTGAGAGGTTAAATATGCTGAATGAGACTACATGACTTTTAAGGAGGGGAGCTAATATTCAAACTCAGGAAATCTGACACCAGTGTCTGACCTCATGTTCTACATAAAACAATAATACTTGAAAAAATGTCAAGCATTTAAAACATTTTAAAAACTGTATGGCAAAATAAATTCTATAGGGAAAACGATAAGATCACATTAGGAAGGAAGAAAGTACTTGCAGTAAAGATGAGAAAGTTATATTCCACCATATTTTTTTAAAATTCAATATAGAAGAAAACACATATGAGAAATTGCAACACTCCTTTAAAGCATTCCATTTGGGAGTATTAATTTATTTGTTCAAGAAAGTACCTTTTTAGAGAACAATATATGGATGCAAAGATGGACAAGCAAATGAACAGGTTTTATCATTGGAAATATTGCAATCTACTGATGTGTTACAAAGAAACACAGGACTGAATCCTTTGGGGTTATTTACATGTGGGTAGCCCTTAGAGATTTATTCTTGTACATTTTCTAACTGACTTTTAAAAAAATGGTTCATACCATAGGAGATGTTTTAATAAGAGTATAACTTATAGGCTTGGTATAAAACACAATTCAAGTGAGTAAATTTTTAAAATCTTACTTGCTTTATTCAATTACTCATAAATCTAGCAAATAGAAAGGAACTCTGAGAAGCTCTGCAAAACGAAAGACTTTTATAGCCAGAAAGGAGCAAACACAAGGACATTATATGAGACCAAAATGTGGTTTGGTTCTTGCAAGGTTACTTTCCTTCAGGGAATGTCAGGGGTCTACCAGGCAGATTTCCTAATAGCGCTGATCAGGCAATTTCTGAATGACTGGTTTACGATTCCATTTCTGTGGGAGTTGATATAAAGAACAGACTTTTGGACTCTGTGGGAAAAGGCAGGGTGGAATGATTTGAGAGAATAGAACTGAATCATGTATATTACCACATGTGAAATAGATGACCAGTCCAAGTTCAATGCATGAAACAGGGCACTCAAAGCCAGTGCACTGGGACAACCCAGAGGGGCGGGATGGGATGAAGAGGGATTTGGGAGGGGGGTTCGCAATGAACACATGTACACCCGTGACTGATCCATGTCAATGTATGGCAAAAACCACCACAATATTATAAAGTAATTAGCCTCTAACTAAAATAAATAAATTAATTTTAAATAATTCCATTTCTGTGGGAGTTGAAACTGGAGTTAAGTTTAATCTTGATATGGTTCCACAGGTCTTATAATAAATAACTTCATTTTGGGCTCTCTTTTTTTTTTTTTTTAAACAGATTGCCTATTCATAATCACTACAGTCTTTCTCATTTAACTCATTAGTTAGCTATGTTCAGAATCTTTATGCTTGTTTACTGCTTCAATAGAATCAAGAATAAGGATAGCATAGCAAATGTAGTAGAACTTTTTCTTCCACCAGACTCTTCTTTCATACCTCATGTTATTCTGGAAACAGACATTCTCCAAACTAAGAAGAATGAGGACAATTAGAAAACAAAAACAAAAGCTTTTGAGGAAAATCTAATCCTCTATCAAGCTAGAGAATTTTTCGGTTATCTTTAAATTTAATGGGGTACTGAATTGTAGTGGATAGAAAATGGATCTCAGTGTTATTAGACATGCTTCACAATGCTTGTCCTTGACATTATTACATAAAATAACAATGCAGAAATCTAAAGTACATTTATGATCAGCAAATAAAAATTGTTGCCAGAGATTGAAATGCCCTGAGGAGGACTGTTTGACCTTCTCTTATAACTGAAGCATATCAGTAAATAGCAAAGATAGATTAAGATAAACAGTATTGTGAATGAAAGTAAGGTATGTGAATTCAAATGTACTTCTTTCCAATGAAGTCTGTACAATTGAATATTAAGATATGGTACAATTAAATGCTTTTCTTGCTAAAAAATAAACATTTCAGTAGGTTTCAAAATTATCTGACCATTTGTCTGTCACACAGTTTTGACAGCAGCATTATGTTATTACTCTATAATAACATGTCTCCTGGCATTTCCCATTATTCCAGCATAGATATGACAATCAGGATAGTATGAAGAGCTTTATTATCATATGCTTTTGGAATCAGGTTTATATAGTATTTGTAGTTATAGCAACTAGGCATATGATATTTTTATTTATAGCAACTATCTCCATGTATGCATGCTAAGTTGCTTCAGTCATATCCAGCTCTTTGCAATCCAAAGGACTGTAGCTCGCCAGGCTCCTCTGTCCATGGAATTCTCTAGACAAGAATGGTGGAGTGACTTGCCATGTCTTCCTCCAGGGGATTTTCCCAACCTAGGGATCAAAGCTGCATCTCTTATGTCTCCTGCAGTGGTAGACAGGTTCTTTACCACTAGCACCACCTGGGAAGTCCAGCAATGATCTGTTGTTGTTGTTCTGTAGCTCAGCCATATCTGACTCTTTGTGACTCGTCAACTGCAGCATGCCAGGCTTCCCTGTCCTTCACCATCTCCCAGAGCTTGCTCAAACTCTTGCCTGTCGTGTCAGTGATACCATCCAAACATCTCATTCTCTGTCATCCCCTTCTCCTCCTGCCTTCCATCTTTCCCAGCATCAGGGCCTTTTCTAATGAGTTAGCTCTTCAACTCCTATGGATGAATTGATTTTCAATTATTTCACCATTAATGTCTAAGTTTTTTTTCTCTTTTTAAAGGCACAATAACACCAAGGATATGGTAATATTTATTATAGAGTTAAGGGAGAAAGTAGGTTAGCCAGAGGAAAGCATCCAATTAACTAATCAAATGAAGAACTAACAATACTACCTAATATTTATTGAGTATTTATTATGTACCAATCATTGCCTTAAGACATTTACTAATGCTATCAAAGGTACAATTATACTTACTATAATTAGATACATAGATATGTTAGGTTTACATATATAATGGATGATATACTTTTTTATCTTTCAATTATAGATGAGGCAACTGAAACATAGAGTCATTAAATGTGCCTAAAAATTTGAAGAGGTAAGAAAAAACAAAGAGAATGCAAATGGGATGGGCACTCTGAGAAGACAACTGAAATGTAGGTTAATTCAATTTATCAAGATTTAAATTAAAAAAAAAAGAGCGGGAGGAGATACTTGGCAAATGATACAACCTAAGAAGCACCAGAGAGAATTAATTATATGGGAAGAGATAATTCAACAAAACTACTTTATACAATAGTAACATGACCAATGCTTTCAGCCTATAATGATTGATACAGTGTGTGAACTCCCAATAAGAAATAACGATCTAGATCATGGTTTCATGTTATGACTTCAGAGACTAGGAATCACATGAAGAACAAAAATAACCAAAAGCTTTGCTCTGCTAAGTCTCCATAGCATGTTGTGAGAATAATAAACACATTTTTAAGCTATGCAATAGAAGCAGGTAAGAAAAAAAAAAAGGCATCTTCCATTATCAATCTGCTCTTGGAGTAAGAACATTGAATTAGGAACATTACACATTTTATGAGCATAGAGTAAATCAGCCTATGACTGAAACCAAGAAAAAAGCATTGAAGGGCATCATGCTTTGGTGGTTTTATGACAACATCCCAGCAGCTGATGGGTGACTTCAGCATATTTTGGCAAGATTGGCTATTTCAGGACAGAAATGTTAAGATGAGTTATCTCAACAGACTACCTCAGGAGAATAATAAAATTAAGGATCTTCATGAACTAGCTGAGAAAAAAGATTCGTGAGTACACGGGAGCATATGGGACAGCAACAACAAAAAAAATGTTATTTCCATCATATAACAATAAAGAGAATTCTAAGCATATTATCTTCCTCATTAATGGATTACTGATGGTTTGAAAAGACTTAACTTTTTAGAGAAATGTGTCAATTGAAAAAAAAAAAAAAAAGCACAACCTAAAAGTTGAAAGTTACAAAGGATTACTGTTAATTTAAGAAAACCAGACATCTCAAGTTATTGAACTTAGTGCTTTTCTATGTATGGGAATATTCAAAGGTCTGGGTTCACTGAAATCATTCCTTTGAAATGTACCT
Source organism: Cervus canadensis (assembly GCF_019320065.1). NCBI lineage: Eukaryota > Metazoa > Chordata > Mammalia > Artiodactyla > Cervidae > Cervus > Cervus canadensis. The sequence goes on along the minus strand of NC_057394.1, from coordinate 43,901,874 downwards.
CAGTTATCTAGGGCCAGTATCCTATTGCTTTCCATCCCAAATCTCCTCAGGATACGCCCTTAGGTGTTGCTATAGTGTAGTGGCTGCTGGGTTGGTGACTGGAACAACCATTGTTTACAGATATAGCAGGAAGAATTCTTACTCAACTTATGTTGTTATAGAATTTAATATACTGATAAAGACATGCTCATTTTAAAATGTATGGACTCATTGATAGATGGGTATATTATAATACAATTGGATCAGCCTGCTATTGAAAAATTGCAATTAACACTCCATTGAAATGTATTTAAACCATCCTCTTATAGAATCTGTATTTATTTTTACTCTGAATTTACTTTCTAGCAGTAGTTCAATTTTATAAAGTTCATGTTTCATGTCAACTTTTAAATAATAAACCACTTACATAGAGCAATATGTGCAAATTTTAAGTGTACAGCTCAATCAATATTCATAAAATGATCAGTTCAGTTCAGTCACTCAGGGATGTCCCACTCTTTGTGATCCCATGGACTACAGAACGCCAGGCTTCCATGCATCACCAACTCTTGGAGCTTGCTCAAACTCATGTCCATTGAGTCGGTGATGCTATCCAACCATCTCATCCTCCGTCATTCCCTTCTCCTCTTGCCTTCAATGTTTCCCAGCATCAGGGTCTTTTCCAATGAGTCAGTTCTTTACATCAGGTGGCCAAAGTATTGGAGCTTCAGCTTCAGCATCAGTACTTTGGAATGAATATTCAGGGCTGATATCCTTTCAGATCGACTGGTTTGATCTACATGCATTCCAAGGGGCTCTCAAGAGTCTTCTACAACACTACAGTTCAAAAGCATCCATTCGTCAGCTCTCAGTTTTCTTAATAGTCCAACTCTCACATCCATACATGACTACTGGAAAAGCCATAGCTTTGACTAGATGGATGTCAGCAAAGTAATGTCTCTGCTTTTTAATACACTCTCTAGGTTAGTCATAACTTTTCTTCCAAAGAGCAAGTGTCCTTTAATTGCATGGCTGCAGTTACCACCTGCAGTGATTTTGGAGCCCAAATTAAGTCTGTCACTTTTCCATTGTTTTTCCATCTATTTTCCATGAAGTGATGGGACCTGATGCCCTAATCTTCATTTTTTGAATGTTGAGTTTTAAGCCAACTTTTCACTCTCCTCCTTCACTTTCCTCAAGAGGTTTTTTAGTTTATCACTTTCTGCCCTAAGGGTGGTGTCATCTATGTATCTGAGGCAATTGCTATTTCTCCCAGGAATCTTGATTTCAGCTTGTCCTTCATCCAGCCTGGCATTTCACATGATGTATTCTGCATATAAATAAAATAATCAGGGTGACAACAAACAGCCTTGACATACTCCTTTCCCAATTTGGAATCGGTCTGTTGTTCCATGTCTGGTTCTGTTACTTCTTGACCTTCTCAGGAGGCAGGTAAAATGGTCCAGTATTCACATCTCTTTAAGAATTTTCCACAGTTTTTTTGTGATCCACACAGTCAAAGGTTTGGCATAGCCAATAAAGGAGAGGTACATGTTTTTCTGGAACTCTCTTGCTTTTTCTATAATCCAACAGACGTTGGCAATTTGACCTCTGGTTTCTCTGCCTTTTCTAAATCCAGCTTGAACATCCAGAAGTTAAAGGTTCATGTACTGTTGAAGCCTGGCTTGGAGAATTTTTAGCATTACTTTGCTACTGTGAAAGAAAAATGAAAGTGAACTCGCTCAGTCCTGTTAAACTCTTTGCAACCCCATAGACTGTACCTGCCAAGCTCCCCCATCCATGGGATTTCCAGGCAAGATTACTGGAGCGGGTTGCCATTTCCTTCTCCAGGGGATTTTCCCAACCCAGGGGTCGAGCCCAGGTATCCTGCATTGTTGGCAGACTCTTTACTGTCTGAGCCACAAGGGGATCTTCCCTTGCTAGCGTTTGCTGCTGCTGCTGCTGCTAAGTCACTTCAGTCGTGTCTGACTCTTTGCAATCCCATGGATGGCAGTCCACCAGGCTCCTCTCTCCCTGGGATTCTCCAGGAAAGAATGCTGGAGTGGGTTGCCATTTCCTTCTCCAATGCATGCATGCATGCATGCTAAGTTGCTTCAGCCATGTCTGACTCTGCGCAACCCTATGGACAGCAGCCCACCAGGCTCCTCTCTCCAAGGGATTCTCTAAGCAAGAATACTGGAGTGGGTTTCCATTTCCTTCTCCCTGCTAGCATGTAAGATGAGAGAAATTGAGTGGTAGTTTGAACATTGTTTGGCATTGCCTTCCTTTGGGATTGAATGACTTTTCCAGTCCTGTGGCCACTGCTGAGTGTTCCAAATTTGCTGGAATATTGACTGCAGCATTTTAACAGCATCATCTTTTAGGATTTGAAATAGCTCAACTGGAATTCCATCACCTCCACTAGCTTTGTTCATAGTGATGCTTCCTAAGGCCCATTTGACTTCACATTCCAGGATGTATGGCTCTAGGTGAGTGATCACAAAATGATCAAATCTAAGTAAATATCATACTTAGGTTAGGAAACAAAAGGATTAGAATCCTAAATGCACAGTAATACTCACATGAGCAACCATTATCCGCTGACTTCTGATAGACTGAATTGATTTTGTATTTTTTTTTTTGCTTTTATGATAAATAAAAATGGCTTGTATGTATATAAAAGGGATTATTCAGTATATATGCATTTATATTGCGATTCTTTCACTGAATATAATGCTTATAAAACTTATTAAATATGTTTATTTGCTGTTTTAATTTCTCACCTAATTGCCATATGGCATGACATTGAATGAATAAGCCATAGTTTCTTATTCCTTGTAAGGACTGATGAAATAAGGTTTTTGAAATAAGTACAATAATAAGATAAATAAGAATTATTTATTGCATCATTTAAGATTAGAATTTATAAAACGTAGTTTAATTGATTAAGATTTCATAAGCTCAGGTGGAAAGAAACACTGGTATAAAAATTATTATCTATTTACTGAGAATTTATATTTTTCCATTAATTGACTTTATATGCTATCCTTTAATTCAGTCCTTGAGTTAATGGGAGAACAGGCATTATTATAAGATGATTTTGTTTTTTTGGTGATATAACTATGCTTTGATAATTTTACTACATATTCATATAAAGTAAATGGTAGTTCATTGGAAGGACTGAAGTTGAAGCTGAAACTCCAATACCTTGGCCACCTGAAGCAAAGAGCTAGCTTATTAGAAAAGACCCTGATGCTGGGAAAGATTGAGGGCAGGAGGAGAAGGGGATGACAGAGGATGAGATGGTTGGATGGCATCACCAACTCAATGAACATGGGTTTGGGTGGACTCTGAGGGTTGGTGATGGACAGGGAGGCTTGGAGTGCTGTAGTTCATGGGGTCACAAAGAGTCAGAAACAACTGAACTGAACTGAGAGATGGTATTTAAGCTAGATTCTTTATGTTTTCAGGCTTATCTTATGACTCAGCGGGTAAAGAATCTGTCTGCAATGCAGGAGACCTGGGTTATATCCCTAGGTTGGTAAGATCCCTAGAGAAAGGGAAGGCTATCCACTCCAGTGTTCTGGCTTGGAGAATTCAGTCTACAATACTGTACAGTCCATGGGATTGCACAGAGTCGGACAAGACTGAGTGATTTACACTTTCACTTTCTTTATGTTACAGACATTACTCTTATCAACTAAAGATTATTACTTAAATGCACAGACACCTCTTTCTTTTTTGCATGATTTTTGAATACCCTATGATGTTCTTTGGGCTTCCCTGGTGGCCCAGAGATTAAAAAGCCTCTGCCTGAAATGCAGGACACCCGGGTTCGATCCCTGGGTCAGGAAGATCCCCTGGAGAAGGAAATGGCAACCCACTCCAGTATTCTTGCCTGGAGAATGCCATGGACGGAGGAGCCTGGTGGGCTACAGTCCATGGGGTTGCAAAGAGTCAGACACGACTGAGTGACTTCACTTTCACTTAACTTTCATGATGTTCTTTATACAAGTCTAATTGTTCCAGATGTTCAAGCTGATTGTAGAAAAGGCAGGGGAACCAGAAATCAAATTGTCAACATCCGCTGGATCATCGATAAAGCAAGAGAGTCCAGAAAAACATCTACTTCTGCTTTATTGACTATGCCAAAGCCTTTGACTGTGTGGATCACAATAAACTGTGGAAAATTCTGAAAGAGATGAGAATACCGGACCACCTGAGCTGCCTCTTAAGATACCTGTATGAAGGTCAGGAAGCAACAGTTAGAACTGGACATGGACCAACAGACTGGTTCCAAATAGGAAAAGGAGTACATCAAGGCTGTATATTGTCACCCTGTTTATTTAACTTATATTCAGAGTACATTATGAGAAAGGCTGGGCTGGAGGAAGCACAAGCTGGAATCAAGATTGCCAGGAGAAATATCAATAACCTCAGATATGCAAATGACACCACCCTTCTGGCAGAAAGTGAAGAACTAAAGAGCCTCTTGATGAAAGTGAAAGAGGAGAGTGAAAAAGTTGGTTTAAAGCTCAACATTCAGAAAACTAAGATCATGGCATCTGGTCCCAACACGTCATGGCAAATAGATGGGGAAACAGTGCCGGATTTTATTTTTCTGGGCTCCAAAATCACTGTAGATGGTGATTTCAGCCATGATATTAAAAGATGTTTACTCCTTGTAAGGAAAGTTATGACCAACCTAGACAGAATATTAAAAAGCAGAGTCATTGCTTTGTCAATGAAGGTCCATCTAGTCAAGGCTATGGTTTTTCCAGTGGTCATGTATGGATGTGAGAGTTGGACTATACAGAAAGCTGAGCACCAAATAATTGATGCTTTTGAACTGTAGTGTTGGAGAAGACTCTTGGAGTCCCTTGGACTACAAGGAGATCCAACCAGTCCATCCTAAAGGAAATCAGTCCTGGGTGGTCATTGGTAGGACTGATGTTGGAGCTGAAACTCCAATACTTTGGCCACCTGATGTGAAGAGCTGATTCATTTGAAAAGACCCTACTGCTGGGAAAGACTGAGGACAGGAGGAGAAGGATAAGGAGAAGGATGACGACAGAGAATGAGATGTTTGGATTGTATCAACAACTCAATGGATATGGGTTTGGCTGGACTCCAGGAGTTGGTGATGGACAGGGAGGCCTGGAGTGCTGCGGTTCGTGGGGTCGCAAAGAGTCAGACATGACTGAGCTACCGAACTGAACTGAAAGTGTGTGTTAATTCTTTCCTTCCTAAAAATCAGACACTGTGTTAGTCCCTAGGGTAATTATGACACAAAAATCATAGTTTCTGTACTTTAGGAGCTCCTAATAAATTGAAGAGAACAGACATTTTGACATCCATTTAAGTATTCATTATAAAGTATTTCGGCATAGGCACAATTACATCTGAATCAGTTTATATCAAATCCTATATGATAGACTAATTCTTTCCCAGTGACCTCCTCAGAAGTCGCTGTGGTAACACTGTCTTTGAACCTTGACAGTAAAGCATCTGCCTACAATGCGGGAGACCTAAATTTGATCCCTGGGTGGGGAAGGTCCTCTGGAGAAGGAAATGGCAACCCACTCCAGTACTCTGGCTTGGAAAATTCCATGGATGGAGGAGCCTGGTAAGCTACAGTCCATAGGGTCGCAAAAAGTCAGACATGGCTGAGGGACTTCACTGTCACTTTCAGACCTCTTGAGAAACCTCAGTTAAATCTAAATACACTCTGTTAAGTGGCTTGTCACTGGGGTTTAGGTAAACTACTCCACAGCACTGCGGCCAAGCAGCCTGAAGGGGCTTTGAATAGATACCACCCCTTCTGCCAACACACTCACAGGTAAATGTAAGCTCCTGATATGATGCCCCTAAAAGCCCTTGGGATGAGTGCTCTTCCTTGCCTCCCAGGGTCTTCCACTTATGTGCCCATAAGATAAAGGATTTACCAAAATCCCACTCTTTTTGGTCTGATTTGACCACGTTAGCCTTAGCCAGGAAACTCAGAGCACTCCCCCCACCAGCTCTAACAAAACATGTACTCATGTCCTGCTATGCCATCTGTCTTCACCCTGTCTTGGCTATTCCACTTGGCTTTTCCAGCTTAGTCTTGTGTTACTTCAAGGACCTACCTCTCTATTGAAGTCTTTTGTCCCTTGAAGTCTTTTGTTGAACAATGGCTCACCACTGGATATTCTGTGGCTCTAATTAACAAATGTTAATTTAGCAAAATCACAACACTTGTGAATTTTTTTTCCCCTATACCCCGCTATACTGCCTGATTTATTACCTTATATTTTCCCTAGTATTTCCCTTATATTTTCTGATATTTTTACAATTTTATTGGAAATAGAAATCTTTAATAAAAATATACAGTCTGAATGAAAGCAAGGTGTGTGCAAAGGATAAACATTGGGTTGACCAAAAGGTTTGTTCATTTTTTTTCCCCCCTCTAAATGAGCTTCCTTCCTTTGTGGCTCAGATGTTAAAGAATCTGCCTGCCAATGCAGGAGACCTGGGTTTGATACCTAGGTCAGGAAGATCCCCTGGAAAAAGCAATGGCTTCCCATTCTGGTATTCTCACCTGGAAAATTCCATGGACGGACAGAGAAGCCTGGTGAGCTACATTCATGGGATTCCAAAGAGTTGGATATGACTGAGAAATTACTACTACTACTAACATGGCTCTAGTAACACTTAGTTGTCTTTAACTTCACTCAAAACAATTGTTATTGTTATAACTGCCATATCAGGGTACAATTTACACAAAATTGATTAATTTTTGTGTAGCCATTTTAATATTGAAAAGGAAGAAAAATATGTTTGGTACACTATGTTTTATTATTTCAAGAAAGGTAAAAACATAATTGAAACACAGAAAAAGATCGATGCAGTGTATGGAGAAGGTTCTGTGATTGAACTTATCAAAAGTGGTTTGCAAAATTTCCTGCTGGAGATTTCTCCTTGGATGATGCTTCACAGTCTGGAGACCAGTTGACACTGAGAGCAATCAAAGACATTAATTGAGGGCAATCGATGCTATACCATGTGAGAGATAGTCAACATACTCAAAATATCCAAATCAAGTGTTTAAAATTATTTGTACCAGCTTGATTATGTCAATCACTTTAATATTCTGGTTCCACATATGTAAAGGAAAAAAATCTTCTTGACCATATTTCCACATGTAATTCTGTACTTAAATGTAACAAAAACATTTCATTCATAAAACAAATGTTAATGAGTGATTTTTAAAAAAGTGAATACTGTACAATAATATGGAACAGAAGAGATTGTAGGATAGGCCAAAGGAACCACCACCAAGCACACCAAAGGCTGATCTTCATCCAAAGAAGGTGATGCTGTGTACATGGTGGGGTTGGAAGGGAGTCCTTTTTTATAAGGTCCTTCCAGAAAATCAAATGATTAATTTTAGTAAATACTGCCTCCAAGTAGACCAACAGAAAGCAGCTATTCAACAAAAAGAGTCTGAAATAAATCAATACAAAATGCTTCATCTTCCATTGGGATAATGCAAGACTGTTGCTTCTTTGATGACCAGCCAAAAAATGTTATAGCTTGGCTAGGGAATTCTGAGACATCTGCTATATTCACCAGATATTGCACCTTCATATTTCCTTTTTTGGGGGGGGGGTTTACAAAATTGCCTTAATGGGGGGAAAAAATACTTGAGAGAATGTAAAAGACACCTGGAACAACTCTTTGCTCAAAAAGATTAAATTATTTGGGATGATGGAATTATGAAATTACCTGAAAAATGGCAGAAGGTAGTGTAACAGAATGATGAAGACATTGTTCAATAAAGCTCTTGATGAAAATGAAAAATGCATCTTTTATTTTTACTTAAAACCCAAAGGAACTTTTTGATCAACCCAATAAATACAACATTTTCTGCACGTCTTCAGTTCAGTTCAGTTGCTCAGTCGTGTCCGACTCTTTACGACCCCATGAATAGCAGCACGCCAGGCCTCCCTGTCCATCACCAACTCCCGGAGTGTACTCAAACCTATGCCCATCAAGTCGGTGATGCCATCCAACCATCTCATCCTCTGTCGTCCCCTTCTCCTCCTGCCCCCAATCCCTCCCAGAATCAGGTTTTCTTCCAATGAGTTAACTCTTCGCATGAGGTGGACAACGTACTGGAGTTTCAGTTTCAGCATCAGTCCTTCCAATGCAAACCCAGGACTGATCTCCTTTAGGATGGACTGGTTGGATCTCCTTGCAGTCCAAGGGACTCTAAAGAGTCTTCTCCAACACCACAGTTCAAAAGCATCAATTTTTCGGCACTCAGCTTTCTTCACAGTCCAACTCTCACATCCATACATGACCACTGGAAAAACCATAGCCTTGACCAGATAGACCTTTGTTGGCAAAGTAATGTCTCTGCTTTTTAATATGCTATCTAGGTTGGTCATAACTTTCCTTCCAAGGAGTAAGTGTCTTTTTATTTTATGGCTGCAATCACCATCTGCAGTGATTCTGGAGCACAGAAAAATATAGTCTGACACTGTTTCCACTGTCTTCCCATCTGTTTCCCATGAAGTGATGGGACCAGATGCCATGTCAAAAAAAGAAAAAAAAGTTTAATCCACTGTCATTAGTAGCATCAAAATAAATTATAATTTTTAGGAAACACAATCATAGTCATATTTCATTATTTTCAGTGTTTATACACATGTTATTGCTTTATTTAAAATTTAAGAATATTAATTTTCTAATAAACTTGTAATTTTAAAATATAACTATAAATTATTTGGAATTAATCAATTTTGAATTTTTTTTTTCTGTTAAAGTATCAGTACTTTTGTTAGGTGTTACATATATTAAATACTTTACTGTTCACATCATCCTGTGAGATAGAATCTATCATTTCCCCATTTTAAGATGGTAAATATGGACACAAAGGTTAAAACTTGGCCAAGCACTATGAACTTGCAAATGATCAAGTCAGAATGTGAGCAAACCAAATATGCATAAATAAAGTTCTCATAAATAGTGTATTAAAGTATTTAATTATCAAAGAACTTTATATATTTTGATATAATTTGGAGTGTGAATAAAAACATATAGGAAACAGTAATCAACACCATCCCCAAAAAAAGAAATGCAAAAAAGCCAAATGGCTGTCTGAGGAGGCCTTACAAATAGCTGTGAAAAGAAGGGAAGCATAAAGCAAAGGAGAAAAGGAAAGACACACGCATGTGAATGCATAGTTCCAAAGAATAGCAAGGAGAGAAAAGAGAACCTTCCCTAGTGATCAATGCAGAGAAATGGAGGAAAACAACAGAATGGGAAAGACTAGAGATCTCTTCAAGCAAACTAGAGATATCAAGGAAACACTTCATGCAACGATGGACTTGATAAAGGACAGAAATGGTAGGGACCTAACAGAAGCAGAAGATATTAAGAAGAGGTAGTAAGAATACACAGAAGAACTGTACAAAAAAGATCTTCATGACCCAGATAATCATGATGGTGTGACCACTCAGAGTCAGACATCCTGGAGTATGAAGACAAGTGGGCCTTAGGAAGCATCACTATGAACAAAGCTAGTGGAGGTGATGGAATTCCAGTTGAGCTATTTCAAATCCTGAAAGAGGATGCTGTGAAAGTGCTGCACTCAAGATGCCAGCAAATTTGGAAAACTCAGCAGTGGCCACAGGACTGGAAAAGGTCAGTTTTCATTCCAATCCCAAAGAAAGGCAATGCCAAAGAATGCTCAAACTACTGCACAATTGCACTCATCTCACACGCTAGTAAAGTAATGCTTAAAATTCTCCAAGCCAGGCTTCAGCAATACATGAACCATGAACTTTCAGATGTTCAAGCTGGTTTTAGAAAAGGCAGGGGAACCAGAGATCAAATTGTCAACATCCGCTGGATCATCGAAAAAGCAAGAGAGTTCCAGAAAAACATCTATTTCTGCCTTATTGACTATGCCAAACCCTTTGACTGTGTGGATCACAATAAACTGTGGAACATTCTGAAAGAGATGGAAATACTAGATCACCTGACCTGCCTCTTGACAAACCTGTATGTAGGTCAGGAAGCAACCATTAGAACTGGACATGGACCAACAGACTGGTTCCAAATAGGAAAAGGAGTACATCAAGGCTGTATATTGTCACCCTGTTTATTTAACTTATATTCAGAGTACATTATGAGAAAGGCTGGGCTGGAGGAAGCACAAGCTGGAATCAAGATTGCCAGGAGAAATATCAATAACCTCAGATATGCAAATGACACCACCCTTCTGGCAGAAAGTGAAGAACTAAAGAGCCTCTTGATGAAAGTGAAAGAGGAGAGTGAAAAAGTTGGTTTAAAGCTCAACATTCAGAAAACTAAGATCATGGCATCTGGTCCCAACACGTCATGGCAAATAGATGGGGAAACAGTGCCGGATTTTATTTTTCTGGGCTCCAAAATCACTGTAGATGGTGATTTCAGCCATGATATTAAAAGATGTTTACTCCTTGTAAGGAAAGTTATGACCAACCTAGACAGAATATTAAAAAGCAGAGTCATTGCTTTGTCAATGAAGGTCCATCTAGTCAAGGCTATGGTTTTTCCAGTGGTCATGTATGGATGTGAGAGTTGGACTATACAGAAAGCTGAGCACCAAATAATTGATGCTTTTGAACTGTAGTGTTGGAGAAGACTCTTGGAGTCCCTTGGACTACAAGGAGATCCAACCAGTCCATCCTAAAGGAAATCAGTCCTGGGTGGTCATTGGTAGGACTGATGTTGGAGCTGAAACTCCAATACTTTGGCCACCTGATGTGAAGAGCTGATTCATTTGAAAAGACCCTACTGCTGGGAAAGACTGAGGACAGGAGGAGAAGGATAAGGAGAAGGATGACGACAGAGAATGAGATGTTTGGATTGTATCAACAACTCAATGGATATGGGTTTGGCTGGACTCCAGGAGTTGGTGATGGACAGGGAGGCCTGGAGTGCTGCGGTTCGTGGGGTCGCAAAGAGTCAGACATGACTGAGCTACCGAACTGAACTGAAAGTGTGTGTTAATTCTTTCCTTCCTAAAAATCAGACACTGTGTTAGTCCCTAGGGTAATTATGACACAAAAATCATAGTTTCTGTACTTTAGGAGCTCCTAATAAATTGAAGAGAACAGACATTTTGACATCCATTTAAGTATTCATTATAAAGTATTTCGGCATAGGCACAATTACATCTGAATCAGTTTATATCAAATCCTATATGATAGACTAATTCTTTCCCAGTGACCTCCTCAGAAGTCGCTGTGGTAACACTGTCTTTGAACCTTGACAGTAAAGCATCTGCCTACAATGCGGGAGACCTAAATTTGATCCCTGGGTGGGGAAGGTCCTCTGGAGAAGGAAATGGCAACCCACTCCAGTACTCTGGCTTGGAAAATTCCATGGATGGAGGAGCCTGGTAAGCTACAGTCCATAGGGTCGCAAAAAGTCAGACATGGCTGAGGGACTTCACTGTCACTTTCAGACCTCTTGAGAAACCTCAGTTAAATCTAAATACACTCTGTTAAGTGGCTTGTCACTGGGGTTTAGGTAAACTACTCCACAGCACTGCGGCCAAGCAGCCTGAAGGGGCTTTGAATAGATACCACCCCTTCTGCCAACACACTCACAGGTAAATGTAAGCTCCTGATATGATGCCCCTAAAAGCCCTTGGGATGAGTGCTCTTCCTTGCCTCCCAGGGTCTTCCACTTATGTGCCCATAAGATAAAGGATTTACCAAAATCCCACTCTTTTTGGTCTGATTTGACCACGTTAGCCTTAGCCAGGAAACTCAGAGCACTCCCCCCACCAGCTCTAACAAAACATGTACTCATGTCCTGCTATGCCATCTGTCTTCACCCTGTCTTGGCTATTCCACTTGGCTTTTCCAGCTTAGTCTTGTGTTACTTCAAGGACCTACCTCTCTATTGAAGTCTTTTGTCCCTTGAAGTCTTTTGTTGAACAATGGCTCACCACTGGATATTCTGTGGCTCTAATTAACAAATGTTAATTTAGCAAAATCACAACACTTGTGAATTTTTTTTCCCCTATACCCCGCTATACTGCCTGATTTATTACCTTATATTTTCCCTAGTATTTCCCTTATATTTTCTGATATTTTTACAATTTTATTGGAAATAGAAATCTTTAATAAAAATATACAGTCTGAATGAAAGCAAGGTGTGTGCAAAGGATAAACATTGGGTTGACCAAAAGGTTTGTTCATTTTTTTTCCCCCCTCTAAATGAGCTTCCTTCCTTTGTGGCTCAGATGTTAAAGAATCTGCCTGCCAATGCAGGAGACCTGGGTTTGATACCTAGGTCAGGAAGATCCCCTGGAAAAAGCAATGGCTTCCCATTCTGGTATTCTCACCTGGAAAATTCCATGGACGGACAGAGAAGCCTGGTGAGCTACATTCATGGGATTCCAAAGAGTTGGATATGACTGAGAAATTACTACTACTACTAACATGGCTCTAGTAACACTTAGTTGTCTTTAACTTCACTCAAAACAATTGTTATTGTTATAACTGCCATATCAGGGTACAATTTACACAAAATTGATTAATTTTTGTGTAGCCATTTTAATATTGAAAAGGAAGAAAAATATGTTTGGTACACTATGTTTTATTATTTCAAGAAAGGTAAAAACATAATTGAAACACAGAAAAAGATCGATGCAGTGTATGGAGAAGGTTCTGTGATTGAACTTATCAAAAGTGGTTTGCAAAATTTCCTGCTGGAGATTTCTCCTTGGATGATGCTTCACAGTCTGGAGACCAGTTGACACTGAGAGCAATCAAAGACATTAATTGAGGGCAATCGATGCTATACCATGTGAGAGATAGTCAACATACTCAAAATATCCAAATCAAGTGTTTAAAATTATTTGTACCAGCTTGATTATGTCAATCACTTTAATATTCTGGTTCCACATATGTAAAGGAAAAAAATCTTCTTGACCATATTTCCACATGTAATTCTGTACTTAAATGTAACAAAAACATTTCATTCATAAAACAAATGTTAATGAGTGATTTTTAAAAAAGTGAATACTGTACAATAATATGGAACAGAAGAGATTGTAGGATAGGCCAAAGGAACCACCACCAAGCACACCAAAGGCTGATCTTCATCCAAAGAAGGTGATGCTGTGTACATGGTGGGGTTGGAAGGGAGTCCTTTTTTATAAGGTCCTTCCAGAAAATCAAATGATTAATTTTAGTAAATACTGCCTCCAAGTAGACCAACAGAAAGCAGCTATTCAACAAAAAGAGTCTGAAATAAATCAATACAAAATGCTTCATCTTCCATTGGGATAATGCAAGACTGTTGCTTCTTTGATGACCAGCCAAAAAATGTTATAGCTTGGCTAGGGAATTCTGAGACATCTGCTATATTCACCAGATATTGCACCTTCATATTTCCTTTTTTGGGGGGGGGGTTTACAAAATTGCCTTAATGGGGGGAAAAAATACTTGAGAGAATGTAAAAGACACCTGGAACAACTCTTTGCTCAAAAAGATTAAATTATTTGGGATGATGGAATTATGAAATTACCTGAAAAATGGCAGAAGGTAGTGTAACAGAATGATGAAGACATTGTTCAATAAAGCTCTTGATGAAAATGAAAAATGCATCTTTTATTTTTACTTAAAACCCAAAGGAACTTTTTGATCAACCCAATAAATACAACATTTTCTGCACGTCTTCAGTTCAGTTCAGTTGCTCAGTCGTGTCCGACTCTTTACGACCCCATGAATAGCAGCACGCCAGGCCTCCCTGTCCATCACCAACTCCCGGAGTGTACTCAAACCTATGCCCATCAAGTCGGTGATGCCATCCAACCATCTCATCCTCTGTCGTCCCCTTCTCCTCCTGCCCCCAATCCCTCCCAGAATCAGGTTTTCTTCCAATGAGTTAACTCTTCGCATGAGGTGGACAACGTACTGGAGTTTCAGTTTCAGCATCAGTCCTTCCAATGCAAACCCAGGACTGATCTCCTTTAGGATGGACTGGTTGGATCTCCTTGCAGTCCAAGGGACTCTAAAGAGTCTTCTCCAACACCACAGTTCAAAAGCATCAATTTTTCGGCACTCAGCTTTCTTCACAGTCCAACTCTCACATCCATACATGACCACTGGAAAAACCATAGCCTTGACCAGATAGACCTTTGTTGGCAAAGTAATGTCTCTGCTTTTTAATATGCTATCTAGGTTGGTCATAACTTTCCTTCCAAGGAGTAAGTGTCTTTTTATTTTATGGCTGCAATCACCATCTGCAGTGATTCTGGAGCACAGAAAAATATAGTCTGACACTGTTTCCACTGTCTTCCCATCTGTTTCCCATGAAGTGATGGGACCAGATGCCATGTCAAAAAAAGAAAAAAAAGTTTAATCCACTGTCATTAGTAGCATCAAAATAAATTATAATTTTTAGGAAACACAATCATAGTCATATTTCATTATTTTCAGTGTTTATACACATGTTATTGCTTTATTTAAAATTTAAGAATATTAATTTTCTAATAAACTTGTAATTTTAAAATATAACTATAAATTATTTGGAATTAATCAATTTTGAATTTTTTTTTTCTGTTAAAGTATCAGTACTTTTGTTAGGTGTTACATATATTAAATACTTTACTGTTCACATCATCCTGTGAGATAGAATCTATCATTTCCCCATTTTAAGATGGTAAATATGGACACAAAGGTTAAAACTTGGCCAAGCACTATGAACTTGCAAATGATCAAGTCAGAATGTGAGCAAACCAAATATGCATAAATAAAGTTCTCATAAATAGTGTATTAAAGTATTTAATTATCAAAGAACTTTATATATTTTGATATAATTTGGAGTGTGAATAAAAACATATAGGAAACAGTAATCAACACCATCCCCAAAAAAAGAAATGCAAAAAAGCCAAATGGCTGTCTGAGGAGGCCTTACAAATAGCTGTGAAAAGAAGGGAAGCATAAAGCAAAGGAGAAAAGGAAAGACACACGCATGTGAATGCATAGTTCCAAAGAATAGCAAGGAGAGAAAAGAGAACCTTCCCTAGTGATCAATGCAGAGAAATGGAGGAAAACAACAGAATGGGAAAGACTAGAGATCTCTTCAAGCAAACTAGAGATATCAAGGAAACACTTCATGCAACGATGGACTTGATAAAGGACAGAAATGGTAGGGACCTAACAGAAGCAGAAGATATTAAGAAGAGGTAGTAAGAATACACAGAAGAACTGTACAAAAAAGATCTTCATGACCCAGATAATCATGATGGTGTGACCACTCAGAGTCAGACATCCTGGAGTATGAAGACAAGTGGGCCTTAGGAAGCATCACTATGAACAAAGCTAGTGGAGGTGATGGAATTCCAGTTGAGCTATTTCAAATCCTGAAAGAGGATGCTGTGAAAGTGCTGCACTCAAGATGCCAGCAAATTTGGAAAACTCAGCAGTGGCCACAGGACTGGAAAAGGTCAGTTTTCATTCCAATCCCAAAGAAAGGCAATGCCAAAGAATGCTCAAACTACTGCACAATTGCACTCATCTCACACGCTAGTAAAGTAATGCTTAAAATTCTCCAAGCCAGGCTTCAGCAATACATGAACCATGAACTTTCAGATGTTCAAGCTGGTTTTAGAAAAGGCAGGGGAACCAGAGATCAAATTGTCAACATCCGCTGGATCATCGAAAAAGCAAGAGAGTTCCAGAAAAACATCTATTTCTGCCTTATTGACTATGCCAAACCCTTTGACTGTGTGGATCACAATAAACTGTGGAACATTCTGAAAGAGATGGAAATACTAGATCACCTGACCTGCCTCTTGACAAACCTGTATGTAGGTCAGGAAGCAACCATTAGAACTGGACATGGAACAACAGACTGGTTCCAAATAGGGAAAAGAGTATGTCAAGGCTGTATATTGTCACCCTGCTTATTTAACTTATATGCAGAGTACATCATGAGAAACGCTGGGCTGGATGAAGCACAAGCTGGAATCAAGATTGCCGGGAGAAATATCAATAACCTCAGATATGCAAATGACAGCACCCTTACGGCAGAAAGTGAAGAAGAACTAAAGTGCTTCTTGATGAAAGTGAAAGAAGAGAGTGGAAAAGTTGGCTTAAAGGTTAACAATCAGAAAACTAAGATCATGACATCCAGTCCCATCTCTTCATGGCAAATAGATGGGGAAACAGTAGAAACGGTGGCTGACTTTATTTTTCTGGGCTCCAAAATCACTGTAGATGATAATTGAAACCATGAAATTAAAAGACACTTACTCCTTGAAAGGAAAGTTATGACCAACCTAGACAGGATATTAAAAAGCAGAGCCATTACTTTGCCAACAAAGGTCCGTCTGGTCAAGGCTATGGTTTTTCCAGTGGTCATGTACGGATGTGAGAATTGGACTATAAAGAAAGCTGAATGCTGAAGAATTGATGCTTTTGAACTGTAGTGTTGGAGAAGACTCTTGGAGTCCCTTGGACTACAAGGAGATCCAACCAGTCCATCCTAAAGGAGATCAGTCCTGGGTGTTTATTGGAAGGACTGATGTTGAAGCTGAAACTCCAATACTTTGGCCACCTGATAGGAAGAGCTGAATGATTTGAAAAGACCCTGATGTTGGGAAAGGTTTAGGGCAGGAGGAGAAGGGGACGGCAGGGGATGAGATGGTTGGATGGCATCACTGAATCAATGGACATGGATTTGGGTGGATTCTGGGAGTTGGGGATGGACAGGGAGGCTGGCATGTCATGGTTCATCGGGTCACAAAGAGTCAAACACAACTGAGTGACTGAACTCAACTGATCTGAACTGAGCTGCTTCCATTCAGTAGATCCTATCTATGGAATAGATAGGATTCCTATCTATGTAATACTATCTTTTTAGGATAAGGACCACTTCACTGCTGTCACATTTAATTCTTTTTTAAACCAATATTGCTTGTTATCTGACATTGGATGGAATCTTATTTATAAAGATCCAGGATGTAACTGAGAAATGAAGATAGTAAATGTCAAATTACATTTGCATAGAAGAACAAGTTATTATTGTTCTTTTTCAGATATTTGTTTTGGATTTAAAAATTCTACAAACTCTACTCTTCTTCCTCTGCAAGAATTGTACATGTTGTTGTTCAGTTATTAAGTTATTAAGTCATGTCTGACTGTTAATGACCCCATGTTCTGCAATATGCCAGGCTATCTGCTGGCTATCTCCCTGAGTTTGCTGCCCTCTGCTATCTCCCATATTTTTCTCAAATACACGTCCATTGGTCAATGATGATATCTATCTATCTCATACTCTGCCCCCCTTCTCCATTTGCCTTCAATCTTTTCCAACATCACAATCTTTACCAATGAGTTAGCTCTTTGTATCAGGTGGCCAAAATTTTGGAGCTTCACTAACAGTCCTTCCAGTGAATATTTAGGGTTGATTTCATTTCAGATTGACTGATTTGGTCTCCTTGAAGTCCAAGGGATTCTCAAGAGTCATTTCCAGTTGCTGCTGTTGCTGCTAAGTCATTTCAGTCTTGTCTGACTCTGTGCGACCCCATAGACAGCAGCCCACCAGGCTCCACCGTCCCTGGGATTCTCCAGGCAAGAACACTGGAGTGGGTTGCCATTTCCTTCAATGCATGGAAGTGAAAAGTGAAAGTGAAGTCACTCAGTCTGATCTGACTCTTAGCAACCGCATGGACTGCAACCTACCAGGCTCCTCCGTCCATGGGATTTTCCAGGCAAGAGTACTGGAGTGGGTTGCCATTGCCTTCTCATTTCCAGCACCACAGTTCAAAAGCATCAGTTCTTCAGGGTTTAGCCTTCTTTACGTTACAGGTATCTTATCCATCCATGACTAGTGGAAAAACCAACACTTCGGCAATACTGACCTTTTTCAGCAAAATGATGTCACTCATTTTTCAATACACTGTCTCAGTTCAGTTCAGCAGCTCAGTAGCGTCCCATTCTTTGTGACCCCATGGATTGCAGCACGCCAGGCTTCCCTGTCCATTACCAACTCCTGGAGCTTGTGAAAACCCATGCCAGTCAAGTCAGTGATGCCCTCCAACCATCTCATCCTCTGTCATCCCCTTCTCCTCCTGCCTTCAATCTTTCCCAGCATCAGGGTCTTTTCCTATGAGTCAGTTCTTCGATTCAGGTGGCCAAGGTACTGGAGCTTCAGCATCGGTACTTCCAATGAGTATTCAGGACTGATTTCCTTTAGAATTAACTGGTTTGCTCTCCTTGCAGTCCAAGGGACTCTCAAGAGCCTTCTCCAACCCTACAGTTCAAAAGCATCCATTAGTCAGCGCTCAGCTTTCTTTATAGTCTGACTCTCACATCCATACGTGACTAGTAAAAAAGAAAAAACAACAACAACATAGCTTTGACTAGATGGACCTCTGTCAGAAAAATAATGTCTCTGTTTTTTAATATGCTGTCTAGGTTGATCATAGCTTTTCTTCCATGGAACAAGCGTCTTCTAATTTCATGCCTGCAGTCATCAGTTACTGTGATTTTGGAGCCCAAAAAACTAAAGCTTGTTACTGCTTCCATTGTTTCCCCATCTATCTGCCATGAAGTGATGGGACCAGATGCCATGATCTTCGTTTTTTGAATGTTGACATTTAAGCCAATTTTTTCACTCTTTCACTTTCAAGAGGCTCTTCAGTTCTTTGCTTTCTGCCATAAGGGTGGCATCATCTGCATATCTAAGGTTATTGATATTTCTCCTGGCAATCTTGATTCCAGTTTGTCCTTCAACCACCCCGGCATTTTGCATGATGTACTCTATGTATAATTTAAATAAGCAGAGTGACAATATACAGCCTTGACATACTACTTTCCCAATTTGGAATCAGTCTGCTGTTCCACGTCCAGTTCTAACTGTTGCTTCTTGACCTGCATACAAATTTCTCAGGAGGCTGGTAAGGTGGTCTGGTATACACATCTCTAAGAATTTTCCACAGTTTGTTGTGATCCACACAATCAGAGGCCTTGGCATATTCAAAAAAGGAGAAGTATATATTTTTCTGGAACTCTCTTGCTTTTTCTATGATCCAGCAGATGCTGGCAATTTTATCTCTGGTTTCTTTGCCTTTTCTAAGTTCAGCTTGAACATCTGGAAGTTCATGGTTCATATACTGTTGAAGCCTGGCTTGGAGAATTTTGAGCACTACTCTGCTAGTGTGTGAGATGAGTGCAACTGAATGGTAGTTTGAACATTCTTTGGCATTGGGTTTCTTTGAGATTGAAATGAAAATCGACCTTTTCCAGTGCTGTGTCCACTGCTGAACTTTTCAAATTTTCTAGAATATTGAGTGCAGCACTTTCACAGCATCATCTTTTAGGATTTGAAATAGCTCAATTGGAATTCCATCACCTCCACTAGCTTTGTTTGTAGTGATGTTTACTAACACCCACTTGACTTCACATTCCAGGATGTCTGGCTCTAGGTGAGTGATCACACCATCATAATTATCTGTATCAGTAAGCTATTTTTTGTATAGTTCTTCTATGTATCCTTGACACCTCTTCTTAATATCTTCTGCTACTGTTAGGTCCATACCATTTCTGTCCTTTATTGTGCTCATCTTTGCATGAAATTTTCCTTTGGTATCTGTAATTTTCTTGAAGAGATATCTAGTATTTTCCATTCTGTTGCTTTCCTCTATTTCTTTGCATTGATCACTGAGGAAGGCTTTCTTATCTCTCCTTGCTATCCTTTGAAACTCTTCACTTAAATGGGTATATCTTTCTTTCTCTCCTTTGCCTTAATTTCTCTTCTTTTCCTAGCTCTTTGTAAGGTCTCTTCAGACAACCATTTTGCCTTTTTGAATTTGTTTTTTGGGGCATCATCTTGATCACTGACTTCTGTGCAATGTCACAAACTTCCATCCATAGTTCTTCAGGCACTGTCTAGGTTTGTCATAACTTTTCTTCCAAATAGCAAGTATCTTTTAATTTCATGGCTGCAGTTCTCCTTCACAGTGATTTTGGAGCCCAAGAAAATAAAATCTGTCTCTGTTTCCACCTTTTCCCCTTCTATTTCCCATGAAGTGATGAGACCAGATGCAATGATTTTGGTTTTCTGAATGTTGAGTTTTAAACCTCCTTTAGTCTCCACTTTCACCCTCCTCAATAGGTTCCTGTTTACTTTCTGCCATTAGAGTAATATTATCTGAGGTTATTGATATTTCTCCTGGAAAACTTGGTTCCAGCTTGTGATTCATCCAGCCTGGCTTTTCACAGGAGGTACTCTGTATGCAAATTAAATAAGCAGGGAATATGAAATACAACCTTGAAGTTCTCCTTTCCCAATTTTGAATCGCCTTGTTATTCCATGTCAGATTTTAATTGTTGTTTCTTGACCCACATACATGTTTCTCAGGGACAGATAAGGAAATTTTGTTGTTATTTGTTGATATTTGTTTTGGATTTACTGTACAAATTCCACTCTTTTTCCTCTCAAGAATTTTGTATACAGGACATTAAATCTGTAAGTTAAATTATATATATATATATCACTATTTTGTCATATAAAAACATGGAAAATATTTTGTCAGTCTCTGCATGAAAATTAGTCAATTTCTAAACAAGAGAAGGGACCGTCCCTCC
This sequence comes from Cervus canadensis, assembly GCF_019320065.1. Taxonomy (NCBI): domain Eukaryota; kingdom Metazoa; phylum Chordata; class Mammalia; order Artiodactyla; family Cervidae; genus Cervus; species Cervus canadensis. The sequence goes on along the minus strand of NC_057394.1, from coordinate 43,881,250 downwards.
ACAAATGGATCATAATTCACACCTAACCATCTGGTTAAAGAATGTAGACAGAAAAGTTGAAGGCAAATGTAAAGTATTTAGTTCTTTTTCTCATTACATTGTGCCAGTCAGCCTCTGCTAGTTGTCTGTATCCTGATATGTAAGAACCTAAAACTGTGTTCTGGAATTCTCAATTGACTAATCATGATTTTATGACATTCAATTATGTATCATAATTGAGCTCTTGATGGGAGATCACCCTATGAAATTTTATGTTTACCAACAAGTTTCTATGCTTTTGTGCTAACTTCCTAAGGCTGCTATAAAAATTACCACAGCTGAGGTGACTTAAAACAACAGGATTATATTGTCTCACAGTTCTGGACTGCAGAAGTCTGAAATCAAAATGTTGGCAGGGTTGGTGACTACACAGAGACTCAGATAAAGAATCTGTTCAGACCTTTTCCTTAGACTCTGACAGTTGTTGGCAATCCTTAATATTCCTTAACCTGTGGCCATATAACTCTAATCTCTTCTTTTATTATCATGTCACATTCACCTCCTTTATCTTTGCTCTTTTTCTGTTCTTATAAAGACATTACTATGTAGAATTAGGGCTCACCCTATTCCAGAATGAAAGTGAAAGTGTGTTAATAGCTCAGTAGGTCTGACCCTCTGTGACCTCATGGACTATAGCCCGCCAGGTTCCTCGGTACATGGAATTCTCCAGGCAAGAATACTGGAGTGGGTAGCCATTTCCTTCTCCAAGAGATTCTTCCCAACCCAGGGATTAAACCCAGGTCTTCTGCATTGCAGGTGGATTCTTTGCTGTTCTAGCCACCAGCGAAGCCCTATCCCAGAATGACCTTACTGTAATAGAATTAAATTTATGAACGATCTTATTTTTAAATAGGATCACATTCACATGACACAATTCAACCATTAGTCCAAAAACCATGCCTTTCCTGATGCAAAATACATTCAACCCATCCCAGTATCCCCCAAAGTCTTAACACATTACAGCATCAAACTACAAAAATTTATATACACATCATAAACTCAAAACATCCTGAATCTCATCTTCAACATCATCTAAATAAAATATGGGTTCTATTTCCAGTTTTTTAAGGAATCTCCACACTGTTCTCCATATGACCCAGCAATTTCACTGTTGGGCATACACACCGAGGAAACTAGAATTGAAAGAGACACGTGTACCCCAATGTTCATCACAGCACTGTTTACAATAGCCAGGACATGGAAGCAACATAGATGTCCATTGGCAGACGAATGGATAAAAAAACAATGATACATATACACAATGGAATGTTACTCAGCTATTAAAAAGAATGCATTTAAATCAGTTCTAATGAGGTGGATGAAACTGGAACCTATTATACAGAGTAAAGTCATTCAGAAAGAAAAACACCTATACAGTATGTTAACACATACATACAGAATTTAGAAAGATGGTAACGATGACCCTATATGTGAGACAGCAAAAGAGACACAAATGTAAAGAACAGACATGGGTTCTGTGGGAGAAGGTGAGGGTGAGATGATTTGAGAGAAGAGCATTGAAACATGTATATTACCATATGTGAAATAGATTGCCAGTCCAGGTTCAATGCATGAGACCGGGTGCTCAGGGCTGGTTCACCGGGATGACCCTGAGGGATGGGGTGGGGAGGGAGGTGGAAGGGGGGTTCAGGATGTGGAACACATGTACACCCATTGACTGATTCATGTCAATGTATGGCAAAAACCACTACAATACTGTGAAGCAATTAGCCTCTACTTAAAATAAATACATTAAAAAAATAAGATATGGGTGAGATTGAGTATTTTCCAACTGAGGCAAATTTCTCTCCATCTGTAAACCTGTGAAACTTAGAAAACAAGTAATTTTCTTCTAAAATACAATTGTTGCCTAGGCAAACATTAGGCATTCCATTCCAGAATGGAGAAGTTAAAAGGGAAAAAAGAAAAACAGATTACAGATCCAAAGTAAGTTGAAATTCAGAATTCAGCAGGGAAAATTTAATTAGATCTTAAGGCCTGAGACAAAGCTAGGTGACTTAATGTTCTGTGCTATGGGCAGACTGGGGAGCAGCCTCAACTCCTCAGCTCTTGGTGATGACCTTGTCATTGGTAACAGTAGCGATCCTGTTGGCTTCTGAACCTCTCTCAAAGTCATCCTTTCCTTGAAGGATATCTTTTCTTGAAGGAATATATGGAGAAATGATGTGACTATATCCGCTTGATAACAGACAACCATATTAGATGAAAAAGAGTTCTTTTAAGAAGATGCTGTAATCAGCATCCGAGATGGCCCACAATGAGCCCTGCTTCCTGATTATCATACCTTCTTGTCTCCCACATGCTGCCAACATGTGTCTGAGGGTTCCCAGTGGAAGTAAGGTATGTTACACATGAAGAAACTGAGGTGCGGGAGGTTAAATGTGTTACCTATAATGTACGCATTGATTGGAGTAAAGATAGGAGACTCTTTCTCCAGAAACTAAGCTCTAAACCACTATGATATCATCTGAAAACAAAAGCATCCATATTTTGTACAATGCTGAATATAAGAGAAAGACCAATTTCACTAGTTTATTAAACTGAACCTTATCACTATTGTTAAAAGCTTTTGCTTTGGTCATTGCAACCACCTAGTTGTTTAATTTCACTGTACGCATATCTCTGAAAATGAATATCTCAGAAAATATACATATATCTCAGAAAAATAAATTTTAAAATTGAATGAAACAATTTTCTTATTGGCTTCTTTAATATGGCCCATTAATGATAAAATGTTGAATTAACTTTTTGATAAATTATAAAAAATTAATGTTAGTATATTTGTGTTTATGAACAATTCAGAATAAATACAGATAAATTAAGTCCTAATAGATTGGTACTATTCACAGACTAATTCACACAATTTACCATTTCATTCAAAATCATGTTGGCCATCATAATAGGGCTTCAAGTTTGACTTGCTACAGTAATGGTTATATTAAAGATGTCACTTATTGCTTTGGAAAAGTAGAGACAAATTTATTAACTGGAAAATGTCAACAATGAAAAAATGTTGGTATGACTATTGGGAGAACAGGAATGTAAAAATTATTTTCAACAACTCCTGTGTAGGTAATGAAAGTCATAATACAAACATGGAAGCAAAGTGCTAATCTTCAGAAAATAATTTACATAAGCTCTGATAGTATTTGTAAGTTGCTGAAGTATTTAATGTTTATAGTAAATCAGTTTAAAAAAAAATTGAATCAAATTTTGTATGAAGCAGTATCACAGAATAAGTAAATGGAAATAGTGTGTCTTGATGGCTTGAGTTTATATGAACGCATGCATTAAAGTATAATATTCATACAGATCTATTGTGAAACTAATTACTGTTACTACAGAACTAAAGCTATCTTAGAATAAAGATGTATCTTTAGTACATTGTTACATTTTGGCCTAAAGGTCATGTCATAAATTAAAGCTGAAATTAGTTCAGCAGGGTCCCATTACTTTTCCTTAGCATGAAATTTTAATAATATGACTTAGATTGACCTTCTTCTTCTATTGTTTCAAGATATCTTGTTAATATTCCTCCTTGGTATTATCTCTTTCCCATCAGCATATACTTTTTTCCCTCAAACAATGTATTTTATCTTCAATTGCACCTTATTCAGCTTGCCATCTGTTGAGCATTTGGATTTCAGCTGCAAATGCTGGCATAACTATTCTGTAGGGAAATTTTGCCAAATGACCATTCTTTCTCCAGTCATTCCTAAGACCACTATCATGTGCAGGTGTTCTTACTTTCTAGAAAATAAAATTACTATATTTAGAAAATAATGCTTTCAGTAAACAAATAACATGATAATTAAAAATATTTACTAAATCATTCAATGTACAAAGTATGTGTTGAAACTAATATCATTGTTGTTTTTGTCTGTTCCAACTGAAATCAAAAATACAATATTCAGAAAAACAATACAAATCAAATTCCTTAAAACATCAGTTTTGGCAAGACAGCTAGTAATTTTCATGCATAAAATGTTTGTCTTCATTTTATGCTGTAAAAATAAATAAATAAATAAAAAACTTACCAAAAAAAAAACCTTACATAAGTTGTTTTTCTCTCCCCCAATTATACCTTTTAGTGAGGGGGTTTCCAGGTGGTCCTAGTAGTAAAGAACATGCCTGCCAATGCAGGAAATGTAAGAGATGTGGGTTCAATCCCTGGGTAGGGAAGATTTCTTGGAGGAAGGCATGACAGCCCACTCCAGTATTTTTGCCTGGAGAATCCCACAGACTGAGGAGCATGGTGAGCTATAGTCTTTAGGGTCACAAAGAGTCACGACTGAAGCGACGTATCACACAAGTACACATATTTTAGTGCAGGTGAAAAAATTGTACATTTTGCTAACAGTTGATGAAATACCTACCACTTATGACTATTTGATTAATAGAAACGTCTTTTAAAACACAATTATGTAGTTTGTTTTGATTCATTTCAGAAAATAATCTGGAGCTATATTTACTGCTACAAAAAGTGAATATATTTTAGTGGAGGTGGAAAAATGTACATTCTAACTAATATTTGAAAAAATACTTAGTATTTATGATTGTTTGATTAATAGAAATGTCTTTTAAAATACAGTTATGTAGTTTGTTTTGATTTATTTCAGAAAATAATCTGGAGTTCCTTTTACTGCTACAAAAAGTGAAATTTACATGTAAATAGATGTCAGTCACTATTTAGAAACATAAAAGCCCCTCTGAGTCATTCACGTAATTTTTGTTCATATTTGATAAGCGTTAAAATAATTTAACCGGTGCATCTCTATTAATATATGTATTCTATTTTCATTCCATATTGTTATTTAATAATCCAAATCTAAAGTGAAGGTGAAAGTCCTCTGCCATGTCTGATTTTTTGTGACCACATGGATGGTAACAGTCCATGGAATTCTCCAGGCCAGAATACTGGAATGGGTAGCCATTCCCTTCTCCAGGGGATCTTCCCAACCGAAGGATCAAATCCAGGTCTCCCGCATTGCAGGTAGATCCCCTACCAGCTGAGCCACCAGGGAGATCTGTTGTGAAATTTTCAATTTATATGCCACTCTTGTCTAAACATGTAAGTCTGCATATAATTAGCTTACTAAATTTTATTTTAAAACTCCCTGATATATTTAATAAATCCAAAGTGTGTAGTAGAATATATGGAACTAATTTTTATTTGTATCAGTAGCCCAAAATATAGCTGCTGCTTCTGCTTTTTGTTCCTGTCTCTCCTGTGATATACTATTAGCCATCAATATGGTGTTAATGGAGAAAAAGCACTAGGTCAGAGGTGAACTCTATCAACCTGAGAAGTCAAAAAAAATTTATGAAAATAGATTTTATATAAATTTTAAATAACAGACTCTTTTTTTTTTTAGGCTCTTATTTTTAAATGGAAACAGATCGTTCTAGGCAACAGCCAGCTGTCACACAGAGATGATAAATAATTGAGAAGTTGTTTTATCATTGTCCTAAGTATATTTCATCCACTAAGAGAAAACTTGATTACAACACAATTAGTACTGAGGCATTCTGAGTGGAAAATGTACACTGTACAAAAAAAAAATCTTTTCTTTTTCTCCAGAAAAATAAAATTTCTCATGACACATATGAATAACATTTACTGTTCTTCTGAAACCCAGTGGAAATTAATAGTTGTGTTAAACAGGAAATCAGTTGAGTAAAATGAGTCCTTAGCTGATAAAAGCATCAATTAAAAAGTCAGGGAAGTGATGTACTTAGCTATTAAATGCTGACAAGCACATCATTTAAAATCTGGAAGTTAAAAGTGGATTTTCAAATCTATGAAGCTGAGAACATTAAAGCCAATAAAAATTGGAACGAATTAGAAGGAAGAAATAGTTTAAAGATGAAACTGAACACCTGTGAATTTGGGATCATTTTGTAAACATTTTACATGATATTGAACTCACATCTCTAAAACTGATAAGAATTTGTGAAATGAAATGTGCTTTTCCCACTATCAGAAATTCTGCTGACCGCACGGTTTCATGTATGTTTATATATCAAAGACTGAGTTTTGGGTTATGGACAAGAGACTAGGCACATTTACTCTACTCTTCATCAAGTGTAAAATGAAAATACAAACACACACAGAAGTGAAAACTATGAGCAGATATCTGTCAGGCAGGATTAATTTTTCATTGTTCTTTCACTATACTATATAATAATATATCTACATGAAATTTTATTTAAGTACTGGAAGTGTATAAACATCTATTTTCTAAATAAAATAATTTATCAATGCAATGAACTGATTGCCCATAAAAATATTGTGCAGTTACAATGTTTTAAAATATTAACCACAGGATTAATTTTGAGGAAAATCTTTATATATTGAAATACTTGGTCTTGGAAGATCAAGCTATTTTATTTATATGTTGTTTATATATACATATATATACATGTATATATATAGTGCTAGCTATTTGAAGAAACTAAGAACATCAAGTGTATTAGCTTCTTTAGATGAAAAAGTATTATTTCTATAAATAAGACAGATTATTATATAGCTAATTGGGAGCTTATTCTTTTATAGGGCTTCATCTTTGCATTAACTTCAGTTCAGTTCAGTTCATTTCAATTCAGTCACTCAGTTGTGTCTGACTCTTTGTGACCCCATGAATCACAGCACACCAGGCCTCCCTGTCCATCACCAACTCCCGGAGTCTACCCAAACCCATGTCCATCGAGTCGGTGATGCCATCCAGCCGTCTCATCCACTTTCATCCCCTTCTCTTGCCCCCAATCCTTCCCAGCATCAGGGTCTTTTCCAATGAGTCAACTCTTCGCATGAGATGGCCAAAATATTTGAGTTTCAGCTTCAGCATCAGTCCTACCAATGAACACCCAGGATTGATCTCCTATAGGATGCACTGGTTGGATCTTCTTGCAGTCCAAGGGACTCTCAAAAGTCTTCTCCAACACCACAGTTCAAAAGCACCAATTCTTCAGCTCTCAGCCTTATTCACCACCCAACTCTCACATCCATACATGACTACTGGAAAAACAATATCCTTAACTAGGTGGACTTTTGCTGGCAAAGTAATGTCTCTGCTTTTAAATATGCTATCCAGGTTGGTCATAACTTTCCTTCCAAGGAGTAAGCATATTTTAATTTCATGGCTGCAATCACCATCTGCAATGATTTTGGAGCACAAACAAATAAAGTCTGACACTGTTTTCACTGTTTTGCCATCTATTTCCCATGAAGTGATGGGACCAGATGCCATAATCTCAGTTTTCTCAATGTTGAACTTTTTAAGGTAATTTTTTTCACTCTCCTCCTTCACTTTCATCAAGAGGCTTTTTAGTTCCTCTTCACTTTCTGCCATAAGGGTGGTGTTATCTGCATATCTGAGGTTACTGATATTTCTCCCAGCAATCTTGATTCCAGCTTGTGCTTCCTCCAGCCCAGCATTTCTCATGATGTACTCTGCATATAAGTTAAACAAGCAAGGTGACAACATACAGCCTTGACGTACTCCTTTCCCTATTTGGAACCAGTCTGTTGTTCCATGTCCGAAGGTTCTAACTGTTGCTTCCTGACCTGCATACAGGTTTCTCAAGAGACAGGTCAGATGGTCTGATATTCCCATCTCTTTCAGAGTTTTCCATAGTTTATTGTGATCCACACAGTCAAAGGCTTTGGCATAGTCAATAAAGCAGAAGTAGATGTTTTTCTGGAACTCTCTTGCTTTTTCGATGATCCAGCGGATGTTGGCAATTTGACCTCTGGCTCCTCTGCCTTTTCTAAAGCCAGCTTGAACATCTGGAAGTCCATGGTTCACGTGTTGCTGAAGCCTGGCTTGGAGAATTTTGAGCATTACTTTACTAGCATGTGATAGCAAAGAATGCAACTGCACACATTTAAAAGAAAAAAAGAAAAACAAGCCTATAACACTTAAAATAAGTATACAAATAGAATACCTTTAGCAAAAAGCAATTCATTAATTTTTATACATAGATATATTTTCTAAAAAAATAATATAAGTGAATGTAAAAGCAAATAATTTGCTGTATATTAGAAACCGATCCCTATCTGAGCCTCAATTTCAACTTATTTATATGTCCATATGTATGTATATACTTACATGTGCCTGTGTGCATGCTCAGTTGTTTCAGTCATGTCCCACTCTTTGTGATGCTAGGACTGTAACCCACCAGGCTCCTCTCTTCATGAGTTTCTCCAGGCAAGAATATTGAAGGGGGTTGCTATGCCTTCCTCCAGGGGACCTTCCTAACCCAGGAATCAAACTCACATCTCCGGTGTTTCCAGCACTGCAAGCAGATTCTTTACCACTGAGCCACCTGAGAAGCCCTGTACACAAATATATGTTCATATATATATATGAGAAACAGATATTGACACTCTCTTTATATGTAAATATGTTTTCAATAATTTATATATGTGTATATGTATATGTAGGCATAACCTTCCCAGGGGGCACTAGTGGTAAAGAACCTGCCTGCCAATGCAGGAAACAAGAGTTGTGGGTTCTATCCCTCGGTCAGGAAGATCCCCTGGAGAAGGGCATGGCCAGCCACTCCAGTATTCTTTCCTAGAGAATCTCATGGACAGAGGAGCCTGGTGGGCTACAGTCCATACAGTTGCAAAGAGTTGAACACGACTCAAGCGCACACACACACACATATATATGTGTATTTATAAAATGTATATACATATGTTTACACATATCTATATGTATGTATACATGTGTAAGTTGTCTGTATATATGTTAACATGTGTATATATAAGTATACAAGGAAATTATTTTAAATTACATATGATCACAAACTAGTGGTTACTAATGGGAAGGGAAAAGGGGGAATGGACAAGATAGAGATAGGGAATTAAGAGGTACAAACTATAATGTATAAAATGAATAAGATGCAGGATATATAGCACAACACAGAATATAGCCAACATTTTATAATAACTGTAAATGACATAACATTTCAAAATTATGAATCTGTGCTGTATATCTGAAACATAACTGCATATCAATCACATCTCAACTAAAATAATAAAATGAATTAAATGTAATCAATGGTGATCTTATAAATAATAGTAAATAACAAATATCTTTGGGGAGGGAACCAAAACAATTTGTCTCCCTCACCGATTTCTAAACCAATCTCCATAGCTGATGTCAAGCTGATGATGTGATTTCTACTGATCTGCATGATTCATGAACTTGCAAACAATAGGTCTTCACAAGGCAATAAGTGCTTATTCCAGTACATCACCTGATGTAGTGTACAATAAATGTGATTAGAAGAATTTAACTGTTGTTTTAAAATTTTAAGACATTTATAATAATGAATATCAACACATAAAATAATATTACTAATTAAAACACAATTTTACTCAGTATAAAAAAGTGAATAGTACTTATAACAATAGAGACTTTGTAATATGTTTTGATCTGTGTTGTTCTGTTAGTTTCTATCCACATGTATTTGTTCCAAAATTGTAATTTTCCATACTGTAGCTTTTTCATGCATTTTGTTTTCATTTTAATTTTCTCCTATATTACATTTAATGTTTTTTTTTTTTATTTTAAAAATAAAACAAATTAGTAAAAGAGCAATCTGGCTACTCAATTTTGGTGAACTACAAAACAAAACAAGCAAGCAAACAAACAAACAAACAAACAAAAACACTTCATCCTTAGCAGTGTTCTTTTAGTGGCCTCATTAAAACACATTTACCAAAAGATAGAAATTACTTTGCATTATATGATTAATAGTATTTTCCTATTTTTCAAAATTTCACATACTTTGTTTTTCTTCTTTCACTTGGATTGTTCTACAGTTTGTCCATTATACAATTTAACATAAATATCTTAAATCTTTTATTATGAAATTTTCCTTAACATGTCCAGGAATGAACATGATTTCTGAGCCCAATGTTAATTTTTTTTAAGCATGCTTTAAATAATCATGCAATATCTCATGTTCATTAATATTCACCATCTTATAGATGATAGCAAAATTCAGAAGATAAAATAAAATGCCAATTAAGTCATTCATTGCATTTTTAACTTCCTGCAATGTGTTTCCCAAATGAAGTTAATTTTTTTTCTTCTATATCTTAATTGGAAAGATACACCTCTTGATTATTTAGAAAATGTTTTTGTAAATAAATACTACCTATATATTTTAATAGGGTTCCCTTAGAGCTCAGTTGGTAAAGAATCTGCCTGCAATGTAGGAGACTCTGGTTCAATTCCTGGGCTGGGAAGATCCCTTGGAGAAGGGATAGGCTACCCACTGCAGTATTCTTGTGCTTCCCTTGTGGCTCAGCTGGTAAAGAAGCTGCCTTCAATGTGGGAGACCTGGGTTTGATCCCTGGTTTGGGAAGATCCCTTGGAGGAGGGAAAGGCCACCTGCTCCAGTATTCTGGCCTGGAGAATTCTATGGACTGTATAGTCTGTGGGGGTCACAAATAGTTGGACATGACTGAGCAACTTTCGCTTTCATATATTTTAATGGAAATAACCCCCAAATAGTAACACATATCTTAAACCAATGTAGTATGTGCAAAATGAGTGTTCATATGCTGTCAAGATTGATGCATAAACTATTCTGAGATAAATTTCTTAAATAATTGGAGTCACTTTGTTTATCATATGATCATGTTTCTTATATTAGCTTGGTAAAGGCAGAGCATTCAAGAGTTAAAAAGAATCTTTAAAATATTTTAAATTTTAATACTATTAATATATAAATAAAGAAGCATTTCAGACAGGTTAAATAAAATAATGGAGCCAGAGTTTATTCATATTCTATAAACTTAGTATAATTCCCTTATCAATATCCTACTATACAATAGTTATTTTGCATAGTTATAGTAGTACAAAGTTTAAGGGCATGCTCCTTGCTTTCTGGATCAAATTTTTAGGTAAGGAAGACATGTGATCTTAATATATTAATATTTAAGCTGGATAAGTACTATAATTGAGATTTGTACAAGATATTTTTGAGTACATGAGAGAGAGAAATTAAATCTTCATGAAAGTAAGATTTAAAATGAAAAAAAAAAAGTCTTAATAGAGGAAGTGTTATTTTATCTAAGTACTTCATGTTTGAAAAAAGGGCTACAAAAATAGTGTTTTATATGCAAAGGAGAAAAATTTTAAAACTAAAACTGAACAAGATGTAGTTTCTGCACTTTTCTCTATCCCCACAACTAAGTACATCTGAAAACTCTGGAAAATCATAAGAGACTCAGAATGATAGTCAGTCTGGCCCAAGATCTTGGAACATAAGGAAAAACAAGTCATTAAGCTCCATGTTTTTTATTTTGTTTGTTGATATATTCTGGTCTGGGTGAAAAAGATGTTGGCATCCCGGAAAACCCAGCTGAGGCAGAAAATAAAGTCCCTAGAAAAGCCTGTTTACTTTAGCAAAAGGATTAATAAAGGGACAGTCTACCAAACAGAAGTTTTTAGACAACAACTGCCCAATGTATGTCAAAGCTAAATTTCTCTCTCTTATCATGAGGAAATTCAACCAGGTTTATAGAATACAAGCAGAAGACTGTCTGTCTACATGATTCTGGAAAAATTCCTTAATCTCTAAATTGAGTTTTCTCATTTATATATTAACCAATGAACTACTAAATAAAATGAAGGTCGAAGAGTAAGTCTTAAGGGAAACAAAAATATACTGAATTGAATGATATAGAAATATAGCATATCAAAATTTATAGGTCACAGCTAAGCAGTGCTGAAATGAAAATTTATGCCACACACTGTTTACCATATCTCAGAATAGAGGAAAGTTCTCAAATCAATAATTTAAGCTCTCTCCTCAAGAAATAAGAAAAGCAAGGGCAAAATGAACCCAAAGCAAGAGATAAAAAGCACACTATGGATAAGAGAAGAAAAAGCAAATTTAAGCAGAAAATAAGAGAAGATGGACAAAAATCAATGAGAGAAGTATCTGGTTCTTCAAAAATAAATTCAATGAAAATTGAAAAAAGTGGAACTGACAATGACTAACTAAATAACACAATTCATCAATTTTAGGCATCCCTAATGCACCATTAAAAGGGAATATTATCAAAAAATTTACAAGCATGCTTTTAAGATACAGTGAATTCAGTTCCAGGCCATTTCACATACCACAATAAAACAAGTCACAGATTTTTTTTTGGTTTTATAGTGCATTATGTTTATACTTTAGTTTATTGTGTGCAATAACATAATGTCTACAATGCAAATGTATATATCTTCATTTAAAAGATACTTTATTGCTAAAAATATTAACCATCACATGAGCATTCAGTGAGTCATAACACTTGGTAAGTCCAGGGCCTTGTCTGAATGTTGGTGACTGCTGACTCTCAGATGATGGTTCCTGAAGGCTGAGATGGCTGTGGCAATTTCTTAAAATAAGACAATAACAAAGTTTGCCACACTTTTTACTTTCTTTCACAAACAATTTCTCTGTAGTATGTAGTGCCGTTTCATCTACAGTAGTACTTCTCTCTAAATTGTAGTTCATGCCTCAGATACTGCTGCTGTTACATCAAAGACATTATGTAATATTTTTAAATATTTTGTGGTTATTTTAACAATCTTCACAGTATCTTAACCAGGAGGACATTCTGCCTCAAAAATCCATTTTCTTTGCTCATCCATAAGAAGCAACTCTTCTGTGAAAGTTTTATTATGAGATCACAGCAGTTCAGTCACATCTTCAAGCTCCACTTCTAATTCTCGATCTCTTACTATTTCTACTACATGTGCACCTCCACCTTAAGTCTTGAACCCCTTAAAGACATCCATGAGGGTTGGAATCAATTTCTTCCAAACTCCTATCAATGCCAATATTTTGATTTGTTTCTAAGAACAGTAAATGTGTTTGGTGGCATCTAAATTGGATAATCTCTTCCAGAAGGTTTTTTTTTTTTTTTTTTTTTTATTTTTCCAGTGGGTTTTGTCATACATTGATATGAATCAACCATGGATTTACATGTATTCCCAATCCCGATCCCCCCTCCCACCTCCCTCTCCACCCGATTCCTCTGGGTCTTCCCAGTGCACCAGGCCGGAGCACTTGTCTCATGCATCCCACCTGGGCTGGTGATCTGTTTCACCATAGATAGTATACATGCTGTTCTTTTGAAATATCCCACCCTCACATTCTCCCACAAAGTTCAAAAGTCTGTTCTGTATTTCTGTGTCTCTTTTTCTGTTTTGCATATAGGGTTATCGTTATCACCTTTCTAAATTCCATATATATGTGTTAGTATGCTGTAATGTTCTTTATCTTTCTGGCTTACTTCACTCTGTATAATGGGCTCCAGCTTCATCCATCTCATTAGGACTGGTTCAAATGAATTCTTTTTAATGGCTGAGTAATATTCCATGGTGTATATGTACCACAGCTTCCTTATCCATTCATCTGCTAATGGGCATCTAGGTTGCTTCCATGTCCTGGCTATTATAAACAGTGCTGCTATGAACATTGGGGTGCACGTGTCTCTTTCAGATCTGGTTTCCTCAGTGTGTATGGAGCTAACACCTATCTTACTCAAACTCTTCCAGAAAATTGCAGATGAAGGTAAGCTTCCAAACTCATTCTATGAGGCCACCATCACCCTAATTCCAAAACCAGACAAAGATGCCACAAAAAAAGAAAACTACAGGCCAATATCACTGATGAACATAGATGCAAAAATCCTTAACAAAATTCTAGCAAACAGAATCCAACAACATATTAGAAAAATCATACACCATGACCAAGCGGGCTTTATCCCCAGGAATGCAAGGATTCTTTAATATCTGCAAATCAATCAATGTAATACACCACATTAACAAATTGAAAGATAAAAACCATATGATTATCTCAATAGATGCAGAGAAAGCCTTTGACAAAATTCAACACTCATTTATGATTAAAACTCTCCAAAAAGCAGGAATAGAAGGAACATACCTCAACATAATAAAAGCTATATATGATAAACCCACAGCAAGCATCACCCTCAATGGTGAAAAATTGAAGGCATTTCCCCTGAAATCAGGAACAAGACAAGGGTGCCCACTCTCACCACTACTATTCAACATAGTGTTGGAAGTTCTGGCCACAGCAATCAGAGCAGAAAAAGAAGTAAAAGGAATCCAGATAGGAAAAGCAGAAGGTTTTTAATTTACTATGCGCAGATCCATCAGAGCACATTTGATATATATAAGACTTGAATTTTCAGATTATTCCTTGATCCATGGGCTGCAGAATAGATGTTATGTGAGTGGGCATGAGAACAACATAAATTTCATAATATTACACATCTTCATCAGAGCTTTTGGCTGACAGGTTAAATCATCAATAAACAATAATACTTTGAAAGGAGATAGTAGCTCTCAAGAGTGACTTAGAATATTCAGTACACCATGTTGTAAGCCAATGTGTTGTCATTCAAGCTTTGTTTTTCCATTTATAGAGTACAATGAGAGTATACTTAGCATATTTCCTAAGGGTCTTCAGTTCAGTTCAGTCTATCAGTCATATCCCATTCTTTGTTACCCCATAGACTGTAGCATGCCAGGCTTCCCTGTCCACCATGAAAATCTGGAGCCTAAACTCATGTCCAACGAGTCAGTAATTCCATCCAACCATCTCATCCTCTGTCGTTCCCTTCAACTCCTGCCTTCAGTCTTTCCAAGCCTCAGGGTATTTTCCAATAAGTCAACTTCACATCAGGTGGCCAAAGTATTGGAGTTTCAGCTTCAGCATTAGTCTTTCCAATGAGTATTCAGGACTGATTTCTTTTAGGATTGACAGGTTTGATCTCCTTGCAGTTCAAGGGACTCTCAAAAGTCTTCTCCAACCCCACAGTTCAAAAGCACCAATTCCTCACTGCTCAGCCTTCCTCTTTTTTTTTTTTTTCCCATTTATTTTTATTAGTTGGAGGCTAATTACTTTACAATATTGTGGTGGTTTTTGCCATACACTGACATGAATCAACGATGGATTTACATGTATTCCCCATCCTGATCCCCCCTCCCACCTCCCTCTCCACTCGACCCCTCTGGGTCTTCCCAGTGCACCAGCCCTGAGCGCTTGTCTCATGCATCCAGCCTGGGCTGGTGATCTGTTTCACCCTTGATAATATGTTTCTCTCAAAGCATCCCACCCTCGCCTTCTCCCAGAGTCCAAAAGTCTGTCTGTACATCTGTGTCTCTTTTTCTGTTTTGCATATAGGGTTATCATTGCCATCTTTCTAGATTCCATATATATGTGTTAGTATACTGTATTCATCTTCATCTTTCTGGCTTACTTCACGCTGTATAATGGGCTCCAGTTTCATCCATCTCATTAGAACTGATTCAAATGAATTCTTTTTAATGGCTGAGTAATATTCCATTGTGTATATGTACCACAGCTTCCTTATCCATTCGTCTGCTGATAGGCATCTAGGTTGCTTCCATGTCCTGGCTATTATAAACAGTGCTGCAATGATCATTGGAGTGCACGTGTCTCTTTCAGATCTAGTTTCCTCAGTGTGTATGCCCAGAAGTGGGATTGCTGGGTCATATGGCAGTTCTATTTCTAGTTTTTAAGAAATCTCCACACTGTTCTCCATAGCAGCTGTACTAGTTTGCATTCCCGACAACACTGTAAGAGGGTTCCCTTTTCTCCACACCCTCTCCAACATTTATTGCTTGTAGACTTTTGGATAGCAGCCATCCTGACTGGCATGTAATAGTACCTCATTGTGGTTTTGATTTGCATTTCTCTGATAAGTGATGTTGAGCATCTTTTCATGTGTTTGTTAGCCATCTGTATGTCTTCTTTGCAGAAATGTCTGCTTAGTTCTTTGGCCCATTTTTTGATTGGGTCATTTATTTTTCTGGAATTGCCACTCAGCCTTGTTTACGGTCCAACTTTCACACTGATATGTGACTACTGGAGAAACCATAGCTTTGACTAGATGGACCTTTGTTGGCAAAGTAATGTCTCTGATTTTAATATGATGTCTAGTTTGGTCGTAACTTTTCTTCCAAGGAGCAAGTGTGTTTTAATTTCGTGGCTGCAGTCATCATCTGAGGTGATTTTGAAGCCCCCCCAAATAAAGTCTCTCACTGTTTCTGTTGTTTCCCCATTTATTTGCCATGGAGTGATGGGACCGGATGCCATGATCTTAGTTTTCTAAGTCTTGTGCTATAAGCCGACTTTTTCTCTCTCCTTTTTCACTTTCATCAAGAGGCTCTTTAGTTCTTTACTTTCTGCCATAAGGGTGGTGTCATCAACAATATATGAGATTGTTGATATTTCTCCTGGAAATCTTTTTTTTTTCCTCCTTGAAGGACAAGTTTATTTTATTTTTATTTTATTTTTTATTGAAAGAAAATTGCTTTAGAGAATTTTGCTGTTTTCTGTCAAACCTCAACATGAATCACTCATAGGTATACATATATCCCCTCTCTTCTGAAACTCCCTCCCATCTCCCTCCCCATCCCACCATTATTAGACAAATGCAAATCAAAACTACAATGAGATATCACCTCACACTGGTCAGAATGCCCCTCATAAAAAAGTCTACAAACAGTAAATGCTGGAAAGGGTTTGGAGAAAAGGAATACTCTTACACTGTTGGCAATGTAAGTTGATACAGCCTTTATGGAAGACAGTATGGAGATTCCTTAAAAAAAAAAAAAAAACCTAAGAATAAAACCACCATATGACCCAGCAATCCCATTCCTAGGCATATACCCTGAGGAAACCAAAATTGAAAGAGATGCATGTATCCCATTGTTCATTGCAGCACTATTTTTAATAGCTAGAACATGAGAGCAACCTAGATGTTCTGGCAATCTTGATTCCAGCTTGTGCTTCATCCAGCCCGGCATTTTGTGTAATATATTACATAAACAAGTTTAAGTAAGCCAGGTGACAATAAACAACCTTGACGTGCTCCTTTCCCTATTTGGAGCCAGTCTATTGTTCTATATCCAGTTAACTGCTACTTCTTGACTTGCATACAGATTTCTCAGGAGGCAGGTAAGGTGGTCTGGCATCCCCATCCCTTTAAGAATTTTGTACAGTTTGTGGTAATCCACATAGCCAAAGGCCTTGTCATAGTCAATAAAGCAGAAATATATATTATATATATATATATATATTCCCCCCCCCCCCTCCTGGAACTCTCTTGCTTTCTTGATGATCCAGCAGATGTTGGCAATTTGATCTCTGGTTCCCCTGCCTTTTCTAAATTCATCTTGGCCATCTGGAATTTCATGGTTCACATACTGCTGAGGTCAGGCTTGGAGAACTTTGAGCATTACTTTGCTATCATGTGAGATGAGTGCAAATGAGCAGTAGTTTGAGCATTCTTTGGCATTGCCTTTCTTAGGGATTGGAATGAAAGCTGACCTTTTCCAGTCCTGTGGCCTCTGCTGAGTTTTCCAAATTTGCTGGTGTATTAAGTGCAGCACTTTCACAGCGTCGTCTTTTAGGATTTGAATTACCTCAACTGGAATTCCATCACCTCCACTAGCTTTGTTCATAGTGATACTTCCTAAGGTCCACTTGACTTCCTATTCCAGAATGTCTGGCTCTAGGTGAGTGAGCACACCATCATGGTTATCTGGGTCATGATCTTTTTTTATAATTCTTCTGTGTATTCTTGCCACCTCTTTTTAATATCTCCTACTTTTGTTAGATCCTTTATTGTGTCCATCTTTGCATGAAATGTTCCCTTGATATCACTAATTTTCTTGAGATTTCTGGCCTTTGCCATTCTATTGTTTTCCTCTATTTCTTTGCACTGATCACGGAGGGCCATGGGATTACTGAAATGGTAAATGGGCCTTGACTTTAACTACAACTCATCAGCTGCATTGATGTCTATGAAGAGAGTCAACTTATATCTGACATTTTGAAGCCAGGCATTGATTTTCTATCTTTGAAAGTCCTAGATGGCATTTTCTTCCAATATAAAAAGTGTTTCTTCTACATTATAAGTCTTTTTTTTTTTTTTTTTTTTTTTTTGTAGTTGTCATCATTTTTATCTTATCCAAATTATCTGGATAACTTGCTGCAACTTCTACATCACCACTTGCTACTTTCCCTGCACTTTTATGTTATAAAGAGAGTTTCTTCCTTTAATCTTATGAGCCAACCCTTGTTAACTTCAGTCTTTTCTTCTGCACCTTCCTCATCTCTCTCAGTCTTCACAGAAAAATTGAATAGAGTTAGGACCTTGTTCTGAACAAGGTTTTGCCTTCAGGGAGTATTGTGGCTTGTTTGATCTTCTATATAGACCACTAAAACTTACTCCATAAAGATTTAAAGTAAGGTTGTTACACATTCTTATAGGTTGTTACACTTTCTTATCCTTTATATGTTCACTGGAGTCCCCTTTTAAGATTTCTTCTGAATTTACAATTTAGCTGTTTGGTGTAAGACACCTGGCTTTCAGCCTGTCATGACTTACAACATTCTTCCTCTCTAGGCTTAATTATCCCTTATTTTTAACTTAAAGTAAGAGATACATGACTTTCTTTTACTTGAACACTTAAAGAATATTGTAGAAGTATTTACTGGTCTATTTTCAACATTGTTGTATCTCAGGGAATGGGGGAGGGACACACGATAGGGATAGAGATGGGAGAACAGCTGGTTGGAGAAGCAGTCAGAATACACACAACATTTATTGATTAAGTTTTCTGTCTTACATAAGCTTGGTTCCTGGGCACCCAAGCAATTATAATAGCAACATCAAAGATCACTAATCATAGTTCACCATTGCAAATATAATAATAATAAAATTTTGAAGTATTGCTAGAATTAACAAAAATGTTACACAAAGAAAAAAGTGAGCAAAGCTTTTAGAAAAATGGAGTCGGCAGACTTTCTTCTTGCAGAGAGACATACTGTATTCATAAATTGAAAACTCAACTTGGGCAAGATTTAAAATCCCTCCAAATTTATGTATATGTTTAATGTAATTCAAAACACCTGCAAGATGTTTTGCAGATTTTAATATTATTATTCTAAAATTTATGGGGAAGAACAAAGGAACTAGTATAATAAAGCAATTTTGATAAAGAATAACAAAATAGAAAGGATCACTCTACCCTTTTCCAGGACTTATATAACTACATTAATCAAGGCTGTGATACTGATGAAGTGATAGATATATAAATCAAAGGACAGAATAGAAAATCAAGAAATAAACTCACACAAGTAGGGCCAGGGGATTTTTGACAAATATGCTAAAGGAATTCAATGTAGGGAATATGTTCACTTCAACAAGTGATGCTGAGAGAATGATATTTATGGGCTAGGAAATAAATCTCAACCAGATCTTGCACCTTATTAAAATTATAAGTGAACCAAGTCTGTGCATGTAAAATTTTATTAAACTTTTAGAAGAAGCCATAGGAGAGTTTTTGTGACCTAGAATTTAAAGAAGAGCTATTGTATATGACACCAAAATCATGATTCATAAAGGAAAATAATGCTATTTATGTTATCCTATTATCCATAAAGGTTTTTAAAAATTTTCAATTCTGGAATTTCATGCTTTGCAAAACTAATTAGAATTTACCATGCTGAACAGTTTGGTTTTACACCCTAAAAAAATATAGCTTATACTTAATTCGTTTGATTATTTAAAACACTGTTGCAATATTGTTGTCTACAAACATACCCATACACACAAAAAAATGAAACAAAAATGCTCACATTTTAAATAAGTGGCCCAAACCCAAGATACTTACCCTAACAAGAGTTACTTTGCATGTATGTTTTGCTCTCTTTTAAATTTCACTTCATTTTCTTTTAGAATAAAGTTCCAGACAAATGTACCAGTTTTCACTTTGCTTCTGTAAGGAGGTCCAATACATTTTCACTTTTCTTTTCCTTGATTTTGAAATGAATAAAGAAATAAGTCTCAAAAATGGCACATGAGAGCAAAAAGTGCATACCCTATTGCTGATAAGGTCTAAAGCCATAGGATATAATACAAATGCAATTTTTATACCTTGTACTTGGCATGATAAATTTGGGAAGATCTCAACCTCTCTTGTGAATCTACACACCTACAGCTTCTGGAGAACTGGGAGATGACATGCAGCCTATGGGTAGCTCATTTTTTTTAAAACAATTTTTAAATTTATTTTTAATTGGAGGATAATTACAATGCTGTGTTGGTTTCTTCTGTATGACAGTGTGAATCAGCTATGTGTACATGCATGTACCCTCCCTCTTGAACATTCCTCCCACCTCCCCACTCCACCCCTCTAGGTCATCACAGAGGACAGATTCAATAAAAATACTGTTTATTCTTCTCAGATTTGTCAAACAGATAACTCATACAAAACCTTCTGTGTCACAGTGAATAAAGTTTCAGAGATGAATCCAAGTTTTATGGAATTAAAATCCATTTACGTGGGAAAAATGCCAGAATGAGAAAAAAAAAAAGTGTTTTTCCTGAAGAATGATCTTTGGAAATTAATTACTTCAGTGGATGCTGGGAGGTACCAGAGAGATATCTCTCTGGATAGAGAAACTCATTCTCCCAGATCCCGAGTATTAGCTGCTTCCCTCTCTGAAAATAGCCCATATCTAGAAGATGCTTGCCCAGTGTTGAGTTTCCTCCCTGGAGACAGCAAAGAGCATGCAATTCACAGGGCACAGAGACACTTCCCCCTTTCCTCAGATGATTGCTTTCAGGACAACTCAGAAGAACCATCCACTATAGGTTTCCCTCTTTGAATACTATCTTCTTCCAAATCATGTTTTCCTTATTCCTCAAAAGTGTTCCCAAGAATACACTTCAATAAACTACTTCAAGTTAATCTCAGAGTGTGTTTACCAGGGGACAAGATTGTGACCATATCACAAGCATTCAGGATATAAAGGCCTGTCTTTGTTTCTGCCTCAGTCTCTCTCTGAATACATGTGTGTATATTAGACAGAGACATTAGAAAACATTAGGCAGAGACATTTCACAATGAGAACATAATCATTAACATTTCTCCAAACCTTCTTTGAATGCTTTAGTTCAGTTCAGTTCAGTTACTCAGTCATGTCCCACTCTTTGTGAGCCCATGAACAGCAGCACACCAGGCTTCCCTGTCCATCATGAGCTCCCAGAGTTTACTGAAGCTCATGTCCATCGAGTTGGTAATGCCTTCCAACCATCTCATCCTCTGTCATCCCCTTCTCCTCCTACCTTCAATCTTTCTCAGCATCAGGGTCTTTTCCAGTGAGTCAGTTCTTTGCATCAGGTGGCCAAAGTATTGGAGTTTCAGCTTCAGCATCAGTCCTGCCAATGAATACTCAGGACTGATTTCCTTTACAATTGACTGTTTTGATCTCCTTGCAGTCCAAGGGACTCTCAAGAGTCTTCTCCAGCACCACAGTTCAAAAGCATCGATTCTTCAGTACTTAGCTTTCTTACAGTCCAATTCTCACATCCATACATGATGACTGGAAAAATGATATCTTTGAGTAGATGGACCTTTGTTGGCAAAGTAATGTTCCTGCTTTTTAATATACTGTGTAGATTGGTCATAGCTTTTCTTCCAAAGAGCAAGTGTCTTTTAATTTCACAGCTGCACTCACCATATTCAGTGATTTTGAAGCCCCCCAAAATAAAGTCTCTCACTGTTTCTGTTGTTTCTTCATCTATTTGCCATGAAGTGATGGGACTGGATGTATGATCTTAGTTTTCTGAATGCTGAGTTTTAAGCCAACTTTTTCACTCTCCCCTTTCACTTTCATCAAGAGGCTCTTTAGTTGTTCTTCACTTTCTGCCATAAGAGAGGTGCCATCTGCATATCTGAGGTTATTGATATTTCTCCCAGCAATCTTGATTTCAGCTTGTGCTTCATCCCAAGCAGCATTTCATGTAATTTACTCTGCATATAAGTTAAATAAACAGGGTAAAAATATACAGCCTTGACATACTCCTTTCCTGATGTGGAACCAGTCTATTGTTCCATGTCCAATTCTAACTGTTGCTTCCTGACCTGCATACAGATATCTCAGGATGCAGGTAAGGTGGTCTGGTATTCACATCACTTGAAGAATTTTCCATAGTTTGTTGTGATTCACACAGTTAAAGGCTTTGGCATAATCAATAAAGCAGAAGTAGATGTTTTTTCTTGAACTATTGCTTTTTTGATGACCTAACAGATGTTGGCAATTAGATCTCTGGTCCCTCTGGTCTCTATAAATCCAGCTTGAACATCTGGAAGTTCTCAGTTCATGTACTCTTGAAGCCACGCTTGGAGAATTTTGAGTATTACTTTGCTAACATGTGAGATGAGTGCAATTTGCAGTAGTTTGAACATTATTTGGAATTGCCTCTCTTTGGGACTGGAATGAAAAACTGACCTTTTCCAGTCCTGTGACCACTGCTGAGTTTTCCAAATTTTCTGGCATATTGAGTGCAGCACTTTCACGGCATCATTTAGGATTTGAAATAACACAATTGTAATTCCATCACCTCCACTAGCTTTATTTGTAGTGATGGCCCACCTGACTTCACATTCTCTAAGAAATCTAGAATTCCATGATTCTAATATCAAATCAGTAATATGAAACTCATTTAATATAATGGTTCAATATACAATTACTGATACTGATTCTAATCTATGACATCTAATTATTTAAAATATTTTAAAACCTAGTTTATGAAAAATTTATTTAAAACATTTCCAAAGTGTGATAGTTTAAATATTGCCTTAATATGAAATTACAGCAAATGATATTTCATTTTTATCTCACAATAACTGAGTTTACTATTTTAAATAGTGTTCACCTTATTGATTTCTAGATGTGAGCAATTAATATGAAATTGCCAGGAACTCTAATGGATTTAGAATACACTCTGATAATTTGTGTTATTTTTTTTAAATTATAAGTGAGAATTTAATTTAGTACTAGTGTCTCTCATAAAATATTGAAACCAAAAAAAAAAAAAATCTGTGTAGGAAAAATAGAAATATACTTTTATTGGTACTTACTGACTAAACTATGCATCTGTAGGAAAGCAATCAACAGTAAAAATATCTTCAATATTTAATCCTGATGAGAATTAAATTTAAATCTCTATCAACATTCAAAATATCCAGATTAAAATAAAACTGTGATAGTGTGTTTGTGGGCTGATTATTGTTTATTCAGAAAGATTCCACTAATTTCTGGGCTTTTTACTTGCATTAGTCTTGTATCATTTTCTGGAAACCCTAATTTTTACAAAATTAATCTTAGTGAAACTGTGTTTTCAAAGTTACTGAACTTTAATTCTGTATTATGCAATCTGCAATTAATTTCACCCAGTGTATTTTCCACTCTGACCTTGTATTTTGCTTTTATAGAACACATATTCATGTATTCTTTATTTTATTCATGACTTTTCTTAACCTGTTCAAGTTTTCCTCAGGATTCTTATCTATAAAGAATGTAGTTATAATAACTCTTTGAATGCCCTTGTTCACTTATTGTATCATCTGTTTAATTTCTGTTTCAGTCTTTATCCATTGACTTTTTTCCTGCTTCATTTCATTTCATTTTTTTTTTTTTTTCTTGCTTCACTGCATGCTTTGTGATTGGGGGGTAGTATGCCATACGTTGTCAATTTTATTTGGTTGAATACTGGATATTTTAATGTTCCTATAGATGTGCATGTGCATTTTTTTCCCCTCTGAGATGCAGTTAAGTCACTTGGAAACAGTTTAATCCTTTTCAGTCTTGCAGTTAAGATTATTTTTTTAGGCAAAACCGTAGAAGTATTTGTGTGTGCGCATGCTAAGTCACTTCAATCGTGTCTAACTCTTTGAGACCCCATTGAATGCAGCTTGCCAGGCTCCTGTTTCCATGGGCTTCTCCAGACAAGAATACTGGAGTGGGTTGTCATTTCCTACTCCAGGGGATCTCCTCGACCCAGGGATCGAATCCACCTCTCTTGTCTCCTACATTGGCAGGTGGACTCTTTACTACTAGAGCCACCTGGGAAGCCCATAGAAATATTTATTCCAGGGCGTATATCTCACTCTTATTAATGCAAAGCCTTTCTGATTGCTTGCTATACCTGCTGCTGCTGCTGCGAAGTCACTTCAGTCATGCTATACCTGGTAGCCCATAAATTATGAGACTTTCCATTCTGGCTGTTAAAAATACTAAATAATTCTGCCCAAGTATGGGATATGAGGAGTGTTTCCTCTAGTTCTTTGAAATTGTGTTTTCCCTGACTTTGGGTAAATTCCTCACACAAGAACACTGATGCTTGGTTTAAGAGTCCATGACCATTTACAGAGATGTAGATGTCTGTCTGGATGGCACTTTCCTGGCACTGTGTTCTGTGAACTTGGTTGCCTTTGTTCTCCCCAGGTGCCCAGCTCCATCTCTGCAACTCCTGGGGACTGGCAGGCTTTGATTGTCTTTCCCTTCCTTATGGAACATCCTATAAACTCTCACCAGACAGTAAAGTAGGGTAAATTTAGTGCAATCCTTGTGAGTTTCCTATTTGTAAGGCATTAATTTACTTTATTGCTTGACACACAATGTCTTTAATTAACTTCATGTATTTTGTCTGTTCCTTCTTTTTTTTTTTTTTCCTTCAAGTGTATGTGTTCCTTTCAAGTCAAGTTTATGGGATGGAGACTGGGAGAGGCGGGTACTTTAGCCCCTGTTCTTAGATCTTTGTCAGAAAAACAAAACCACTCCCTAGAGTACTGATGCTGTATTTCCATGTTTCCTATTACTTAGAAGAAAAAAAAAAAGAATTGTGAATGTAACTCCTTCACAGTGTTTTCCTCCACAGTTTTTAAAAGCTATTTGTACGGATATTAGAATTGGACTGTGAAGAAAGCTGAGCGCCGAAGAATTGATGCTTTTGAACTGTGGGGTTGGAGAAGACTCTTGAGAGTCCCCTGGACTGCAAGGAGACACAACCAGTCCATCCTAAAGGAGATCAGTCCTGGGTGTTCATTGGAAGGACTGACAGTGAAGCTGAAACTCCAATACTTTGGCCACCTCATGCGAAGAGTTGACTCATTGGAAATGACCCTGATGCTGGGAGGGGTTGGGGGCAGGAGGAGAAGGGGATGACAGAGGATGAGATGGCTGGATGGCATCACTGACTCAATGGACATGAGGTTAAGTAAACTCTGGGAGTTGGTGATGGACAGGGAGGCCTGGAATGCTGCGATTCATGGGGTAGCAAAGAGTCGGACATGGCTGAATGACTGAACTGAACTGAACTGACAGGAATGTCAATGTATTTCTTAACTATTTCTTTAGTAGTGTCTTTCAATATCTATAACAACTTTTCCTGAAAATTGTCTTTCCTAGCTTTCACTAATTAAACCATATTATAGTTAATGAAGTTTTGCTTCAGAAGTAAAGTGAAGTTATATGTACTTTTATTTGGAAAAATAAAATAATTTATTATTTACATATGATTTTAGCTTTTGCAATAATATAACTAACTACAAAAATAAAAGTCAAATAAAATGATAATGAGAAATTGAAAAATATAAGAATATTGAGCTGAATAAAAAGTCATATTACTAAAGAGAATAGAATTATAATTTTTAAAATATGATCCTCAAATAATGCTTTATACCTTGACATCTTGATTAGGTAAGTGTGTCACTTCTACAATTTGTGGAATAGCTTTCATGTTCCATGTCACAATTTGTTTATTATTATTATCAGTATTATTGACATTATTCAAGTACTTCCTCACAATTGTGCATGCATAACTTACATTGCAACCAGTTTGTAAAGTCTTTGTCTATAGGGTACATAGTTAGCTCTCTTTTTAGAAATTCATGTTAAGAAAATAAGCAGCCCAATAAAGTCACTCTGAAACTTACAAATCTAAAAGACCTGTGTGTCAGATATATTTTAACAATGTGTAATGTTTTATATTTTGATTGAACACTTTATTTTAACTCTAAGACATACAACTTGGAGTTCTGGTTCTGATCACAGAAGAGTGAATTAATATACCTTTAGTTGAGAACAGTTACCCAGTCCATATAAAATATAAAAAATAATTATTTAGAACATTTCAACATATATTGAACCTCCAGGGATACCATCTTTGAAAAAAGATATGCAAGCTTGCTATATGTCATACTTAGCTGTATTTTCTTAAGAAAGTTTCTAAAATGGAGTGGAAAAGAAAATAGGGCCAAATAGAGGAGTAAAAGAGAAAGCAGAAAATGACTCTCTTACTTAGATATAAGAAAAATGATCAATGTTTAGGGCTATTGGAAGTTGAAGGGGAGATTCTGGAAACAAGAGAGCCACAAAGAGTGGATTTCCAAAATTATATAAAAGTGTACCTAAAATACACATTGTACTCTCTTTTACTGTGCAGGAAAATAATAAAATTCCAAAGAGTATCTATCTGTGGCATTCTAGTAAAATGTAAGGATGACATGGTTTGGTGTTCCCTGGTGGCTCAGATGGTAAAGAATCTGAGTTGTCAAGATCCCCTGGATAAGGAAATGGCAACCCACTCCAGTATTCTTGGTGGCTCAGATGGTAAAGAATCTGGGTTGTCAAGATCCCCTGGATAAGGAAATGGCAACCCACTCCAGTATTCTTGTTGCCAGGGAAATTCCATGGACAGAGGAGCCTGGTGGTCTACAGTCCATGGGGTCACAAAGAGTTGGACACGACTGAGTGACAAACATACACACAGAGGACAGACTTTAATAGCAAGCTCTTAGGGGGAAAAAATAGTTAAAAAAAGGAGTAAGCTCTGGATGAAGGGTTTTGTTGAAGAAAAAAAAAATAAAGAATAAATCTCAACAAGCCTCCTTCACAGAACTAAAACCCAGTCTTCTAAAAGATCAAGAAAATTCTCTGATAATTTACCTGCCAGAACAAAATCCATCATTACTTAATAAGATGAAGCAAAACTGAAATGTGGTGATGAAAGTAAGAACAGTCATTGCTATTGGTTGAAGAAGGGATCATGTTTGGGGGAAAAAAAAAAATGGGCCTTTCTGTGGTAATTAAGTTTTCTATTTTTGCTCAACATTTGTACACATTTGTAAAAGTTTATCAAATAGTGAATTTCAAAATATCATCATTTGACATGTGTATATCAAACCTCAATCAAAATTTTTCTTAAATCTGAAACAAATTTACTGTTAATATGAAGTGTGAAAATTTACATTTGTGTTTCTTTGTGTGTGTGTCAAGCTACAAAATTAGTTTGCCAAGTCAAAATCACAGGAATCCACAATCTTAGCCAAGTTAAATTTTGCTAATAATTACAGCTTCAAACAATAAGTAAACATGGTCAATGAAGAGAGGTCTTGTGCATCTCAGATAGCCCTTTTTACATTGGACTCTTGTTCCCTGGTAAAGAACAGTAATGAAGTTTTTAATGAAGTCTTAAATCACCACACACAGCAAAGAACATTATGAAACATCTTCATTTTTTTTAAACCAGAGAGTTGATTATATCCATGACATTCGCTGTAGAGTGAGGCGTCATAAATCCATAGATTGCAGTTGTGCTTACAAGAAACAATCATAAGCTAGCAACGGACTATTAATAGCATTTTACAGATAAACACTGTATCCTAGCAAATACTATTTACCTTGAGATACAATTATCATGCTTATGATTATATTATTAGTAATTTTCATTTTCTTTTCCCTAGGAGTGCCTCCCCTCATGACTTCAAAGAAATTAATAGCAGAACAGCTACTTTGTCTCCTTCCTTCTATGTTTCCATACTAAAATAACCTTTTTAATAATGCACACCTCATTATATTGCATCTTTTATTTAGCTTGAAATTAACTTGCAAACCAAAGTTTGTTTATCTTTACCCAGTTTTAGTAATGAAGGAAACCTCCCTGACAGCTAGAAAGAGATTCCTGAATAAATGCTGATAAGTAGCATACAAAGCCCTCAACGTAGGTCTATGATGAAGTCTTTAAGTTGTTGAGACTGAACATGTAGCAATTCCTAAAGCCTCAAATTGAGGCTTGGCAAAGTCTACTCTATATTGTAAATAGGTATCACAGAGATATACTATAATATTATACATGAGAAATTAGAGAATATGGATATATGATTCCATAAGACTCATCTGAAAACAAGACTAAATGTAATTACATATGTTTTCTTAATATGTTCAATTTAAATGCTAGCTCCAAAGTTCTACTGTGCTTCATGTATAACACTTTATGCTCAGACACTTTTTCTTTCCTTTTTTTTTTTTTTTTGATAAAGCTATCAATTGTGTGTCTGGTTAAAATCACAGACAGGGACATACAACACTATAAAGTCTTTTTTGATTGCAGGGATGGTATTGATAACATATCTTATTCC
This sequence comes from Cervus canadensis, assembly GCF_019320065.1. NCBI lineage: Eukaryota > Metazoa > Chordata > Mammalia > Artiodactyla > Cervidae > Cervus > Cervus canadensis. Next base: position 43,852,841 of record NC_057394.1, on the reverse strand, counting down.
CCAAAGTAGAGAATACTGAAAGGCGTGTTCCCTAATCAGGCTTCAAACTACTTATTCAAACATCAATTTATCAACCCAGTTTCTACAACCCTTAACTCCAACTGTTTTTTATTCAGTTCTCCAGCTAGTCTATTTAAGACTTTGGAAACGGCATTTCTTCATATTTATTCTTCACATCACAATTCAATGTCACTTCTCCAAGACTGATTGCCCTAGAACCTAGACTAGGTCAGAACTTCCCCTTATACATTTTACTGGTCTCCTGCTCTTGTTTGTTAGCACTTGGCACTCTTCCAATGTTTTGTATTTGTGCAATTACACAAACATATCACAACTGTTACAGTGTAAACTCCATGGAGTCTGTGAATGTATTTAATGGATTCACATTCACATTTTTATTCTTATCATCTAACATAGTCCTGGTTTACTGAAGTTTTTCAAGAAGCCAGAAGAAAGAAAAAAAAAAAAAAAGAAAGGAAAGAGAGGGAAATGTGTCCATGTTGTTAGTGCCAAAGGAGATGAGAACATAGCCATCCTCTGTAAGCCTGAGAATTCACTAAAGCTAAACTCATAAATGGGAGAAATAATTTCTCCAACACTCTTCATTTTACAAATTCTTAGGTAGGATTAAGTAAGGATTACCCACATTTATTGTTATGGGTCAAACTGTGTCCCCCAATGTTCACATGGTGAAGTCTTAATCCTAGTACCTCAAAATGTAACTGTACTTGAAGATAAGATCTTTAAAGAGGTGATTAAGTTCAAATGAGGTCTTTAGGGTTACCTACTTCCTGGAATGTTAAGTCAAGTGGGCCTTAGAAAGCATCACTACGAACAAAGCTTGTGGATGTAATGGAATTCCAGTTGAGCTATTTCAAATCCTGAAAGAGGATGCTGTGAAAGTGCTGCACTCAAGATGCCAGCAAATTTGGAAAACTCAGCAGTGGCCACGGGACTGGAAAAGGTCAGTTTTCATTCCAATCCCAAAGAAAGGCAATGCCAAAGAATGCTCAAACTATCGCACAATTGCACTCATCTCACACGCTAGTAAAGTAATGCTCAAAATTCTCCAAGCCAGGCTTCAACAATGCATGAACCATGAACTTCCAGATGTTCAAGCTGGCTTTAGAAAAGGCAGAGGAACCAGAGGTCAAATTGCCAACATCTGCTGGATCATCGAAAAAGCAAGAGAGTTCCAGTAAAAACATCTATTTCTGCTTTATTGACTACATGAAAGCCTTTAACTGTGTGGATCACAATAAACTGTGGAAAATTCTGAAGGAGATGGGAATATCAGACCACCTCACCTGCCTCTTGATAAACCTGTATGCAGGTCAGGAAGCAACAGTTAGAACTGGACATGGAACAGACTGGTTCCAAATAGGAAAAGGAGTACGTCAAGGCTGTATATTGTCACCCTGCTTATTTAACTTATATGCAGAGTACATCATGAGAAATGCTGGTCTGGAAGAAAAACAAGCTGGAATCAAGATTGCTGGGAGAAATATCAATAACCTCAGATATGCAGATGACACCACCCTTATGGCAGAAAGTGAAGAGGAACTAAAAAGCCTCTTGATGAAAGTGAAAGAGGAGAGTGAAAAAGTTGGCTTAAATCTCAAAATTCAGAGAACTAAGATCATGGCATCTGGTCCCACCACCTCATGGGATATAGATCAGGAGACAGTGGAAACAGTGTGAGACTTCATTTTTGGGGGCTCCAAAATCACTGTGGATGGTGACTGCAGCCATGAAATTAAAAGATGCTTACTCCTTGGAAGGAAAGTTATGACCAAGCTAGAGAGCATATTAAAAAGCAGAGGCATTGCTTTGCCAACAAAGGTCCATCTGTCAAGGCTATGGTTTTTCCAGTGGTCATGTATGGATGTGAGAGTTGGACTGTGAAAAAAGCTGAGCATGAAAAAATTGATATTTTTGAACTGTGGTGTTGGAGAAGACTTTTTTTAATTTTTTTTATTTTTTTTTTTTATTTTTTATTAGTTGGAGGCTAATTACTTCACAACATTTCAGTGGGTTTTGTCATACATTGATATGAATCAGCCATAAGACTCTTGAGAGTCCCTTGGACTGCAAGGAGACCCAACCAGTCCATCCTAAAGGAGATCAGTCCTGGGTGTTCATTGGACGGACTGATGCTGAAGCTGAAACTCCAATACTTTAGCCACCTAATGCGAAGAGTTGACTCATTGGAAAAGACCCTGATGCTGGGAGGGATTGGGGCAGGAGGAGAAGGGGGCGACAGAGGATGAGATGGCTGGATGGCATCACCGACTCGATGGGCATGAGTTTGAGTAAACTCTAGGAGTTGGTGATGGACAGGGAGGCCTGGCGTGCTGCGATTCATGGGGTCGCAAATAGTCGAACACTACTGAGTGACTGAACTGAACTGAACTGAACTTAACCCAATATGACTGATGTCTTTACCAGAAGAGGAAGTTTGGACACATGGAGAGATTTCAGAAAAGTGTGTACTCAGAAGAAAGACCATGTGAGGACACAGTGAGAAGGTGGCTGGCCACAAAGCAAAGAGAGAGACCTCAGAACAAAACTAAATATGCCAAAACCTTGACTGTTGTTCCTTTAATGGACCAGAACCTGGTGGTCTGGAGTTGACGACAAGAAAGTAAGAGAGAGAAAGAGGCTGATATCCCCTGATTTACACAGAAAGCCAATAAAGCCCTGTTCTTAGAGCTTACACTGCTGCACATAGGCACCGGGCACCCTCTCAAGTGGGTGAAGGCACAGTGCACCTTCTCAAGAGGGTCTTAGAACCCCGGGCAAGAAAGTGAGCTCAGCGGGCCTCTATTCTCCAAGGAATTAGCTTGAAAGCGAGAGAGAAGGAAGGAAGGAAGGAAGGAAGGAAAGGAGGGAGGGAGGGAGGGAGGAAGGAAAGAAAGAAAGAAAGAGAGAAAGAAAGACAGACAAGGGGACCCATTCTCTGATGGAGCAAAGGTGTTTTAATCAACATGGTGTGGGCATATATGCTGTCTTACAAGATAGTTATTCTCAGCAAAGATAAAGATTGAAATTCCAGACTTACAAAACATAAGTCCATGCTTATCAAAGACAGAGTGTCATAAACAATCACTTTTTAGCGTATGGTTCATAAGAAGGGAGAGGGTACTTATCACCGTATTGAAAAACTAAAGAAGGACATGTCAGGATTCCTCAGCCCCAGGGAAAGGCGTGCCTCTCCTCTTAATTCCTGAATATTCAGGAATTAATAAGGCCCAGAGGGTTCCTGACAGATCCAAAACAGCACACAGGAAGCTTCTTGTTAAATGCTTCCTGACACTTGACCTTGGACTTGCAGCCTTCAAAACTGTGAGAAATAAATTTATGTTACTTAACCAACATAATCTGAGTACTTTGTCCTAGCAGTCTTAAAAAAGAAACTAATATACTTACCCAGTCTAATTTAGTCATCAATATAATAGACATTCTAACTGTAATTTATATATGAGCCATAGGAAGAAACAAACAAAATGGTTGAATTCATATTTAATTAAGATTTCAGAGAATAGTCATTGAAAGCAATTTATTTATTTTCTGTTCATGAAATATTTAGCTTTTTTCCCCTATTTTTTTTTGTGTTTGTGTGTGTGTGTCTTGGAGTGAGTGTGATTGTGCATATTTGTATATTAAAGAACAAGAAACAGTGATTTGGGGAAAGGAGTATTTTAATTCTGGATTAAAAAAATTATGTATGTTTCCTTCATTTAAAATATTATGTCTTAAATATTAATAACTCCTATTGTTATCACTAAGCAACATTTGGATGAAAGCCAAAGTCATTATTCTATTTTACATAAAGAAGAAAAAATGAAATAAATAGTAGCTTGTATATATTTCACCTCTAATTCAAAACTTGGTCAATTCATTATTTCATCAAATTTTCACTTTAGCCAGGCATCAAACCCTTATACTCTGTATCTTTTGATGTATGTCTGTGATTAAAACTGAAAGTGAGAAAATAATATCAACTTCTCAGATTTTCTTGCAATACCAATAAACATAGGGTGATACCACTAATGTGACCCTAACTAATGGTCTAAAATAATACCGGAATCTCATGATTTTAAATAACAGCTCATTTATAAATATCCCTTTCACAAAACAAATTTTGAAAGAACAATATCAATTCTTTAATTTTTATTTGTAAGGCCAGTTATGACTTTTAAGAAAATGTTGTACAGCTCTAGTATGCAAACTTGTTAGAAGAATACAGCAGAGAAAATCAAATAGCAGTTCAAGGAACTTATTAGACTTTTCTGGGACACAGAAATGCTAAAGAAATCAGGTATGCCAGAGGGATAATTCACATTTTAAAACAAATTCTATTTAAGGAAGCCAGCATATATAGCAGTTTTCTTTTCTCTCCCTTTTTTTAAAATTAACTTCTCACAGAAACTTAGCATCTCAATGCACACTCAGATGAGATTTATTAGCACAGGATTTTAGTTAGTTGTCTATCCTCAAAATTCTATTTTATAGGATACTAAAGGTTATTCATCAGCATACTGTGAAGCAGGTCATAAATAATTTAAGCTATAGTTGTCAAAATAAATGAAAAAAATCCATTTATGCTGTACTCCACTTAATTTTTTATTATGCATATATTTGCTTGCTTACTAATCTACAAAATCCAGTAAATCATAGCTCCTGTCATTTTAGTGAATTAATCTGCAGCATTTCAATTTGACTATTTTGAAAGACAGAGAAGGCAATGGCAACCCACTCCAGTACTCTTGCCTGGAAAATCCCATGGATGGAGGAGCCTGTTAGGCTGCAGTCCTTGGGGTTGTGAAGAGTTGGACAGGACTGAGTGTCTTCACTTTCACTTTTCACTTTCATGCATTGGGGAAGGAAATGGCAACCCACTCCAGTGTTCTTGCCTGGAGAATCCCAGGGATGGAGGAGCCTGGTGGGCTGCCGTCGATGGGGTCACACAGAGTCAGACACGACTGAAGTGACTTAGCAGCAGCATTTTGAAAGAATATCATCAAGATCTTAGACTCTCATTTAGATATTATTTTTTTAAATGTCTATAAATACTTTTACAGATGATGCTTAAGAAGCTCCAAGAACATTGGGGGAAAAAAAAGTATTCAACATATTGGAAAAGGTAATTTTTTTTTTTTTTTAATTACTCAGGAGCCTCTAGAACAGCAAATTGAAGACTGGAAGTGGAAAAAAGAATATCAAAATAACTCAAAATATATTAACAAGAAAAATATAAAGTCATGTATTTTCACAGTTGAGTATTAGCAAGTAGAAAAGAAAATTTGTACTTCAAAAATTTAAATTTTATATATATATATATTTTTTAAAGATAGGCTGTATAGAGTAGAGAATGAATAAGGTCTGGAATTCATTTTTAGTTCTGTAACTGATTCAACATGAAGCTTTGAGTTACTTTGGCTTGTTCTTTAAAGAAAAGTTATTCCCTATCTTTTATTTCTTGATGTGATCTTTTATCACATGGAATTCTTTGATGTTAAATTTAGACTTGGCATTCATTTTAAACTTAATGTCAGGTAGTTTCAGTCAACTTGAAAATTATCAGTATATCACTTACTGAGTGAAGACTTTGGGTGTTAAGGATCCTCTGTGATGGAATTCATCCATGGAAGTGGTAAATGAGAAACTTTTACAACTACCTTCAGGTAGGAACCCAAGGCTTGAACACGTTTTAGTCTATTTTGTTTTGTATGTAAGATATAATCATGTCATGACTAAGATATTGTTTGACCTCTGCTGCTGCTAAGTCGCTTCAGTCGTGTCTGAGTCTGTGCGACCCCATAGACGGCAGCCCACCAGGCTCCACCGTCCTTGGGATTCTCCAGGTAAGAACACTGGAGTGGGTTTCCATTTCCTTCTCCAATGCGTGAAAGTGAAAACTGAAAGTGAAGTCGCTCAGTCGTGTCTGACTCAGCGACCCCATGGACTGCAGCCTACCATGCTCCTCGGTCCATGGGACTTTCCAGACAAGAGTACTGGAGTGGATTGTCATTGCCTTCTCCATTTGACCTCTACAGCTCTCTAAATTTAACATTCCTATTAAGCCTACTATGTACTCAGTTGCTCTTTTGTGTCCAACACTTTATGGCTCTTTGGACTATAGCCCACCAGGGTCCTCTGTCCCTGGCATTTTTCAGGCAAGAATACTGGAGTGGCTTGCCATTTCCTTCTCCAAGGGATCTTTCTGACCGACCCAGGGATCAAATCTTTGTCTTCTGTGTCTCCTGCATTTGTAGGCAGATCTTTACAGCTGAGCCATCTGGGCTTACTGGCCCAGTCAGACTAATAGTATTCCATTTTCTTTATTTTAATTTGTATAGAATTCTAAGATAGACTTCTGGGGCTCTGACAATTATCTCAGAGCTTGATGTAACTTGAACCACTGCCAAAAGACAATTTTCTACTTTGTAAACATCCTACAGAATCATAACCTCAGATTTCTCAGAAAGCAATTCAGACCGGTTAAGGATGAATTTTGGTGAATAAACATAACACAACAAATATAATAATATGCAAATACAATATAATTTAAGACAAGGTTTATAGTAATTTAAACATATAATTTGTTGTACTGGAGAAGTAAGTGTAATAAAAGGCATAAAAATCTTTAAAAAGTTAACAGGGCAAATTTCTGGTTCTACATATAAAAAAGGTCTGGAATTTGTTTTTAGTTCTGTAATTGATTCAAACTGTGGCCTTGAGTTACTTTGGCTCATCCTTTAAAGTAACTCAAGGGCTTCCTTGATGGTTCAATTGGTAAAGAATCCGTCTGCAATGCAAGAGACCTGAGTTTGATCCCTGGGTTGGGAAGATCCCCTAGAGAAGGGAACAACAATCCACTCCAGTATCTGGCCTGGAGAACTCCATGGACTGTATAGTCCATAGGATCACAAACAGTCAGACAGGACTGAGTGACTTTTTCACTTTTCACTTTCTCATATAAAGAGCTTAGATATTGTCATTTCATCCCAAGGAAGAGTAAAGGGTTAAACTGAAAAGATTAATTATTGGAGCCATAAGAGATGTGAAGACACAGGGCAAACCACTGTCTAGAATATTAGGAAGAGAAACAGGCACAGAGACTCTTGAAGGCCTGCCTCAGCAGGCACTAGTTGGAAAGATCCTGACATACTGAGATGATATCAAAGCCTAACTGACCTGAGGAAGGGAAATATCCAACTCCAGCTCACTCTATGCATTCTGTCCTACCTAAGAAGGGAGAAAAACACTGAGAAACATTTGTGAAATTTCTCACTAAAATCTAAACTCTAATCACAAGACTATAAATATTTCCCCCCACACTTCACCATCACACGACTAAAGGTCTATTTGCAGCAGTTCCTTATCCACACTACATCACATTCACTCATCAAGAAAAAAGTACAATCCATGCAAAAGTCAAGAAAGACCGTACAAAGAAATAGAGCAAGCATCAAAACCAGACACGGCAGGGATATTTGAAAATTATCAGACCAGAAATTTAAACAAGGATTAAATTTGTTGTTATAATGTTATCCATAATGATTAATATTAAGGACTCTAAATGGAAAAGCAGATAACAAGAGACAACAGATGGGCAATATAAACAGAGATGGAAATCCCAAATAACCAAAAAGAAATGCTAGAGATAAAAATAATTATGACAGAAGTGAAGAATGCCTTTGATGGGCCTGTTAGTGGAGTGGACACAGCTAAGAAAGGCATTTCTACATCTAAAAATATATCTATAGAAACTTCCAAAACTGAAAATCAAGGAGAACAATGACTAATGAATCCAAATAGAATATCCAAAGACAACTATGAAAGTGAAAGTGATGTCACTCAGTTGTGTCCAACTCTTTGCTACCCCATGGACTGTAGCCCACTAGGTTCTTCCCTCCATGGGATTCTCCAGGCAACAGCACTAGAGTGGGCTACCATTTCCTTCTCCAGGGGATCTTCCCGACCCAGGGATCAAACCCGGGTCTCCCACATTGTAGGCAGACGCTTCCCCATCTGAGCCACCAGGGAAGTCTTAAAGACAATTATGAAAAGCAAAATATGCATGTAATGGGAATACCAGAAGGAAGATAAAGAAATACAAAAGAAATATTTGAAATGATAGTGACTGATAATTTCCCCAAATTAATGTCAGACACCAAACCTCAGATCCAGAAAGCTCAAGATCACCAAACAAAATAAATGAGGAAAAAGGAATAAACAAAACTTCAACTAGGCATATGATTTTCAAACTACATAAAATCAAAAATAAAGAAAAAATTCTGGAAGAAGCAGAGCAAAAACAAAAAACAAACAAACAAACAAACAAAAAACCCACTTCACCTGTAGAGGATGAAAGACACGAATTAAATCGTTTCTCTTCAGAAACCATGCAAGAGAAGAGTAGGGTGGACATTTAAAGTGTTGATAGAAAAAAGAAAAAATAAAACACCAATCTGTGCCATGTATCATCAGAAATTTTCCTTCAAAAGTGAAGAGAAATAAGACTTTCTTAAACAAAAAATGAGGGAATTTGTTGCCAGTAGACCTACGTTTCAAGAAATATTAAAATAAGTTCTTTATGCAGAAGGAAAATGCTATGTGAAAAGCTTAGGTAGAGCATCACAGAGGAATAAGTGAAGGCAAAAATTAAAAACCTGGTTGAAAAATGCAACAAAATAATACTAATATTTATGCCTCTATAGTAATTAGCTGAGTTATTTTCTGATGTTTAGACAATATGCATGCATTAGTTTTCTCAAAGAAAAGGTAACACTTTTTGAAATTATATACTAGGCAGGTAGATTTATTGCATAGGTAATTTAACCACAGCTAATATATAAGTAGTTAGAAAGTCTATTTTACAAATAAAAAGTGAAATATTGTGTAACATATATATCAAGGTATTATTTCCCTAGGATACCTTACATTCTGTGTATTTATTTTCGCAGTCGGCGTATAATTAGGTGAAAACATTAGTGAGCAAAGCAATGGATCTATAATTCCATATTAATTCAGATATTTATTAATAATAACAATTAGAAATTCTCTCATGAATTAGGCCCAGAAAGCAATAAAATATATACAATTCACTTTATTTAATACCAAAAAAGTCATCTCACAGATGCAAGTGGAAAACAGGCAGATTTTATCTACAATGTATTTTACTTTGCTTGCCCTCGTTATGTTACACACCTACCTAGTAGTCATTTGGTATGCAGTGATGGAAATGAGACCTAGAGTCTGTGCTTTCAAGAAGTTGAATGTGTAGGTGAAGACTCAGACAGTAAACCAATAAATGTACTTACTATATTTCACATTGTAAAAAATATCATAAAATAATGCCAGTGTAAGGAAATAAAAAGGACATACACAGGTGGGGTCCATAAATACATGGGCTCAGGGTCTTGACAGTAGGTAGGGTATTTAAGGTTGACTCCTGAGAGGATTTGATAATCATTGGAAATAAAATGGAATACTTATCTTAATTTTCAATAACCAACAAAATCATGGTAAATCAACCTAATAAAAAAATAAGATAACCACAACACTCTTATTTTAGTAAACTATAATTGTTAAAACAGCTGGTGAAAATTTCTTCAGTGCTCTCTCTGAGGGAAATTCTCCTGGACCTTTTCATTATCTCCCTTGGCTTCACGTTAAAAGCTATTTTTCACTCAGTGTTTTTCTCCCTGGCTTTCCTTGAAATGGATGTTGGGGAGCATGCTTTCCCTTAAAGACTATTCATGGATGTTCAGGTTTTATTAATTCTCCAGTTTTGGAACAGAGGGCTAGGATTTTTTCCTTCATTTGGCTATCTAACTGTTTCAAAAATGTGGCAAGCTTCTATTACTCTTATTTACTGTCAGTCCTCTTCACCAAGTAACCACACAGAAAGATTTTATCTGAGTATAGAGGATAGTCCTTTGTGCTCCTTCTCCATCATGCCATTTTCCTCAGCTTACTGGCCTTTTTGAAACCATCTGGAAGGTCTCATTCTTAAAGTTTGACGCAAGACTACTTTACTTTATCCAACTAAGATATTTTACAGAGATTTTGTTCTCCAATGCTTTTTTTTTTTCCTTCTAATGTTGCTGTTGTAGTGGTTATTATTATGATTTCATTTTTGAGGTCTAGAAACAATCAGATTTTTCAAGCCACAATGCCTTGAACCTTTACATTTTCTCTATTCCTTCTCTGTACTTCGAATATTCTCTCTTGAGTTGACGGTTTACCACAATATGTTGCCCAAAGTATCTAATAATAACCAACACATTAGCACACAAATCCTTCTAACCATTTCTCCTAGAGATACAGCCTCAGTAAACACATTCTTTATCTTGAAAAGCATCACAAGAGGCAATATTTGCTGAAGCATAAGAAACATTTCCACCCTTACATCTAGGAATAGCTATTTTTTTCATTTTGCCCTTCTCTTACAGAATTCTAACCCAAGGGCACTAATCTGATGAGAAGGCATCTCAATGTTATGATCAGTTTATATAGTAATAGGGTTGCACTCCCTTTTTCTCCATTTGTCAATGCCTTTTATATACATAATATAATCTATTTATCTAAAAATAAAAGGTTTGCATGTGTTTATTCTTAAACACATATGACTTCAGACTTTGCTTATAATGTGTGAATCTTGAAAGAGCATGAATCCCATGTTCTTTAACAATAACAAAAAAGCTGTATCAGTTAAAAAATCATAACTTTTCTTGAACCCATCAGATAATTGAGATCACTGCACAAATGTATGATGTCTAAGAAAATATGCATTTATTTCAATGAGGAATGAGACATGAGCACCAGCATACAGTGATAGAGAAGAGGAAGAGATTTGGATTACATGCAAATAAATTATAAGAGTTCATCTAAATTTTACAACAAATAGATAAAAGCCAAGTGTTTGCTGGATGCATGTATAGAATTCCTGAGAGTCACAGAAATAAGGGGAGTTTGAACTCATTCTCAGATTCTTCTCTATAGATATGATAGCCAGTAAATAGTCACTGGAATGTTTGGAGTCAGGAAGCTAACTGAGAAATATCTATCCTCTTTGGTGACTTGAAATGCAGTGAAAAATATACAGAGCACTGATTGAGCCTTCAGTTTCTATGAAATAATAACTTTAAGTTTATGGAAAAGAAATAGCAAACATGTCTGTCCACCCATAGTCAAAATCCACTGTGTCTGGGGGAAAATAATATGGTTTCTACTCTATAGAAAGCAGTAGGATGGAGTCCTGGGCCCAAGAATCTACTGTACTTTCATAAGAGATCTTCTACCAGTAGAGGAAGACAAGAAAATTCTATCTCTAAAACACTGAGTAAATGTAGAGCAACAGCTGAACACACTCAGGATGGACATGAAAATGGAGAAGAAGCACCTTTGTGGCAGGTAACAAAGTTCAAAATCAGTGAATGAATTAAAAAAAAAAAAAATTGAGAAAAATTATCTGGTGCCTAGGTCCCTACCTGAAGAACAATGTGATGCACAAAAATTTGAAACCTGTTGTACACTGAGAATAAAAATGACAACAAACCCAGCTCAACAACCAATGGGAAAGAATCAAACTCCCACATTTACAGCAAACAGAAGAATAAGCAGGCACACTTCTAGGGGTAAATAAAATTTACCTCAGTCTCTGCAATGCCAGCATTCTAACTTTCGATCAGACTGATGTCAATCATTCAAGCAAAAGTATTAGGTTGGTGCAAAATAATTATTTTCAGACCCTGAATTTTAAATTTCATACCCTGAATTTTAAATCAGATGACACTAGGGGTAAAGAACCTGCCTACCAATGAAGGAGACATAAGAGGTATGGGTTCAATTCCTGGAATGGGAAGATTTCCTGAAGAAAGGCATGACCACCTACTCTAGTATTTTTGCCTGGGGAATCTTCATGAACATAGGATCCTGCCTATATAGTATATGAATGGCTACAGTCCATAGTGTCGCGCACCACTGAAGTTACAGCATGCGTGCTGTAACTAGACTTGACCAATCTTTGTTAATCAAAATAGGAAACATCAACACATTTTTGCCAATGAGTAATAATCTTGTTTATTCATATAGCATAGAAATCTGTGCTTTCAGGATTCAATGAACTCTTTGAAAGTGTTTTCTGCATCTTACTGGCTGTGGAAGCATTTTCCCTACAAAAAGTTGTGGACATAGTTGAAGAAGTGGCAGTCAGTTGGCGAGAGGTCAGGTTACTATGGAAGATGAAGCAAATCACTCAACTTTTGAAGTGTTGTTTGTGTGACATCTGGTCTGGTATTGTCACGGAAAAGAATTGGACCCTTACTGTTGACCAATGCTGGCTGCAGGCATTGCAGCTTTCAGAGCATCTTGTTGATTTGCTGAGCATAATTCAGTGCAATGGTTTCACTGGGATTCAGAAAAACTATGCTGGATAAGACTGACAGCAGACCACCAAACAGTGGCCATGACCATTTTTTGGTGCAAGTTTAGCTTTGGAAAGAGGTTTAGAGCTTCTTCTCAGTCCAACCACCGAGCTGAACACTGACAGTCATCTTATAAAACCTACTTTACATCGCACATCACGATCAGATGGGGAAATTCTACACAACAGTTGTTGTGTAGAATAAGGGAAGACGACACTTCAAAACAATGATTTTTTTTTAATTATTATTATTTCTAGCCAGCTCATGAGGCACCCACTTATTGAACTTTTTCACTTTTCCAGTTTGCTTCAAATGCCAAATGACCATATAATGATTGATGTTGAGTTTTTCAGCAACTTCTTTGGCAGTTGTAAGAGAATCAGCTGTGGTGATCCTCTTGGTTGGTTGTTGTCAACTTTCCATGGCTAGCCACTGTGCTCCTCATTTTCACCTATGCAAAGCTTCTTTGCAAAGCTTTGCTCCCCTCTCCTTTGCAAAGCTTCATGAACCACTGCTGCATTGTACACTCCTTAGCAGTTTCTGAACCAAATGTATTTTTGATGTTGTGAGCTATCCCTGCTGCTTTATAACCTGCTTTGAACTTGAATGAGAAAATTGCTAAATTTGCTTTTTGTCTAACATCATTTCCATAGTCTGAAAAACATACGAATTAAACAGCAAGTAAGAATACATTAGCAAAAGACACAAAACAAAAATCGTGCATTAAAATGCTGCATAACATGACCACATTTATTTAAGAATGCATCCCAATATCAAATTCCAAAGTTCAACCATGAAAAACTTCAGTTACTTTTGCACCAACCTAATACAGCACAAATTTTAAAAAGAAAGAAAGAAGAATTCACTATCAATAGTAAACTGAGTTGATAGGATCACATTAGATTCACCAATGATCTATATATTGGAATAATCAGACAAAATTTAAAGTAACTGCACATAAATAAAGAGCTCTATAAAAGATGAGGACTTCCCTGGTGACTCAGATGGTAAAGAAAATGCCTGCAATGTGGGAGACCTGGGATCTAACCCTGGGTCAGGAAGATCCCCTGGAGAAGGAAAGGCTACTCACTCCAGTATTCTTGCTTGGAGAATTCCATGGACAGAGGAGCTTGGTGGGCTACATACAGTCCATGGGGTTGCAAAAGGTCAGACATGACTGAGTGCCTAATACTTTCAAAAAAATATGAACAAATATATAATAAATGGAGAATTTGTTATATAAATAAATGGAGAATTTAGGAGAGAACATCCACTGAACTTGAATTTTGGTCAATAAATATTACAAATTTTTGTGTTATTTCTCTTTTAGACCTGAACTTCTCTTACTTTTTTTTTTTTTTTAAGTTTCCTAAGATTGAAAGTTATGTTATTGATTTTAAATTATTCTTTTCTAATGTAAGCATTTATTGGGATAAATTTCACTCTGAGCACTTATTTCACTTTATCTCATATATTTTGATAAATTATATTTCATTTAATTTTGTTTAAAACATTTTTACTTTTCCTGGATATTATACTTCTCAAGAAATGTGTTATTCATCAGTATGCAGTTTAATTTTAAAATATTTGGGGATATTGCTGATGTATTTATGTACTCTCTAGTTTAATTATACTGTGGTATGAGAAGGAACTATATGGTTTATATTATTTTGGATTTTTAACAAGCATTTTGTGACTCCAAATGTATTTTGTCTTGATATGAGTTTGAGAATAATGTGTATTTGGCTATTGTTAGATGAAATATTCCATAAATGTCAATAATTAAATTGATAGTATTATTCAGGTCAGCTTCACTTTTTGACAGTTCTATTGCTCTATTTTTTTATTTTGATTTTTCCCACCATTTAGTCTTTTATTCTACAATGATGCTTTTTTGATTAATTGAATACTGAAGTATTATATTAAACATGTTCTAGGCTCTAGGTGATGTTAAATTATCCAGACATGGTTTAATTTCCTTTCCACAAATGGTTAGATAAGATAATTATATCACAAATCCAAACAAGCATTCAAAAAATTTGAAACACATTTCAGATGTTTTACGGACCATTTCACTTCCTCTCTGTTCTTGTCTTTTGTGTAGACTTTAGAAAATCTCAAAGGAAAGGAGCCCAGGTGATTTTTGTTTGTTTGTTTTGTCCTGTAATCAAGTCCCTTCCTCTTGATTTATTGTAATTTATTGTTGTTGTTCAACTGTAATTTATTGTTGTTGCTGTTTCCTTAGCTCCCTGAGATTGATAAAGTTGCTTCTTGGTGGCCAGTTAGTAGCTGCTTTCCTCTTGGTCTTTTCACCACAAACTCCTGAGCTTTTAATATGTAAAAACCTCAGAGGAAAAAACAAAAAAACCTAATATTTACTTTTCTTGGCTTCTCCTTTTTTCCAGGATCTTGTCATCTTAAGTCCTGTCTAATTTTTAAAGTTCAATTTTCAGTCTCTCCCACATTGTCAAGACTGCTGAAAGCTCTAGGCCACTGACTTCTGCTTGGCCTTTATACCATGAGTCTTTTTGCAGAAAATAGTAGTAAATGAAAAAGAGGAAATTAAGGTCTGTTTTGTTCAGGCACCAGTTCTGTCTGACTCTCTGTGACCCCATGGGCTACAGCACACCTGGCCTCCCTGTCTCTCATCATCTCCTGAAGTTTGCCCAAGTTCATGTCCATTGCATCGTTGATGCAATCCAACGATCTCATCCTCTAACATCCTCTTCTTCTGCCCTCATTCTTTCCCAGCATCAAGGACTTTTCCAATGAGTTGTCTGTTGTCCTCAAGTGACCAAAATACTGGAGCTTCAGCTTCAACATCAGTCTTCCAATGCATATTCAGGTTTGATTTCCCTCAAGATTGACTGATTTCATTCTCTTGCTGTCCAAGGAACTCTCAGTAGTCTTCTCCAGCACCACAGATCAAAGGTATCAGTTCTTTGGTACTCTGCCTTCTTTACTGTCCAGCTCTCACAACCATACATGACCATTGGGAGGACTACAGCCTTGATGATACAGACCTTTGTCAACAGAGTAGTGTCTCTGCTTTTCAACACACTGTCTATGTTTGTCATAGCTTTCCTGCCAAGAAGCATTTTCTCATTTCATGGCTGCAGTCACCATCTGCAGTGATTTTAGAGCCCAAGAATAGAAAAATCTGTCACCCCCTTCTATTTGCCATGAGGTAATGGGGCTGGATGCTAATGATCTTAGTTCTTTTTTTTTTTAGTTTTAAGCTGACTCTTTCATGCTCCACTTTTGCCCTCATCAAGAGGCTTGTGAAGACCCCCTTCATGAATCACTGCCTTGTCATGGCAAAGGGGATTGAATAACTCAATGAAGCTATGAACCATGCCAAGTAGGGCCACCCAAGATGGGCAGGTCATAGCAGAGAGTTCTAACAAAACATGATCCACTGGATAAGGGAATGGCAAAACACCCCAGTATACTTGCCATGAGAATCTCATGAACTATATAAAAAGGTAAGGTCTACTTTCTTCCAAAATGGCCCTTTTGAGAGTCTTGGTTCTTTATGCCTCCAAACAGATGTTTTTAAACAGAGTTTTCTTATTGCTGTTTGTTTTTATTGTGTTAAAATGTTCATAACATAATATTTATTATTTTGATCATTCACAGAAGTGCAGTATAGTGACAATGAATACATTCAAAGTGTTGTGCAACCATCACTACTAGTTATACATGAAACCTTTCGTCATCCCTAACAGAAATTCTGCACCCATTAAACGATAGCCACATCTTGCCCATCTCTTCAGCCACTGGTAACCTATATTCTATTTCTTGTCTCTAGGAATTTGCATGTCCTGGGTACAACACTTGAGTGGAATTATGGAATGTCTGTCTGTCTGGTTTATTTTACAAAGAATAATGCTTTCAAGGTTGATTCATGTTGTAGCATATATCAAAATTGTATTAGTTTTTATGGAAAAATAGAATTTCATTGTATGGAATGTCAAAGGGAAGCACAGCTGGGCATTATTTAAAGCACTGAAAACAGATTTGACTCAATAACTATTGATAATAGTAGGAGAAAGAGCTGAGCTCCATTATGATTTGCATAGAGGTGATGGAGTGTGCAAAGGTAGAATGAGGGAGGGGAGAAATTAGGGACTCAACAGAGTCAGAGAAGGGAAAAAGTACAAAGGATTGTTCAGTGTAACTGTTGTTAGGCTGAGTTGGAAGTTACTGAAGTTGGGACTCTAGCTTCCCACAGACACTAGGAGACAAGAGACCTTTTCCTTCCTAATAATTAAATTTCCAAGGAATAATTCTCAGGTCCTTGAAACAGACAATATTGAATTGTAAAAGATAACATATTCACAACTGTAAGCCCTTTAAAATAAATGCTCAGGAAAGTGAGGTCAGAGGACTATTGGCCTGTGCTGGCCAGAACAAGCAGTAAATTTTCCTAACTGTTGTGCTTTCTCAAGCAGCCATGTCAGTGACAGACTAAGGTCAGTGAGGCTCTTGGGTTAACTGAAGGATATGTCCTTCTGCTGCTAGAAGCCATGCTAGAGTTTGGTCGAGTTTCTTCAGGAGGGGAATAAGATGGAGTAGATATATGCTTAGAGTTCATAATTCTCAGTGCAGTTCTCAATATGTGTTTTGTTTATCTATTCATTTGTTGATGAACATTGAATTATTTTCACCTTTCAGTGATTGTTAGTAATAATGCTATGAACATGTATGTACAAATATCTACTTAAGTCCCTGCTTTCAGTTCTTCTGAATATTTACTTAGGAGTGTAATTATTGTATCATATGGTAGCTATGCACTTAATCTTTTGAGAAACCATCAACCTGGTTTCCAAAGTGGCTGCATCATTTAACATTCCATAAGCAATGCATAAGGAATTTCAATTTCTTCCTATCCTTGGCAATACTTATTTTCCTTTTTCCTTTTTTTTTTTTTATTTTGAATTATAGCCATCCTAGTAGATATAAAGTGCTATCTCCTGACCTGGTTGTGATTTGCATTTCCCTAATTACAAATGATGTTCAATATCTTCTCATGTGCTTATTGGCCACTTGCATATTTTCTTTGTAAAAAAAGAGTTTTCAAGTCCTTTCCTTTTTGAAACTAAATTCTTCACTCTCATTTACCACGGAATAAATCTGAGACATTTTTATCTCCTCCTTCTTTTTCCTTATTTTCTAAATTTCCCTTTCTTTACAATGTAGTTTGTCTATATGTTCTCTCTCTGTTTGTTTACATGTTTAACAGCCAACTCTCTGAAAAAGAATAAATAAATTAAGTGTGTGTATACATAAATGTTTTGTAAAATTTGCTGATATAAGTGAAGCCTTGCCAACATTTGCATATATCAATAAACTATTCAATTTTCATTATTCTAAATTGCTTAGAATCAACCAGTTCTCAAGAACATTTTTACGTTTTGCCAAATCTTCGTATCCAGGGATGCAACTATTGATGGGGGTAGTTTTGATATGAAAATTTGTTGCTATTTTTATTTAAACTCATGATTAAGGCAAGCAAATAATGACTAATTAGAATTTCAAAAGTTTGTCCTTTGAAAGATGATGTGTCTGACTTATTTGCTGAAAATTTTTGATAGCTCTGCAATACTGGAAGAATATTGCTTTAAATGTTTTTTCTAATCATAATATAACGGCTATAGACATGTCATACAAAATACTTTCCATCACTTTCTTATATCTAGAAAACAAAACAATAAGTTGAATGCTGCTTTGTAGCTCTTGCCCATTTTTAGGATGTAAATACTCACACGGACTTTTTTAAAGCTCCCAGTTTAACATAACTTGGAGTTAAGAAAATATGGATAGTAGCAGATACATAGTACTTTCACTACACAGCTAACATAGACAAGGGACAATAGGAATATTCATTAGAAGGATTAGAAAGTCATGAGTTTCAAATATTATTTTCTTTGTTTCTAACATAATTTAATCAGCATAAAGTAGATTTGACCATGGTTGTTTTTAACAACTGGATCTAACCACTTGGTGAGATTTGACTTCCTCACAGAGTTGTTTGTATACTAGTATCTATTGTTAGAGCCTGCACTTTATTGCCAAATAGGTGACTGTGTGACATGGAATTAGAGATACATCTGATATCACCAAATCTTTTTTGTCATCATTCCTGTTTGCTTATTTTTTTCAAATATGATGTTTCTCTAAGATGGTATGAGCATGTGTGGTCAGTGAAAAAGTATATTTGGAATCTCAGTAATTCTTTTGGAAGCATTGTTTTGAAGACATAATGTTGATTTATTTAATTTATTGCTACTGATTTATTATATAAGTTAAATACCCACATGTTATGAAAGTGTTATATTTTAGAAAGGAAATATACTTATATAAAAATCCAGCACAAGACTTGGCCGTATTACTCAGTGAATATTCTTGAAAGAATGAGTTAAGAAACTTGGTCCTGGATATTTGTTCTGAATTTCCAATGTGAAACACCTCATTTAGATTGTCAATTAGA
This sequence comes from Cervus canadensis, assembly GCF_019320065.1. Taxonomy (NCBI): domain Eukaryota; kingdom Metazoa; phylum Chordata; class Mammalia; order Artiodactyla; family Cervidae; genus Cervus; species Cervus canadensis. Next base: position 43,833,911 of record NC_057394.1, on the reverse strand, counting down.
CCTTCAGGTTTGAAATAAAGAAAATAAATGACACCAAAAAACCCATAAGGCGTCTGGTAAATGAAAGACAAAAATATTTTTATATAGTGTATGTCATTCAAATCAAATTTCATTATAATTCACTATTTTCTGTAGTTATAAAAATATGCTTAGACAATTTCTACATCACCTTTTTTGTTATGTTGTTTAATTCCCAGGGAATTTGTGTATTATAAAAAACATAGATTTATTTTTCTCATAAGAATCACCATAATAAGAGAGAAGGTACACTATATTTTATAATAATGTGTCATTTCAATGCTGCAGGGAGTCCTTGAACACATGCTGCCCATATGCCCAATGAATTTACCCTGTGCAAATCCTCCTAAATGACTAACTGACTAAATAAATTCTTTCAAGACACATCCCATCATAATGCTGATCAGCTATGGTTCATTTATTGTTATATAATTGCAAAGGATGTTTATCCTTTCTTTGCCCTTTGATGCTACACAATCTGTTGTAATGTTCTGGGTCACAGATAGGATGAAACTATGACTAAGTTCTTTGGTGAGTATTTTATAATTTGATGCTTTTCAAAAACCCAAGCAGATAAAATAATTTCTCCTCTTTTGTAAGTCATAATGCTAACATTGGAGAAATGCAACCCACTCCAGTATTCTTGCCTGGAAAATTACATGGACAGAGGAGCCTCGTAGGCTACAGTCCCTGGAGTTGCAAAGAGTCGGCCACGAATGAGCGATCGAGCACAGTGCTAATATAGTAAAACCATAAAGAGTGATTTCAGTTTACGTCATATATGATTTCTTCCATTTGCTTCTTCATATAACTGTATTTAAAATTCCATTGTATTAAAGAGAGAAAGTCCTTTAAAAATTTCCAACAAATCCTTGTTTAAGAACTGGACAAGTTGAGGATTTAGAGAATGTGAATAGATTGTTTAAGGTTTCATAGATGATAAAAACATTAAAAGGGAATGCCTCATCCTCAAATATTAATAAAACTTCTTCAGATACTTCATCTGATTAAAAACAAAAGTGTTACTGTAAAGTTCAAAGTGAAAGATATATTTCTGGCTGCCTCAATTTGTAGAGACAATGACTTTGTAAATTAAGCTTGATAAAGCTGCCAGTTGGTTTTCATACATATATATTGATGCAGTATTGTTTAATCCAAAGCTATTTTGTTGTTTGTTTTAAGTGATTGCTATCAACCATATAGATATAATAAATGTCTTCAGTGCTTGGTACTCAATCACCCAGTGTGTCTGACTCTTTTCAACCCCATGGACTAACATCTTAGAGGCAAACACATTTTAGTCCTCACCCAAATACAGAACCATATGTGGTACATTCTCATAAAGTGGAAGGGGATGGTAACCTGAGTCCCCCAGTACCAATGTCTAATACAGACTCAACACAGAAGAGTGCAAGTAAGACATGCTTTTCTTTTTTCTCTAATCCACATTAAGCTTGTGCTACATAAAAACCTTTCAGCTCCTTAAAAATGCTGGCAAATTCTAAATTTCATTTTTAAAGTTAAAATTACATCTTTTTCATTACATTCATTTTTTTTTCTCCTTATTTTCCATGCAGTGGAAAGAAATTACCTCTAGGAAGTTAAAGGGAGGCAAGTATGATTTCATTTTTACTCTTTCTCTGACTTTAGCCCTTTGAAGTGGAGGTAAGTGATATATTTTTGATTCAGAAGTGCCTCCTGTTTCCTTTATTCAAGGTATTCCTATTCTCCTGACAAGACTGAAAGATAAAAAAGAGGTAAAAATCAGGGAAAACATTTATTAAATACACTTTCCATGGCTGTAGAAATTCTTTGTTGGTTATTCCTGATAGTCTGGCTTGCCTTGGCCACCTATCCACTCTGGTGCTCAGACATATATATATATACACCTACGTATGTTTGCTAAGTAAGGAACACTGTAAGTACAATGATAGTAGCACAATTATCTAATGTTGGGCATTTGTCACCATAAAATAACATCCTCTACCTCAGCTTCTACCACAAAAAAATTTCCCTAGAATCTCTTGCTGTTAGTATACACTTTCCCAGTGGTTCCTGTTCTTGAAATTCCAATATGACTCAAAATCAGACATCTTGCAATGAGGAAGACCTATCTCCAGCAGGCCAGTTCTTAAGATTTCTGGGCACTTTGCCATTGGGAAATCCCACCACCAACACCACCTACCACCACAATAAATCTAGGTCTCTTCCCTGTTATTCATGTAAACCTGAGCCATTAAGCATTAAGGCCAAATGCTTAACCAAAATTTGATAGGTAAATACCAGTCTCCTTTTTTTTTTTTTTTTAAATTATGTTGCAAGTCATCATCTGAAAGCCCTCAGTTAGCTGTCATTGTTGGGGTGGGTGGTGGGATGGGAGGTGGTAGATTTCTTTACCACAGACTTTCTGATGAGTCTCTTCTTTCCTTTATTCGCATTTGTGTGTAGTAAATCAGTTTCAGTAGCTCTCTATGATTTGATTCATAGACATTATATATTCATGCATGCATGCATGCTAAGTTGCTTCAGTTGTACCCAGCTCTGTGACTCAATGGACTGTAGTCTGTCAGGCTCCTCTGTCCATGGGGATTCTCCAGGCGAGAATACTGGAGTGAGTTGCCATGCACTTCTCCAAGGGATCTTCCCTACCTAGGGGTTGAACCTATGTCTCCTGTGATTCCTGCATTGCAGGCAGATTTTTTACCAATGAGCCACCTGGGAAACTCTATATGTTCATACTTCTTGTCATTTAAGTTGCTACTATATTTTATAATAGTATATTGCAGACTAAAGAGAAATATTAAATGTGTATTATTAAAATTATTATTTCTATTTCAATGTGATTCATATTATTCTAGTCCCTCTCAATATCAGACTAAGAAATGTTTAATTATGTTTACTTTTATCAATTTTGTACAAATTAATTAATTTATTGGTTTATTTTAAGAATAAATATTAATAACTAATTTATATTATTTTATCATAATTTAATACTAAAATTATGATTTTAAATTTATTTAGCTCTTGTTGGGTCTTTTAATACAATGTTAATTATTATCAAAACATCCTTATTTAAGTCATTGTTTTCACTACATAGGGGCTTCCCTTGTGTATCAGCTGGTAAAGAATCTGCCTGCAATGCGGGAGACCTGATTTCAATCCCTGGGTTGGGAAGACCCCCTGGAGAAGGGAAAGGATACCCACTCCAGTATTCTGGCCTGGAGAATTCCATGGACTGTATAGTCCATAGACAGGGTCGTGAAGAGTTGGACACAACTGAGAGACTTGAACTGCACTTTCACTAAATAAAATTTTAATAACTAAAATGGTTTTACTACAAAACACAGAGCTAATGTTTCTGAATCATTTGAAATATTATTTTTGTGCTATTACTTTTAAGTTATGATTTTACTTCAAGTATTTTTTCACATATTCAGAGTGTGATAACTAGCATTAGCCCTTCTGATTACACATGCATTTTCTTGGTTCATAACTTATCGTGTTTCTTCTACTGCTTATGTTCTCTTGTGATCTTTTTGTCTTTTTAAGTTTATTTTATGAAGTTTTTCCTGTAAACTTCTCATAGAGGCAGTAAATAGATAATATATAAAATATATATTTGCTAGGTATAGGATTTCTGGTTTACAGACCTTTTTCTGCACACATTTTATCAAGCTTTTTCTAATATTAATCATTCTCCCTTATTTCAGTTGAAAATTATATTAACTGTTTTTCTTTGTTTTGTGAACTGTTTTCTTTGATGCAAAAGTGGGGAAAAAATACCCTCCCCTTTGAGGTCAAATATATTCATTTTAATTTTGTGTTCCATTCATTAGCCTTACTTGACACTCATTATGCCGTTTCAATATGTAGCTCCAAGTGATTGTTCAGCCAAAGAATGTTTATATCTATTTTTTGTTTGTTAATTGCATCTCCTCCATCTGCTCCTGCCTGTCCTTCAGGTACTCATATTACTCACATGTTAAAAATTAAAAATATGTCACCATTATATTTATTTTTTAAATTTACTTGTTATATTTTTTGTATTCAAAGATAGTATTTTCCTTTCACATGGGTTTTGAATGATACACCTTTTAGCATTGTACTTTCAATCTGTCAGCTTATTTATTGACTTTTAAAAAATATTTATATTTTAATGCCTTACAATGTAAATTATTTTCCTGATGATAAAATATGTTCATTATGCTCAAAAATTAAAATTATATTAAAAAGCATGCCCTCATATTATCCACACCAAAGCCTTCACATTTGGTATCAATTACTTGCTTTTTTGTTTATTTGTTCCCTTAGGGTAGGGTCACCAATCTTTTTGGTGCCCAGGACCATTTTTCAATGGACTGGGTGGGAGTGAGGGAAATGGTTTCAGGAGAATTAAATTGCATTGTATTTATTGTGCACTTTATTTCTAATCTAAGGCTGCCAGTGATCTGACAGGTGATACCAGTCTACAGCTCAGAGATTGGGGGCCCCTGCTTTATAGTAATACATATGCATGTGTGGCTAAGTTGCTTCAGTCCTCTCTGACTCTTTGCAATCCCATGAACTGTAGCCCACCAGGCTCCTCTGTTCATGTAGTTCTCCAGGTAAGAATACTGAATGAGGCTGTCATCAGCTTCTCCGGGGGATCTTCCTGATCCAGGGATGGAGGCAACGTCTCTTTCATCACCTGCATTGGCAGGAAGGTTCTCTACCACTAATGCAAACTTTCCCAATGTCTCTGATTTAGTTTCTGCATTTTAAACTTTTTAGAACATTGTAATATTGAAATCATTTCATACTGATATTTGTTGTTGTTAAGTCACTCAGTGATGTCCAACTATTTATGACCCCATGGACTGAAGCACGCCAGGTTTCCCCATACTTCACTATTTCCCAGAGTTTGCTGAAACTCATGTTCATTGAGGTGGTGATGCCATCCAACCATCTCATCCTTTGTCATCCCCATTTCCTCCTGACTTCAATCTTGCCCAGCATCAGAGTCTTTTCTAATGAGTTGACTCTTCACATCAGATAACCAAAGTATTGCAGCTTCAGCTTCATCATTAGTCCTTCCAATGAACATTCAGGGTTGATTTCCTTAGGACTGACTAGTAGGATCTCCTTGTTGTCCAAGGGACTCTGAAGAGTCTCTTCTCCAACACTGCAGATAAAAGGGATCAATTCTTTGGCGCTCAGCTTTTTTTATTCTCCAGCTCTCACATCCATGCATGACTGCTGGAAAAACCATAACTTTGACTATATAGATATTTGTTGGAAAAGTTATGTCTCTCCTTTTGAATATGCTGTCTTGGTTTGTCATAGTTTTTTCCAAGGAGCAAACATCTTTTAATTTCACTGCTGCAGTGACTGTCCACAGTGATTTGGGAGCCCAACAAAATAAAGTCTTTCACTGTATAGTTTCCCCATCTATTTGCCATGAAGTGATTGAACCAGATGCCATGACTTTTGTTTCTGAGTGTTGATTTTTCAAACCAGCTTTTTCACTCCCCTCTTTCACTTTCATTAAGAAGCTCTTCAATTCCTCTTTCCTTTCTGCAATTAAGGTGATGTCATCTGCATATCTGAGGTTATTGATATTTCTCCTAAGAATTTTGATTCCAGCTTGTGCTTTATCCAGTCAAGCATTTCACATGATGTACAATGCACATAATTTAAATAATCAGGGTGACAGCATACAGCCTTGATGTACTCCTTTCCCAATTAGTAACTAGTTTGTTATTCCATGTCCAGTTCCAACTATTGCTTCTTGACCTGCATACAGGTTTCTCAGGAGGCAAGTAAGGTGGTCTGTTATTCCCATCTCTTTAAGAATTTCCACAGTATGTTGTGATCCACACAGTCAAAGTCTTTAGCATAGTCAATGAAGTAGAAGTAGATGTTGTTATGGAATTTCCTTGCTTTTTCTATGATCCAACAGATGTTGGCAATTTGATCTCTGATTCCTCTGCCTTATCTAAATACACCTGGAATTTCTCAGTTCACATACTGTTGAAGCCTAGCTTGAAGGATTTTGAGCATTACCTTAGTAGCATGTGAAGTGAGTGCAATTGTGTGGTAGTTTGAACATCCTTTGACATTGTCTTTCTTGGGATTTAAATGAAAACTGACCTTTTCCAGTCCTGTGGCCACTGATGAGTTTTCCAAATTTGCTGGCATAGTGTGTGCAGCACTTTAACAGCATCATCTTTTAGGATTTGAAATAGATCAGCTGGAATTCCGTCACACCCACTAGCTTATTTGTAATAATGCTTCCTAAGGCCCACTTGACTTCACACTCCAGGATGTCTGGCTCTAGGTGAGTGATCACACCATCATGGTTTTCCTGGGTCATTAAGATCTTTTTATACAGTTCTCCTGTGTGTACTTGCCACCTCTTCTTAATATATTCTGCTTCTGTTAGATCCATACCATTTCTGTCCTTAATGTGCCATCTTTGCATGAAATGTTCCTTTGATCTCTCCAGTTTTCTTGAAGAGACCTCTAGTCTTTCCCATTCTATTGTTTTCCTCTACTTCTTTGCCTAGGAAGCCTTTCTTATTTCTCCTTGCAATTCTTTGGAACTCTGCATTCAGATAGGTATATTTTTTCTAAGGGCTCTATTAAGTGGAAATTTCTCCATACTTTTTACAGCTGCATATATATTATGTGGGTATACATATATATTTAATGAGCCACCCTTGGATTGACTTTCACATGTTTATGTATGACTGGGTCCCTCTGCTGTCCACCTGAAAATATCACAATTCTGTAATTGGCTATATTCCAATACAAAATAAAAAGTATTTTTTAAATGCTTAAAATGATATACATGTTTTGAAAAATTGTAGCATGTATTTACATAGAATTTAGTCTCCAAATTGGAGTTTCTGTATCAAAAAGAAAACTTGCAATTTATCTCCTCAAAACGTTTTTCAATTTGTGGTTCCATCACAAATATAGGCTAACACCTATTTCACTAAGTAATGAAATAGGTGTTTATTCTCTCAACAGGGTGTTGCCCAGCATTTACTAGTTTGAAAAGTTAGGAATGATGCCAGTATGCTTTTAATTAGTATTTATCTCATCTTCAGTGTGACTGAACATATTTTCATACATTTAAGGGCTATTTGTTTCTGTGTGAACTTTCAGCTCATTTATTTTCCTAATTAATTTTCTTGGATATTGTAAATATCAACTCACTTTCTGAGTTGTACATCTTGAAGGTCTTTGTTTTTGTTTTTTTGTCTTTCAAGGTTAATTTTATTTTAAATAATCATACTTTTTTCTACATTCCATTTTATTTTCTTCCAAGACATGTCTTGATGTTATTTCAAATGAAACCATTTACATTACATTTTAACTTTCTATGAAAATGGAGCCTATTGACCTGCATATTATTTTTTCTTGTTATTTCAATTCTTTATTGATATTCATAATTTTGATGTGATTATTCTTGTTCCTTTAGGTATGCAATTACATCATCTGCCATCTGCAAATCATGATTTTAGTTCCAAACTGTTTTAGCTATAATTCTGTCTAATGGAATATTGCTTTTTACCTTTTACTGATGATAGTGGGATTGTTTCCATTATGTTTTATTAGATTAGATGATCATATTAGATCAATATTGATTTATACACTGTTAACTATTAACTGATATTAATTTTTATTGAGTGTTTTTTTCATAATTGTGTGCTGAATTTTGAAATTCTTTTCAGCACTGAGCAATTTGTTCACATGATTGTATTTCTTAAATCGATCAAAATTTTCATTTAAATTCACAAGTTTCATAATAATGAGCCAGCATTGCATTTTGTGTGGTCTGGGTTTGATTAACACTACCTATCCTGTGGTCTTTCCTTGTGGCTCAGTTATAAAGAATCCACCTGCCAATGCAAGAGATACAAGAGACACAGTTTCAATCCCTGGGTCAGGAAGATCCCCTAGAGAAGAAAACGGCAGCCCACTACTGTATTCTTGTGTGGGAAATCCCGTGGACAGAGGAGACTGGTGGGCTACAGTCCATGGGGTCCCAAAAGAGTTGGAAACAACTTAGGCACTAAACCACACTAACATAGCATATAATGTTAATGTAATTGTGGATTGTGTGTAATTGTGATTTTTAAAAATTATTTTTGAATCAATATTGACTGAGATTAATAATTTCTTTTTTTATTCTATATCAAGAGTGGGTATTAACATAACCTTATTTCATGAAAGAATTGGGAAATATTTCTTCTGGTTTAAATATATGGAACTTTTAAAAAGTAGATTTCACCCTTCAGTGACTCATGGCTTTGAGAAGAACCATTATTTTACAGCTCAACTCATTTTTTTCAATATGTACATCAGTTTGTTGGATTATATATTTCTGAGTCATTTTTGATAAGTATTGCTATTAAATTTTTATGTGCATTTTATTTACAAAAAAGAATTGTGAGAATTAGTGCAAAAGTACAAGGTTATTTAGTTCTCTTGCAAACTCTATGTATTAGTCATTTTTTTTTTTTTTGGTATATTTTGCCATGTATTAGTCATCATAATATTCTTATTCTATATCTTTGTGATTTCTCTTTTTTAATTAGGTTAGATAAAGCTTCATAAACTTTACTGAATATTGTAAAGAACTAACATTACTTGATTTATATGGGTTAGTTATGTATATTCCTTTTTCCATTGTATTAATGTATTATCATTTTTAACTAATTTTTGTTATTTATTTATTTATTACTTTGATCTTTATCATCACTATGTGCTTAATACTTTAATTTTTAGTGATATTTAAAAATCAGATTATGATTAATTTTACTTTGAGTTCAAGTTCATCTCTGTCACATTGGTATTTTTTACTAATATAGTTTAAATGTTTTCATTTTGGGGAATAACAAAATTGGAAATTTTGATATCAGTTTCCTGGATTGCTTATTCACTCATATATTCAAGGACATTTTGTTTGCTTCCAGTGTTTGACAGGCTTGAAGAAAACTGATAAACATATATGTGACTATCTTTAAATTTTACATACTGAACATGTTGTTTTTTGTTTTTGCGATTTTGATTAAGAAATATTATATCTGTTTGTAAAGGTATTTTAGGAAAAAATTTAGCAATCACACTGTCCACAATCTTATTTTCTCCTTATTTTTTTACCATCATAAATATTCCAATTATAATATTGGAAACTCCAGTTATTAGTAGACTGAATCATACTTCTCTGCCCTCCAAATAAATGCATATGCTTTCTTTTTCTTCCTTCCTTCCTTTCTTTCTCCCTCCTTCCTATCCTTCCTTCCTCCCTCTCTCTTTCTTTCTTCTTTGCTTGCTTGTCTTGTTCTCTTGCATTTCAGGAGAGTAATTCCAATTTTGCAACAATTTTACTATTTCCTATTTCTAATTTAGTATTTTATTATTTCTATTCAATTTAGAATTTTGATGATTATTTTTATTATCTTTTTTTCCTTTCACAATTTTTTTTTACATTTTCATTGTATATGTTATAGGATGTTCATGAAGTTTATGGATCCTATATGTTCTTAGTTTCATTTGGACTTCCCACATATTATTATAATCTGTCTTCTTGAGTTGTAAATGTTTCCTATGCCCCATGTTGGAATTCATAACATAAATCAACATTCACAACATAAGGCCAAGTAGCAACAATGTAATATTCTCAATTGGGACACATAATATGCTTTGCAGTTTGATTTCACTTTTGCCAGTAGCCAAAATTATTCAGATTCTAAATCTGTGTTCTAAGATCTCTTTATTAATCTTCACCTAGTTCTAAGAGTTTGATAAGACTCCAAAGTATCACGATCTCTACATACTGGTTTATTGATTATATCCATTTAATTTTCTTTTTTCTTATTAGTTTATTTTCAAAGAAAATGTCTTACATTAGTACATCAAAATTCAGTGCTGGCTCACTGAATTTTGATAATAGTATGTTAAACTAATAGAAATCTACAGAGGTAACCACAACATTCCTGGGACACAAAATATAGTTATATAGTTAAATGACGTTTATTTGAGAGAGAGGGTAGATTATTGTGCAGGGAGACAATCAATCAAGTTTATTAAATCATCTTTATATTGATAACACTCTACTCCATTCTATGTTGGATTAGTCTCCTATTAGGATCATCTCCATCTGTGCAGATTTTCATAAATTCCCTCATGTGCAGACTTTAAAGTGTGGCCAGGTGTCATATTTTCCTCTCCTGGCACTCCTGAAATTCTATGCAATGTGAAACTAACACCAGCTTCAGTGCCCTTCAAATGTAAGGAAATAATACATTTTAAATATAATATTTTTAAGTGATAAGGATATATATATGTAAATAAATACCACACTCCCAGGGATTCTCTTTGTGAAAAATACATGAGCAAATCTTTTTTATTTTTCTTTTTCTTTTTCTAAGTGAACATGTGCAGATAGAGTGTATGCTTATTTCTCTATTCACTTTGTTTTCCTAAAGTTCCACTCTTGCAGAATTTTGAAAATGGCCAGAATTACATTGTTAGTACAACTGCAGGGTACTATTGTTTTTTGTTTCTTGTTTTTCTTTTTTTTGTCAATGAATACTGCCTTGACTCCTAACATTATCATATGTTAAATTTCTTAATTTCATTTCTGAAAATCCAACAGTTCCTGAGCTCACAAAGGCCTGTTCACTTTCTCCTCTACTTGAGTCATACATTTCTCCATATCTCAATGAAATCACTATGCTATTGTTACTTTCTTAACAGTTGCCATCTTGCCTTTATTTTCTCCATTCACTTTTACTATTTACGAGTCATTTCTGATCCTCTCTGAATCTGATACCAAGGTTGTTTTTGTTGTGTTTTGTTTTTTGTTTTTTTTTTACCACCGACCCTTTCTTCAATACATCTCATACATTGAAACAGGTATAACAGAAGAAAAGTGTGTGTCTCCAATATGCATGTAATACATGTGTGGATCCCTTCTGCTCACTATAGCCACTGTACCTACTTCAAGACAGGGAGAAGATGCCAAATCTACATGCTAGAATGTGTTAGTTATTAACTGTCCTGGTAACTTTAAGCTTGATTTTCAAGATCTTCCATCCATGTCCATACTTTTGGTCATTATTTTAGTGGTTTATTTTTTCCATGCTTTCTATTAAATATTGGACACAGAATAAATTCTTTGCTATAAAAGTTTGTATACAACTTGTAAGTCAGATTGTGAACATATACAGCTATGATGTAAGACTGATTTCTGAATGGTCTATAAAAGTTCACAGCATGAAGTATATTGAGATCTCAAATCTAGAGAAGGTATCAGGCTAATCATCATTGTTACATTTATTTATAGCTGTCTTCATCCTCCTTTTTAATTTCAGGCACTCCACTCTTACCTAAAATAAATTCTACCACTGAGTTCAGCAAATTTCTCAAGAACTTTTCTTTAGGTTTATCATCTGTAGCTATGTGTTGTACTCAATTGTGTTAGACTCTTTGCAACCCCATGAACTGTAGCCCACAAGGCTCCTCTGTCCATGAGGTTTCCCAGGTATGAATACTGGGATGGGTTGTCATTTCCTACTCCAGGGTAACTTCCTGACCCAGGGATCGAAACTATGTCCCCTGTAGTGGGAGGTGAACTTTTTATCACTGAGCCTTATATCTTACTACTACAGTCCTTTTCTATCAGTTTCTACCATAGAACATCATATTCAACTCTTTGTGACCCCATGGACTATACAGTCCATGGAATTTTCAAGACCAGAATACTGTAGTGGGTAGCTGTTCCCTTCTGCAGGGGATCTTCCCAACCCAGGTCTCCCACACTGCAAGCAGATTCTTTACTAGCTGAGCCATGAGGGAAGTGCACAGAACATCCATTCCCTCCTTATCAAAATACTGTGTTCACTTGGACTTTGTGAATAACCACCCTCCTGATTTGCTTACTCTCTAGACATCTATTTATAATACATTGTCAGTTGTGATCCTATGTTTCTGTGCTTTTGCTTAAATATTTCCTTTTTTTATGCTCTTGTGTCTGATCATTTTACAAGTTATTCTTAATTAGTGCAGTAACTTCAAAGAGAATTTCTGAATAAACTTATCTTTTTGTACCAGAAATCACTTCTGAGTTCTAGACTCTTGAATACAATGCTAATGCACATAAATCATAATCCAAAATAAAGTTATAGCTGTTCTTTTCCAAAAGCATTAATCTTCTAGGTTCACGCATTTTTGTAAATGACACAGTACTAATCAGTGGTATACTGGGGCTGGAGCTGGCCTACATTGGCTCCTGTAGTCAGCAAAGTGCAATTATTCCCAACTCCACAGTTAGTGAAAATGTGTTGGTGGCTTGAAATTAACCACAGTTGGTATATTTATAGGATAGAAATTGGCAAAAACACTGAATCAGTTTTCTTTTTTCTCTCTTCTTTGGAAAAATGATTGTTAAATATTTATTAGTACACTACTGGATCTATCCAAGCCAGAAACAAGAGCAATCACTGCTACTAGCTTTCTTCTTTTGTCCTCATTCATAACCTGTCAATTACAATTTCCATTTAATTACATTTTAGGAAGTATCTTAAATCTATTTGCTTTTTTAACAAAGCTTCTTCAACACAACTTTATACCATCTCTACAATCTAAGTCAGTGTTGTCAAGCTATCTGTGTGAAAGGCCAGTTTTCATGTTTAACTACAACAGCTATAGTCATCTCGATTCCAATATCTTTACAAAATCATCTGATAGTGATTAAAATGTGCATACTTATATTGTAAGTGATATTTCAATCATGAAACATTAAAATATTAGATAAATAAGCAAGTGTGGCTATCCACTCTAAAGTTAAGATCCACTTGGTATCTTGCAGAAATACAGAGTCCATCCTATTTTCTCAACAGTTTTCCTTTAAATTACAATAATAAATCAATATTCAAACATTATTATTTATTAAAACTTCTATATTGTTACAGAATAAAAATGATAACCTTTAATGTAACACATTAGATTTGTGTATCTCATCTTTTTTATTATATTGTTAAGTAAACTGTTAAGTAAATTGTTAACATTTTTTATGATTTTTCCTTTTTAGTGGGAGGTAATTGCTTTAAAATATTGTGCTTGTTTTTGCCACACATCAACATTAATCAGTAACAGGTTTATATATTTCCACTCCTTCAAAACACCTCTAACATTTCCCAGCCCATCCCACCCCTCTAGGTTTTCAGAGCACTGGGTTGAGCGCCATGTGTCATACACCAAATTCCCACTTACTATTGATACACACACACACAGACATCTGTAGATATATATATATATCACATATATCATATATACATATAAATACATACAAATATATATATTTGTATGTATTATATATATATTTATATATTTCTTTAGAAGAACTAAAGAGCCTCTTGATAAAAGTGAAAGAAGAGAGTGAAAATGTTGGCTTAAAACTCAACATTCAGAAAACTAACATCATGGCATCCGATCCCATCACTTCATGGCAAATAGTTGGGAAAACAATGGAAACAGTGAGAGAGTATTTTTTTGTGGGGCTCCAAAATCACTGCAGATGGTGACTGTAGCCATGAAATTAAAAGACACTTGCTTCTTGGAAGAAAAGCTATGACCAACCTAGACAGCATATGAAAAAGCAGAGACATTATTTTGTCAACAAAGGTCTGTGTAGTTGAAGCTATGGCTTTTCCTGCCATCATGTATGGATGTGAGAATTGGACTATAAAGAAGCTGAGCGCAGAAGAATTGATGGTTTTGAACTGTGGTGCTGGGGAAGACTCTTGAGAGTCCTTTGGAATGCAGGGAGATCCAACCAGTCAATTCTAAAGGAATTTAGTCCTGAATATTCATTGGAAGGACTGATGCTGAAGCTGAAACTTCAGCATTTTTGCCACCTGATGTGAAGAGCTGATTCATTTGAAAAGACTCTGTTGCTGGGAAAGATTGAAGGCAGGAGGAGGAGGGGACTACAGAGTGTGAGATGGTTGGATGGCATCACTGACTCGATGGACATGAATCTAAGTAAGCTCTGGGAATTGGTGATGGACAGGGAAGCCAGGCATGCTGTAGTCTGTGGGATCATGAAGAGTTAGACATGACTGAGACACTGATCTGAACTTATATATATATATATATATATATATATATATATATATATATATACACACATACACACATATATACACATATATACACACATATATATACACATACATACACATGTGTGTATATATGTATATGTATATGTGTATGTGTGTGTGTATATATACATATATATATGTGAGTATATATGTACATGTATGTATATCACACTATTTTGAATGGGTCAAAAGAAATTTCCTAAATCACAAAATAAAAGTATATCTTAATAAAATCTTAAATTTCAGTGTAACCAACATAGAATCAGCCCAGAAAGTGAATATTAAATAGACACAAAGAGATAAATTGTCATAATAATAGTAGAATATTTTAACACTCATGTGAATATATCATTCAGATAAAATATATTATATGATGTATCATTCAAATAAAATATCAATAATAAGGAAATACTAGCCTTAAGTGACACATAATAGTAGGTGGACTTAACAGATATATCTCAAACATTCCATCCAAAAGCAGTGGAATACACATTTTCTTCAAGTGCACATGGAACATTGTCCATGATAGTTTGCTTGATATACCACAAAACATGTGTCAGTAAATTAAAAGATTGAACACATAAACATCTTTCTGACCACAATGCTATGAAGCTAGAAATACACTATAAGAAAACATGCAATAAACACAGACTAATTGTTTTTGTGTCTAAAAAACAAAAATATTGTTTAGTGGAGGCTAAACAATATGCTACTGAACAACCAATGAGTTAATGAAGAAATCGAATTGGAAATTAAAAACTACCTAAAGACAAAATAAAACAGAAATACAAAAATCCAAAACCTATTGGCACAGAAAAAGCAGTTTTAAGAGGCAAGTATATGTAAAACAAACCTACTTCAGGAAACAAGAAAAGTCTCAAATAAACAAACTGACACTACACCAAAACAGACTAGAAAAAGAACAAATGAAACACAAAATTAGTAGCAGGAAGGAAATCATACAGATCAGAGCAGAAATAAAATAATTAGAGACTAAACAAAGCAAGACAAACAAAAAACACTAGTAAAGACCAATAAAACTAAAATCTGTTTCTTTGAAAAGATACACAAAATTGATGTCTTTAGTCAGACTAATCAAGGAAAAGAAAACAGTAAATAAATAAAGGGAGAGAGAAGGCCTAAATAAGTAAAATCAGACATAAAAAACTAAGTTACAACCAATACCAGAGAAACATGAAAGATCAAAATTTACTATGAAGTTATATACCAATAAAAAGGAAAACCTAGAAGAAATGAACACATTTCTAGATATGTACAATGTAAATGGCATGAAACTATACACAGAAAGCCCCAAAGACACCACCAAAAATACTGCTAGAACTTATCAATGAATTTGGTATAGTTGTAGGGTACAAAATCAACATACAGAAATCCATTACATTTGTATACACTAACAACAATCAGAAAGAAAAATTAAAAAAACCATTCTATTTGTAGTAACACACACATAAATAATAAAACACATATGAAGAAAACATTTAAAAGATAGAAGATATGTACTTGGAAGACACTTATGAAAGAAATTGAAGAAAGCACAGATGGAAAGCTATTCTGTGTTCATATATTAGAAAATTAATACTGTTAAAATGACCATACTGCCTAAAGAAAGCTACAGGTTCAATGCAACCCCTATTAAAATATCAATATAACTTGTCACAGAACTATAACAATTTTAAAATTTGTATGGATACACAATAGACTCTGAATAACTAAAGTAATCTTGAGGAAAAAGAAGAATGTTGTAGTTATCATGGTTCCTGATTACAAACTATACTCTAAAACTGTGGTCATCAAAACAGTGTGGTATTAGCACAGAAACAGACACATAGATGAATGGAACAAAACAGAGAACCCTGAAATGCACCCATGTTTATATGGGAAGTTATGACAAAGAAGGCAAGGATATACAACAGAGAAAAGAAAACCTGTTAAAAACTGGTGCTGGGGATGCCAAACAGCTACATACAAAATAATCAAATTAGATGACTTTCTCATGCAACATAGAAAAATAACTCAAAATTCATGAAGAAGTTAAATGCAAGACCCAAAACCACAGAAATCTAGAAGAAAATATATACACGGTATTCTCTTTAACATTGTTCTTAGCAATATTTTTTTTTTTTTAGCATGTCACCTGAGCCAAGGGAAACAAAATAAAAAATAAACAAATGGAACTATATCAAAATAAAAAGCTTTTGCACAATGCAGGAAACCATCAACAATGTGGAAAGACCACCTACTGAACGGGAGAAAAGATTTGCCAATGATGTAGCCAATATAACATTAATATTCAAAATATACAAAGAAATATACAAAAAAAATCAACCACAAAAAACAACCCAATCAAAACATGAGTAGAGGACCTAAACAGATAATTTCCAAAGAAAACTTAAGGATGGTTTACAGGCATATGAAGCGATACTCAACATCATTAACCATCAGGTAACTGCAAATCAAAATGACAATGAGATATCACCTCATACCCATCAGAATGGCCATCAGCAAAAATATGACAAGTATTGGTTTGGATGTGGATAAAACAGAACCCTCATACACTATAATGTTGGTGGGAATGTAAACTGGTGTGGCCACTATGGAAAACAGTAGGAGATTCCTCAAAACATTAAGTATAGAACTGACATATGATCCAGCAGTACCATTTCTGCATATTTATCTGAATAAAATGAGAACACTGATCTAAAAACAATTATATTCACTCCTATGTTTATTGCAGTATTATTTACAATATCAAAGATTGGCAAGTAGCCTGTGTCCATCAGATTATTAGATAAAGAAGATATGACGATAAAGAAGATATATATATATAAGCCTGCCATGTGTGACAACATGAATAGAACTAGAGTATATTATGCTAAGTGAAATGTGAAAGAATTAAAATTACTATATTATTTCACTTACATGTAAAATCTAAAAAGCAAAAGAAATGAACAAATAACTATGGAGAAATACCAAGGGTCACAGGTAGATGTCAAAAGGGAGCTGATATATGAGGAGACATATAGGTAAGAGACATTAAGTAGTACTAGCTGCCAGTTGCAAAATAAATGTCACAGGTATGAAATACACAGTGTGGGGAATATATTCAATAATTATGTCATAACTTTGTATGGTTATAAGTGATAACTAGATTTATTGTGGTGATCATTTTGAAATATATAGACATTGTTGTGTAGACATAGGTTGTGTACCAGAAATTAGTATGATGTAGTAGGTCAATTATACTTAAAAAAAAAAAAATGGAAAAAGACATCAGGTTTGCATTTAACAGAAACAGATTGGGGGAAAAGAAATTGAATGAAGGTAGTGAAAAGGCACAAATTTCCAGTTATAAAATAAAGTATGCAACATACAACTTGATAAATATAATTAACACTGCTATATTTTATATACTAAGTAAAAGACTAATATTGAGCTCTCATCATAAATATATTTATTTTATTTTATTTCATATCTATAGGAAATGACGGACATTCACTAGATTTGTTGTGGTAGTCATTTCATAGTGTATCTATGTCAAATCATTACATTATTCCATTCTACACCTTAAATTTATAGTTCTGTATCTCAAGGAAAGTGAAAGTTGCTCAGTTGTGCCCAACTCATTGCAACCCCATGGACTATACAGTTCATGCAATTCTCCAGGCCAGAATACTGGAGTGGGTAGCCTTCCCCTTCTTCAGGGGCTCTTCTTAATCCAGGGAATGAACCCAGGTCTCCTGCATTGCAGGCAGATTCTTTACCAACTGAGCCACAAGAGAAGCCCAAGAATACTGTGGTAGCCTATCTCTTTTCCAGCAGATTTTATAGACCCAGGAATCAAACCAGACAGAGTCTCCTGCATGGCAGATCTATTCTTTACCAACTGAGCTATCAGGGAAGCCCCCATATTGTAATTATATCTCAACAAAATGAGAATTAAAATAAACTTTAGTTTCAACCCACGTTTGACAATGAAATGCTTCATACTGTATTCACATGAGAACTATTTGAAATTGCAAGTCTTCAAATTAAAAGTGAGATATTTCTTCAAATTACACATACACAGCAAAATTACTACATCAACAATAAGAAAATTAAATTGCAAATAAAAATACTTTGCCAGCTTTTTTTTTTAATGAATAGTCTTTTATGTTATAGGGCATTTTTAGAAAGTAATATTTCAGCTACTTTCTTTGATGCAGAAATACACAGTATTTTAAACAAATATCTTTGATATAATCTTCCTATAAGATTTCACAAATTATGTGTTTCTGTATATCTAGCTGTGCATACATGTATATTTTATCTACCCATCTTTCAATCAACTTTTGGTAAATATGATAAACTGAAGTAGCTTAAATAACAAACCTATAATCTCGTACATTTTCATGGGGTCTTATTGTAAATGTCTAATATGCAGATTGCCCTAATAATTATGAATATCCCATGTTTTGAATTGATATGTTTATACTAGCACAATTGTTGGTAATTTTTTCTTATTCTCTTTTGTTCCTCTGAACAGAAAGTTAAGTACATTATGTTCTGACACAGAAGTTACATTCTGACACAGAACATAAGTGATTTTATTAATGGTGAAACTTAAATCTCAATATTTCAGTTAAAGCACATCAGAAGGGTAAGTAATTTAGCTAGAAGAAAATTCAAAACACAAAGATGCTTATAGAGGTAGATTTGGGGATAAATATTTGAGGTTTCTTTCAAAACATGCACATTTTTAGTTACATAAGGTGCATTATTTGGGTGGAAGCATGACTTTTCTTGTGTTTTAACTTGGAAGTTAAATATTGCTAGAAGTGGTATATATGGAATCCCAGATGACAAGAGTTGGACTTTGGTAATTTTGTAATGTGTCAACATAGCTAAGCTGCAACTATAATTTTCCAGTATTCCCTCTACTGTATATTTCCAAACTTAGGTAGTTACAAGAGATATTTGTGTGAAAGTGGAAAAAAAAAAAAAAAAACGTAGTCTTTTATGCTTCCAGTTACTGACAGGATGCAGGATAACTCTTTATCTAATGTAGATTGCCAATAGATTATCTACTGGATCTTTTGGGGAGAGCAGGGGAAGTAAGAGTAAGCACATCTGCTTCAAATCCAGCTCCTGCTTTATGTCCTCTATCTGCGTCTTTGATTACATAGCCCTGCTGGTTATGACATCCATGGTGATGGTATATCAAGGTCCAGGATCATGGCATAAACAAAAATGAAGTCTTTATAGTGGGAGCAAATTCTGTGAGTGGGAGCAAAGTCTCCATAGTGGGAACAAATCCTGTCTTTTCACGGGTCCCACCCAAGCTCATAGGTTATAATTTACCCTTTATTTCACAGATCACTACCATCTTAATTTCCCAACTGCCTGACAAATACACAAAAATATGTCTATCAGACACAGTATTTGTTGTCATAAAATTTTATTTCAAAGGAAAATCTAATCATTTATTGTTGTTTATCTTGTGACTTGCTTCAGATTCTTAATACCTTGACTTCCTTCCCTGAAAACTGATACTAATTATCTCTAGCTCAAAGAATTATTTTGACAAATAAATAATACAAAATATTCAAAACTCCTTTGTTACTAACTACTCAGGGAGCATTCAGACAATGTCAAATATAATCTATTAAGTAAAAAAAAAAAGTATTTTTGCTTTGATTTAAGGAATGTACAAAATCATCTAGTGATATTTTTTAACCATTTTTCTATTTGTATGCAGTTCAAATATTTATGATTTCAAAAACACCTAAACAATAAATGATATTTTCTTACTTTAAATTAAACTTAATTTCTGAGTACCATTTCAAAAATGTATTTGGAGTATGAAAAATATGAAAATTATATATCCTCATACAAAATAAACAAATACATATGCTTATTAATGTAGAGATTGTCTACTTTACATCCACTAATTCATTATAATATAAATATATTTTCATTTATAGAGGCGTGGTGCAAGGATAACCTGGAAACTTCAAAGGGAGATACAACTTTCTGGTAAGGGAAAATGAAAGGTGAAAGTGAAGTTGCTCAGTCATATCCTACTCTTTGCGACTCCATGGACTGTAGCCGACCAGGTTCCTCTGTCCATGGGATTTTCCAGGCAAGAACACTGGAGTGGGTTGCCATTTCCTTCTCCAAGAGATCTTCCTGACCCAGGGATTGAATCCGGGTCTCCCGCATTGTAGGCAGTCGTTTTACTGTCTGAGCCACCAGGAAAATCTACAGTGAAAACAGAGAAGGCATTTTAAATTCTAACTATATTCAGGAATAATGAGAAAAATTCTCTGAAATAATCCATTTACTTATTGCATATTCAATTTACAAAATACTTTTATTTTAGTATATTTTTTCAAATATTAGCAATATTTTCAGATGGATACATCCCTCCTACGTTGAGCTTTTTAGAGGCCCTACCATTTATTAGTTTCAAAGCTGTGAATTGTCTGACCAGGTCCATCATGATAGAACTATGTCAACATATCTCTGATTATAAATTGTAGCATTTTGGAAATCATAAAATGCTAAACTAAAATTTGTTTTCAAATTCTCTATATAAGATGACTAGGGGGAACTCTCTTTATAGCCTACAGTACAAGAAAGGTAGCTTTGAAACTGAATAATACAACAGTTCCTACACAATGAAGGGAAAACAATGAGAACACAGTTTATAGATGATACCAAAAAAAAAAAAATCTATGTTCTACACAGGCAGGTTTTCTCTGATTTACTAGTAGGTTGTTAAATCTTTTACAAATAGAGTTTGTGGCAAATGTTTCATAAAGATGGTGCATGTTTCTGAACTCTCCCACAGTTATATGATTTCAAAACACAAAGTGCAACAAACATTATTTAGATGTGTGGAAATTCCCTCTCTGTTCCTAATTTCACCTAGGAACCAGCATCATTCTTCTTAAGGCACTAAAGTCTACTGAAGCTCAAGCTGCTTACCTCCTGTTCACCATCTCCCTTTTATAGGACAAGAAGATTAAGAAAAGAAAATGGAAGAAAAACATGTCAATCAAATTAATATGCTAAGAAGATTACATCAAGACTAGAATTTGGAATTTAACACAATAATAAAATGCCAGAGTTCACAGAAATTAAGCAAAAATATATTTCTATACTGTGATATTACAAGAAATGTTGAGAAGTAAATGAGATGGGAATGTCAGTAAATGAAAAGAGAGTGAGCCATAATAATCTTGATACATTATTTGAGAACTGTTTTGTAGAGGTATTTTTTAATAATCAGTTTATAAGTGGTAGTTTCCTATATATTCATTTATTTTGAAAGTAGATATCTGTTTCTATTTTGATTTAAAAATAGTCATCTTAGCAACTGCTATCAAACTTTACCATCCTTCTCTTTCTCTAGAATAATATGTTGAAATTCTTCCAGTTATCCCATAGTGTACACTAAAATAAGACTGAGGCACAACTTCTTTATTGTAGTTTTCTGAAATAGATAATCAAATATCAAGAGGAATTGCATATATTTTATCATCTTCATACCTGGTTTTGTAAAAGATCATTGTACTCTCATCTCTAGTAAATTTTGACAACATTAGAAAATGCTGTATTTTATTATCTGACTCCAAGAAAATATAAAAGTTTGACAAAGAATAAAAATACTGAAATGTAACTCAAAATATATAGCATGTTTTATTGGCATAACATTGCAGTTAAAAAATAGTTTGATCACTTTGGAAAAGAGCTTGGCTTGATCTTAAAAATTTAACATACACTCTCTTTAAAAACCCATCAACTATACTCCTAGATATTTATTTAAAAGAAATGTACAAAATGCTTTCTATAAAAGTATGTATTGGTATGTTAAAGACATCTTCATTTATAATAGCCTAAATGTGGAAGCAACCCAAATACTCATCAGCTGGTGAATGGGTAAATCATAATACACATTTGCATATTATTGGGAAATAAGTAGGAAAGAACTATTTAGACATTCAACAGCATGACTGAATTTCAAACACATTAACCTAAATGCTTTCAAGCCAGACATAAAGGACTGCATGCTAAATGATTGCATTTATATTACATTCAATAAAACAAAAAATAAATAATTGAAAGAAGAAAAGATATGGGAGAACTAAGAGAGAGAGAATGTGATTTATTCAAAAGCTCAGGAAATATTTGGGGTCAATTGAGATTTTCTATATTGTGGTGGTCATCGCAAAGTTATATACATGTGTCCAAACAAATAGGTCACTTTAAAAGGGTGAATTTTATTGACTCTATATTATGTCTCAGTAAATACGAATTCTGCATAGTTTATCCTCTAGGAAATAAGCATGTTAAAGTGTTTTTTTTTTTTTTTAATCTCTCTGGTATTATCTTTGGACAAATTATTTAGCTTTAGAGTCATTTTGTGTCCTGATTTTGAAAATATTTATATTAATAAACTCCTTCTTTTGACATAGAAAATAACATAAGCTTATGCAAACATACCTTAGAAACATAAATTAGAACTCACTAACCTAGTGGATCTCAAACATTTTCATTCTCAATAACCAAATGCAATGGTTGTTAAAACACTGATAGAGTCCTTCCCCATGTTTCAAGAGAGTATGACCTTGCTGGTGTGGTTAGTCTATTATTTTGCATTTCTAACAATAGCACAGGTGAGTCCAATGCTGCAGGTCCATGGACCATCCTTTGTGTTGCATTGCATTAGGTAGTTTGTTAAGATTCCTTTAACTTGCAGATTCTTGCAGTCCATATATAGTCTGTATGCCAGTTATGTTAATCACCGAGTTCTCAGTCCTTGTGTTTGTTGAAGAAGAGCCCCAAACAGACTTACATACATTTTTACTTTGAGTATTTAATTTTCTCTTACATTTCAAATGTGAGTGAATTATTTTTAATTCTCTAATTTTAAAGATCTGTACAGTCAAAGCTGTGGTTTTTCCAGTAGTCATGTATGGATGTGAGAGTTGGACCATAAAGAAGACTGAGAGCCAAAGAATTGATGCTTTTGAACTGTGGTGTTGGAGAAGACTCTTGAGAGTCCCTGGGACTGCAAGGAGATCCAACCAGTCAATCCTAAAGGAAATCAATCCTGAATATTCATTGGAAGGACCAATGCTGATGCTGAAGCTCTAATACTTTGGCCACCTGATGTGAAGAATTGACTCATTTGAAAAGACCTTGATGCTGGGAAGGGTTGAAGGCAGGAGGAGAAGGAGAGGAAAGAGGATGAAATGGTTGGATGGCATCACCGACTCAATGGACATGAGTGTGAACAAACTCCGGGAGATGGTGAAGGACAGGGAAGCCTGGTGTGCTGCAGTCCCTGAGGTCACAAACTTGACTGAGCAACTGAAAAACAGCAAGTTTAAAGTACTACAGAGAAAAAATCTTGAAATATAATGTTGATAGTTCTGAATCATGATTAAGCTATATTCTACTTTTTAGGATAATAACACAGATTAATAACTCGTCTAGGAGGAGTTCATGAGTATGAACGAAAAATTGGCTGAAATATACTGATTCTAGGGCTTCACAGGTGACTCAGTGGTAAAGATTCTGACTGCCAATGCTAGAGACATGGGTTCAATCCCTGAGTTAGGAAGATCCCTTAGAGTAGAAATAACTCCAGTATTCTTGTCTGGAAAATTCCATGGACAGAGGAGTCTGGCAGGCCACAGTCTACGGGGCCACAAAGAGTTGGACATGACTGAGTGACTGAGCATAGCACAGCACGTACTGATTCTAAATAAAATGAGATGGAACCTGGACCACAATCAGATACCAGGATATAATAATGAGAACAGGTTCACATAGCACTTTGATAGCTGAAATAGAGGTGTACAAGTAAGATGCTCAGTTTCAAAAATATTCTTGAGATCCAGCTCCTGTCCATCGTAAAAGCTTTATAACATTAGGCTAGCAGAATCCAAAACAAACAACCAAGAGGATACAGACAGATAGGAATTTGAGGTAAACATAAAATGAGAAGAAAAGAAAAGTCTATCTAACACCTGGGACTAAGGATAAGGAGACAAAAGAAATAAAGCTAAAAGCTTTTTATCAACACAACCAATCCCGGAAAAATCAATGGACCCCAGGGAACTACACATGTGCTTTGTTTTGTGTCTATGCTTTCTGTTTCCCGTACTGGGTACTACAGGGGACTTGTAATTCAAGTGAAGAATCTGGAATTTAAATGCTATATTTTAAAATATTAATAAGCTATTTTGTATCAGCAAAGCACAACACCAATAAAATCCTACATACAAACATATACAATCATTCATGAATAAGATAATGTGGAGAAAATCATGCATAATGCTTTTTTAATTAACTAGGAGAGTGAAAATTATAAGAAACCTTCATGCAAGGCAGTATTTTAGTATTGCAAATAACTCTGGAAGTTATCATCCTAATCTCTAGATATATTACTATAGCAATTCAAGTAGCTCCATCAAGTAATTTTGACCACAGCATACTCAACATCTTTATTCCTTTAATATGATGATAACCTAAATAGAAAAAAAAAAAAAGTTTTACCCATTAGGACTCTATATTTGTGGTGGACTTCCCTAGTGGCTCAGAGGTTAAAGCGTCTGCCTTCAATGAGGGAGACCTGCGTTCGATCCCTGGGTTGGAAAGATCCCCTGGAGAAGGAGATGGCAACCCACTCCAGTATTCTTGCCTGGAGAATCCCATGGACGGAGGAGCCTGGTGGGCTACAGTCCACGGGGTCACAAAGAGTCGGACACGGCTGAGTGACTTCACTTCACTAGATAAAATATAACTGTACCCAAACAATAGACAGTTTTTCTCATAATTAAAACCCTTAGAAGACATATTTTTAAATGTATGTGAGGTGCACAGAGCACTTTAAAAATAATACAATTGTGTGCCCACTGTTTAAAACATATTTAAAAAGAAAATGGTACATATATCTTAGGAAATTCTAATACCTAACATCTATGATTCTAGATCTGAATTTAGGAAACCTGTATATTGGAATAGCTAGGCATCCTACAGATACCTTAGAGTTGCTATTTATAGGTGCACTTTCCCACAGACCTTAAAGTTAAATATGGTTAAATTATTTGCAAGGTCATCGGAGTGTGAGGGGAAGTAACTTAAGGCACCAGTATAAGAAGCTACTGAGGGCAAATGTATGATTCTCTATACCTCTTTCCTGTTATATACTTTGTTCAAAGACCTGTCAAAATAAGATTTGTCTGTCTGAATTCCTGATTCAGAAACATAAACAGATCCTCCTGGTCAGAGGTGGATATGAAGCTAGGAAATTAAATCGTGTTGTAATGCATCACTAAGGTTGAGGATGCAGGTTGTAACTCCAACATAACTAGCTTATCCCAACTCACGTACCAAACAAGACCAAATTCTCATGTGGATGCCATTATATATGACTACTCTCTTACCAAAGAAAAAGAAGCATTAAGACCAGCTAGGATGCTTTTTTGACAAAATGAAATTAAAAAAAAAAAAAAAAGTCCTTTGGGGATAATATGCATTAAAGTAGGAAAGAGCAAAAGGAGACAGTTTTGGTATATCTAAGAAGATAAGAGCAGGTGGTTTTTTTCAATGTGATCACTGAAAATGAAATATAATTGTATATCTTACAGCACTGGTTAAAAAAAAGAAGTTAGTGTCAATATCTGATATATTAACTTTAGAAAAGTGGCTTTTCTATAGATGCATAGCTATATTTATACATATTATATACTATATGCAGAGTATTAACATATTTAAATAGATGTAATATATACTGAAAAGTGGGCATTAATGAAAATAATTACCTTACTTTGTAGTATAATTTAACCATATTAAAATCTTATTGTACAATTTTCTCTTTGTTTTTCTCTCTTATTATTGAATAAGTGGAATCTTATAGAGTGTGTACTTCTTTGCCTAACTTTTTAGCACAGCGTTTTGTCAGCTTAACCTATGTTTTTTGTGTAGCTGAAGTTTGATTATAGATTATTTTCACCTATCACATGGTGTGCAGAATTCCTTTGTATGTATAATACCACACAATTTTATTCATTCTGTTGTTAATATTAATATTTTCATTTAAAATGCTACTATGAACAACAGTATACATTTCTTGTGATGTATGTGCACATGAGCTTTTGAAAAGTATATGTATAAATTTGTAATTTTGGAGCACTGGTTGTGCTTGATTAATTTAGTTAATTCAAAATGCCTTCAAGAGTGTTTGTAATATCCACTTCAACCAGCAAGGTCTGAAAATCCATAGTCTTTTCATTTTCATCAGGATTCTCTCCTCTCTCTCTCTCTCCCCCTTTCTTTCTCGCTCTCTCAAATATCTCTCACTGGAGTGGGAGGCAAGAAGAGACACACAATTGTTTGAATTTTTATTTTCTAGTTTTGTATGCAATATGAAAATACTTTCTTATGTTCCCTGGCTATGTTGATGCTCTTCCTTTGCTGTGTTTGTAGCAGCTCCTTATCCAATATTATATCATGATGTCTGTATTTTTGTTGGTTTGAAGTTCTTAACATGTATTCTGGACTAGAATCCTTATTTGGTTCCATATGTTACAAAAATATTCTTCTACTCCATGGCCTGATTTTTCACCCTCGTAACAGTGTCTATTTTTAAAACTATTTTTCTTCATATAAAGGCAATTTCTCTAAATATTTTCTATATTCCATGGAAAAACTTTCCCTAATCCACGGATATTTTTGTTGTTGCTTTTCAGTCCCTAGGTCATCTCTGACTCTTTGCAGCCTAATGCACTGCAGCACACCAGGCTCCTCTGTCCTCCACTAGATCCCAGAGTTTGCTAAAATCATGTCCACGGAGTCAGTGATACCATCTAACCATCTCCTCCTCTGCTGCTCCCTTCTCCTTTTGTGATGTTTCTGCTTTTTAATATGCTGTCTAGCTTTGTTTGTCATAGCTTTTCTTCCAAGCAGCAAGCGTCTTTTAATTTTATGGCTGCAGCCACCACCCACAGTGATTTTGGAGTCCAAGAAAATAAAATCTGTCTCTGCTTCCATTTTTCCTCATCTATTTGCCATGAAGTGATAGTACCTGATGTCATGATCTTAGATTTTTGAATGTTGAGTTTCAAGCTAGCTTTTTCACTCTCCTCTTTCACCCTTATCAAGAGACTTTTTAGTTCCTCTTACTTTCTACTATTGGTTATCGTCTGTATATATGAAGCTGCTGATATTTCTCCTGGCAGTCTTGATTCCAGCTTGTGATTCATCCAGCCCATCATTTCCCATGATGCACTCTGAATATAAGCTAAATAAACAGGGTGACAATATACAACCTTGTTGTACTCCTTTCCCAGTTTTGAACCAGTTGTTATTTCATGTCTGTTTGTAACTGTTGCTTTTGAACCCACATACAGATTTCTCAGGAGACACATAAGGTGCTCTGGTGTTCCCTTCTCTTTAAGGATTTTCCACAGCTTGTTCTGATCTACACAGTTAAAGGCTTTCATGTAGTCAATGAAACAGAAGTAGATGTTTTTCTGGAATTTCCTTGCTTTCTTCATGATCCAATGAATGTTGGTAATTTGATCTCTGGTCTCTCTGACTCTTTGAAACCCAGTTTGTGCATCTGGAAGTTCTCAGTTCACACACTGCTGAAGCCTAACTTGAAGGATTCTGAGCATAACCTTGCTAGCATGTGAAATGAGTACAATTGTACAGTGGTTTGAAGATTCTTTGGCATTGCCCTTCTTTGGGATTGGAAGGAAAGCTGACCTTTTCTGGTGTTGTGCCCACTGCTGAGCTTTCCAAATTTGCTGACATATTATAATATTATCTTTTAGAATTTTAAATAGATCAGCTGGAATTCTGTCACCTCCACTAGCTTTGTTCATAGTAATGCTTCCTAAGGCATTCTTGACTTCACATTCTAGGATGTCTGGATCTAAATGAGTGACCACACCATCCTGGTTATCTGGATTATTGAGACCTTTTTTGTATAGTTTTTCTGTTTCTTCTTTCTGTATTTTGTTAATAATCTCTTATACTCTGTTAGGTCCTTATTGTTTCTGTCCTTTATCATGCCCATCTTTCATGAAATATTCCCTTGATATCTCCAATTTTCATGAGATCTCTAGTATTTCCCATTTTATTGTTTTCCTCTATTTCATTGCATTGTTTATCCAAGAGGGTGCTCTTTTCTTTCCTTGCTATTCTCTGGAACTCTGCATTCAATTGGGTGTGTCTTTTCCTTTCTCCCTTGCCTTTTACCTCTCTTCTTCTCATAAGGCCTCTTCAGAAAACTACTCTGCCTTCTTATATCTTCCCCCACCCCCCTTTGGGGTGATATTGGTCACTATCTACTGTACAGTGTTATGAATCTGTGTCCACAGTTCTTCAGCCACTCTGTCTACCAGATATAATCCTTAAATC
Organism: Cervus canadensis; assembly: GCF_019320065.1. Lineage (NCBI taxonomy): Eukaryota > Metazoa > Chordata > Mammalia > Artiodactyla > Cervidae > Cervus > Cervus canadensis. Next base: position 43,805,301 of record NC_057394.1, on the reverse strand, counting down.
TTTTAATCACCTCTGCTGTATAATCATAAGGGGTTTGATTTAGATCATACCTGAATGGCCTAGTGGTTTTCCCTACTTTCTTCAATTTAACCCTGAATTTAAGGAGTTCATGATCTGAGCCACAGTCAGCTCTAGGTCCTACTTTCACTGACTGTTTAGAGCTTCTCCATTTTGAATTGCAAGGTATATAATAAATCTGACTTTGGTATTGGTCATCTGGTGATGTCCATGTGAAAAATCTTCTCTTGGGTTGTTGGGAAAGGGTGTTTGCTATGACCAGTGTGTTATCTGGACAAAACTGTCAGCCTTTGCCCTGCTTCATTTTGTACTACAAGGCTAAACTTGCTTGTTATTCTGGATATCTCTTGACTTCCTACATTTACATCCCAATCCCTTATGATGTAAAGCATATCTTTTCTTGGTATTAGTTCCAGAAGTCTTATAAGTCTTCATAGAACCAGAGAACATCAACTTCTTTGTCATCAGTGATTGGGGCAGATAGTTGGATTACTGTGATATTGAATGGTTGCTGTGGACACCAAGCAAGATTGTTCTGTTTTTGAGATTGCACCCAAGTACTGCATTTCAGACTCATTTGTGGACTATGAGGGCTACTCCTTTTCTTCTAAGGGACTTTTGCTCACAACAATAGATATAATGGCCATCTGAATTAAACTCAACCAATGCCATCCAATTTAGTTCATTGATTCCTATAATGACAATGTTCAGTCTTTCCATATCCTGCATCATCATTTTCAGTTTACATTGATTCATGGATCAAACATTCCAGGTTCCTATACAATATCGTTCTTTACAGCCTCAGACTTTACTTTCACCACCAGACACCTCCACCACTGAGCATTGTTTCTGCTTTCTCCCAGAGGTTTCATTCTTTCTGGAGCTATTAGTAATTGCCCTCCACTCTTCCCCAGTATCACATAGGACATCTATTGACCTGAGAGGGCTCATCTTTGGGTATAATTTTTTTTTTTTTTTTGTCTTTTCACACTGTCCACAGGATTCTCTAGGCAAGAATACTGGAGCAGGTTGCCATTTCCTTCTCCAGTAGGCCACACTTTGTTAGATCACTTTCAGTTCAGTTCAGTTGCTCAGTCGTGTCCGACTCTTTGCGACCCCATGAATTGCAGCACGCAAGGCCTCCCTGTCCATTACAAACTCCCGGAGTTTACTCAAACTCATGTCCATCGAGTGGATGATGCCATCCAGCCATCTCATCCTATGTCTTCACCTTCTCCTCCTGCCCCCAATCCCTCCCAGCATCAGGGTCTTCTCCAATGAGTCAACTCTTCACATGAGGTGGCCAAAGTATTGGAGTTTCAGCTTCAGCATCAGTTCTTCCAATGAACACCCAGGGCTGATCTCCTTCAGGATGGACTGGTTGGATCTCCTTGCAGTCCAAGGGACTCTCAAGAGTCTTCGCCAACACCATAGTTCAAAAGCATCAATTTTTTGGTGCCCAGCTTTCTTCACAGTCCAACTCTCACTTCCATACATGACCACTGGAAAAACCATAGCCTTGACTAAATGGACCTTTGTTGGCAAAGTATGTCTCTGCTTTTTAATTTTATTTGTGTGTGTGTGTATGTATGTGTGTGTCTTTTCTTTTTTTTTTTTTTGTCTCTTCTTTTTAATATGCTATCCAGGTTGGTCATAACTTTCCTTCCAAGGAGTAAGGGTCTTTTAATTTCATGGCTGCAATCACCATCTGCAGTGATTTTGGAGCCCAAAAAAATAAAGTCTGACACTGTTTCCACTGTCTCCCCATCTATTTCCCATGAGGTGATGGGACCAGATGCCATGATCTTAGTTTTCTGAATGTTAAGCTTTAAGCCAACTTTTTCACTCCTCTTTCACTTTCATCAAGAGGCTTTTTAGTTCCTCTTCACTTTCTGCCATAAGGGTGGTATCATCTGCACATCTGAGGTTACTGATATTTCTCCCGGCAATCTTCATTCCAGCTTGTGCTTCCTCCAGCCCAGCGTTTCTCATGATGTACTCTGCATATAAGTTAAATAAGCAGTGTGACAATATACAGCCTTGACATACTCCTTTTCCTATTTGGAACCAGTCTGTTGTTCCATGTCCTGTTCTAACTGTTGCTTCCTGACCTGCATATAGGTTTCTCAAGAGGCAGATCAGGTGGTCTGGTATTTCCATCTCTTTCAGATTTTTCCACAGTTTATTGTGATCCACACAGTCAAAGGCTTTGGCATAGTCAATAAAGCAGAAATAGATGTTTTTCTGGAGTCTCTTGCTTCTTGATGATCCAACGGATGTTGGCAATTTGATCTCTGGTTCCTCTTCCTTGATCTTCCATGGCATGGCCCATGGCTTCATTGAGTTGTACAAGCCCCCTGTCCATGACAAGACTGTGATCCATGAAAAGGCAAATAATTTTACATTTTATATTATTTTAAATTTCAATATATTTGTTTTCCATCTCGTTGAATTTCTTTTTATGAATGATGTCAAATAACAGTTATGTTTCATTTTATTTCATATAAGTACAAAATAAGTGTTGCCTTATTCATTGAGAAATTTATTCTCAGCTAATTGGTCCACAGTATCAACTTTGTTCTAAAACAAGTGACTGAGGACTCATGAGTCTTATTCTGTCTTTTCTACTGTGTTCCATTCCAATCACACTCCACTCCTTAAATTATTTTAAATATAAAATGAGACTTAATACTTGATATTCCTCCAGCTCTATTTTTCTTAAGATTATCTTGAGTAGTTTTGGCCATTTGCTTTTGCATAATAGCTCTCAAATTTATAAATCCATTTCTAAAAATGAATGAAAGAAAGGTAGGAAACCTAACAACATTTTACTAAAATTGCATAGAATAGTAGATCAAATACATGGTGTGCTGACATATTTACATTAAATTTTTCAATAAAATAACATGGAGCAGCTCTCCTTTGTTTTGATCTATGTTTCTGTCAATATTTCATAGATTTCTACAAAGATGAATTCTTTATTGCAAACAAATGTTTTCCTTCTATGTGTGTATTAATTTTATTTATATTTTATTGGTTATGTTACTTTTATTTATAATAAAACTATTACCTACATCCATTAATAAAATTATTGTTCATATTATGTTAATATAAAATTATTATTATATCTTACTATTTTATTTTATTGGACTTTTAATGTTACTTTCTATAAAATTTTGTCATACATATTAATAAAATTGATTTTTTTAATTAAAAAAACCTGTCCTTAGTGACCTAGTCACATTCATTTATTAGCTGTGCTATTAGTCTGTAAATTATTTTAAATATTCTATATTGACATGTGAGAAATAACAGTTTTACTTTTTCACTTCAACAGCTAAAAATCAGATTTTGGCTTCATTTGAAATTCTATCACAATATTGAATACTAATGGTGACAGAAATCCTTATCTGTTTTCACTATCCAGATGAAATTATCAGTAATTTACCATTACATTAAACATACAGCTCTTTGGTGTATATCCTTTATTATGTGAAGAAACCTTCCATTTTTATTTCACTGCTCTTTTTCTCAAGGTTGGCTGATCTGTATCTATTGTGATAATCATAGGCAACTTCTTGTTATTAATGTAATGGATTACATTGTTTGATTTCCAGTTTGAAACCAACTTTTTATTTCAATCTGTTTGTGATTACATGAGGTTATTGCCCTGTAAACTTAATTTCTTGTCATGTCCTTGTTGAGTTTTTGTATGTTTTTTAAACACTTTATTTTCCTAGCAAAACTGAGAAGAACATATGGAGATTTATATGTATATTTGGCACCCACATGTGCCAAGCCTCGGGCTTCCCAGGTAGCCTTAGTGGTAAAGAACCTACCTGATAGTGCAGGAAGACTTAAGAGATGTGGGTTCAATCTGAAAGATCCCCTGGAGGAGGGCACAGCAACCCACTCCAGTATTCTTTCCTGGAGAGTTTCATGGATAGTAGAGCCTGGCAGGCTGCAGTCCACAGGGTTGCACAGAGTCAGAAATTACTGAAGTGACTTAGCATGAATGCATGTCTAGCCTCTCCCTTTATCAACATCAGTTGCCATAGTGAGTGCACTTGTTGTTGATGAACCTACACTGACATTGTAATCATAGTCTACATTACAGCTCACTGTTGATGATGTGTATTATATAGATTTGGACAAAAATATAATGGCCTTATATCCATCATTATAACATCATACAGAGTATTTTATTGACTTAAAAATCCTCTGTACTGTATCCATTTATCTCATCACTTCTCTACCACAAACCACTGAATAAATACTGTCACCATAAATATGCCCTCTCCATAATATAATATAATATAATATAATATAATATAATATAATATAATATAATATAATATATATTCTGAATATATATCTTTTAAGATTGACTTTTTAAATCAAATAATATGTGTATAAAGTTCTCCCTTGTCTTTTCATTGCCTCTAGAAGGAAATTGGTTTTAATAAAGTCCAGCTTATTGTTATTTTCCTTTTCATTGATATGCCTTTGATGTATCTAAATGGACATCATCCTACTCATTTATGTAGGTTTTCTTCTATGTTATCTTTTAAGAGTGTTATAGTTTTGCCTCTTACATTTAGATTTGTGATTCAATTTGAGTTAATCTTTTGACAGGTATAAAGTCTGTGTCTAGATTCATATTTTTGAATGTGGATGTCAGGTTTTCCAGCACTATTTGTTGAAGAGAATATTTTGTTCCAGTTTTTTGCATTTACTTCTTTGCCAAAGGTTAGCTGTCTATATTTATGTGAATGTATATCTGAACTCTCTACTCTGTTTTTGTTGAGTTTTATTCATTATTTATTTATTTATTTATTTTAATTTTATTATTTTGTTTTCTGTTTATTTTTATTAGTTGGAGGCTAATTACTTTACAATATTGTAGTGGTTTTTACCATTGACATGAATCATATTAATTTTTTCACTGAAATAAAACAAGTTTTGACCTTATTTTTTCTTATTGATATCATACACACAAAAAAATCTATGAAAAAGTCATTTTATATGTTCCTTAAATGTTTAGAGAGAAATTATACTGTTGAAGTTATCTTTCTTGGAACATGTTTAACTTTAGATTTTTTTGAATGCATGTTATTCTATACAATGTTTCTATCTGTTGAGTTTTGGAAGTTATCTTTTTTCAAATAATTTATTTTTATCATATTCATTAATTAAATTATTGGTATTAAATTTTTGTGCAAATCTTATCATGATCAGTTTATGAAGGACTGGATCTATAGTGATGATTATACATTATTCTTGATATATATGCATGACATATATTTACATACATATATATTTGATGAAGGGTTGTGATAGCTTTTCTTTGTTAACTATTACTCTTGCTTAGTAATTGTTATATATATTAGTTGTCTTAAATTAATATTTGAAGTTTTATGTATTATTATCTCTACAAATTTCTATTTAATCCTTTAATTTTCTTATTGTATCTTCATTGTTTTTCTATCTTTTATATTCCTATGAGTTAAATTTGTTGTTTTTTTAAAAATCAGATCAACATGATAAATAAAATTAAAAATTTACCTATGTATGATGCAGAGAACCCAAAGCTGGTGCTCTATGACAACCTCGAGGGGTAAGAAGAAGAGAGATGAGAGTGGGGTTCAAGAGGGACAGGACATATGTATACTTAATGTTGATTTATGTTGATGTACAGAAAATACAATCACAATATTGTAAAGTATTTATCCTCTAATTTCAAAAAAAAGTTAATTACATAAGCAATTAAAAAAAAAAAAAAGTTTACCTAAAATTTGCCTAAGTAAACCATGTAGATTCTTTCACTTTCTATTTGTTTAAGTAAGTCAGTATTGTTCAGTTAATCTTCGTTTTGCTTTCAGGTTCCATTGTAGTTACATCCTCAGAGGTGCAGTTATTGCATATATTGTCAGGTAGATTTACTTAAAGGAAAATATGGAGAAGATATCTGAGACACCAGGATTTTTTTACACTCCATACAATTCCTTTCAGTCTCTGGCCTTCATCTGTTTGCTCTGATGAATATTTTTGTCTTGGTATGAAAGAAAGTGAAAGTGTTAGCCACTCAGTGGTGTCTGACTTTTTGTGACCCCATTGACTGTGGTTTGCTAGGCTCCTCTGTCCATGGAATTCTGGGTAGCCATTTCTCTTCTCCAGGGGATCTTCCCAACCCAGGGATCAAACCCGAGTCTGCTGCTATATATATTAGTTGCCGGCAGACTCCTTCCCATTTGAGCCACCAGGGACGTTCAACCTCGGTTTAGAGAAATCAACTTTCCAAATTTGCCAGGTTCTAGATTATTTGTTTAGCAGCCAGTTTTAACATCTAGCTTCAGGAGACAGACCCTTTCTTATCAATGCCACTTTGCTCTCTTTTCTCTTATTTAGATGTCTTTTTGGTACAAAACTTGTCACATGGGCAAACTTACTTATATTCAAGACTGAAAGTGTCCCACACACTTCAACCTTTAAAGATTGCTTGTTCATTTCCCAAATGTAAAGTTCTTAGATTCCAACATCAAACAATGTTACAATTTAAATAATGCTTTGCACATGCTTAGCAAGTGTTGACATCTTTTAAATGTAGTATGCATTAGTTTACTCTCTAATCTCACTACCTCCAATTGAAATTAACAAACTAGTAGGTATTATTTACAGCTCTTCTCTTTATGGTGCTGAGTTTTATAAAATTGAATTTCTTGGTAGCAAAGAATCCGCTAACTCAAGGTAAAGCACATGCACATGCACTATAAGGCTACTAGATAGGTCATGAATTTAGCAAATAAAAATACAATGTGCCTAGCTAAATTGGACACTCAATTAAATAATAGCAATAGGAAAGTAGTGTAAGCCCCATGCAATATTCAGAATATACTTGTTAAAAATAGAGTTTGAGATTTACACTAAATTCAAATTTAACTGTACATCCTATATTTTATCAAGTAATCATACTTAGCTAAGAAATGCAAACAGAACAGTAACAACAAATTACCAAAAGGAAATAAATCTCATTTTTTTTCTTGCTTGTCATTGCTGCTACTAGAAACAATTGCTACCACCACTGGTCACTGTTGCTGCCGTTTTGGGAAATAGAACTCTATAGATGAGTTTTAAACTGTCTTCTTGCTTCTGAATTATTTCCTGGCGACTTTAAGCTCTTAGTTAGCTACCTTATTTGTTGGTGACCTTGACACCAGCACAAGGAGAATTCTAGGCAAATTTTCAATTCTTTAGTAGAAAAATTAGATCCCATCTTACATGAAGACTTCCAAAATTAGATGGAAGGGAGGAGATTATCTTCTAAAATAGCATATTTGTGTCATTTAGAGATTTAGAGCAGCATCAAAAATGTTTTTTCCTTATTTTACATTATGGAATGGAAACTACCTGTCACTCTATTAGTTGCAAAACTGAAACAGACTTTTTTCTTTAAACTTATTAATAGCAGTTTATTTGGACAGTAAAGTTGAGAACCTCTAGAACATCCTTCAGTCTTGCTCAGCAAAGAATTCTAGACAACAAGCTCAAAGAGTCTAATTTAACTAGAAAGTTAAAGTTAAATGAGTTGGGATGGGGTGGGATAATCAGAAAGCTGGTATGGGGCCCCCAAGGGAAAGGCAGCCTTGGCAGTGTGGGATTAGGGACCAACTCAGCACCAATTATGATATAGATTCTCCAGGTTTCCAGAAAGTGGGCATAGAGGGAAACTGCCTCAACATAATAAAGGCCATATGAAACAAAGCCACAACAAACATCATTGTTCATGGTGAAAAACTGAAAGCATTTCCTCAGGGATCAGTAATAAGACAAAGATGTCCATTCTTGCCACTCTTATTCAACATGGTTTTGGAAGTCCTAGATATGGGAATCAGAAGAGAAAAATAAATAAAAGGAAACCAAACTGAAAAAAAAAAAAAGTTAAAATGTCACTGTTTGCAGATGGTATGATACTATACATAGAAAACACAAAAGATGCTACCAAAAAACTACTAGAGCTCATCAGTGAAGTTGATAAAGTTGCAGAATACAATACTAGCACACACAAATCTCTTGCATTCTTATACACTAACAATGGAAGATCAGAAAAAGAAATCAAGGATACAATCCCATTTACCATTTTATCAAAAAGAATAAAATATCTAGGGATAAACTTATCCAAGGAGACAAAAGATATGTATTAAAAAAAAAAGTATAAGATACTGATGAAAGAAATAAAAATGACACAAACAGATGGAGAGATATACCATGTTTTGGGATTGGAAAAATGTTGTGAAAATGACTCTACCCTGCAAAACAATCTACAGATTCAATGCAACCCCTCTCAAATTTTTTCACAGAATTAGAACCCAAAAGTTTACAACCTGTATGGATACACAAAAGATCCCAAATAAACAAAACAATCTTATGAAAAAAGGCAGAACTGGAGGAGTCAGATTCACTAACTTCAGACTATTAACAAAGCTATGGTCATCAAAACGTAATAGTACTGGCACAAAAAGAGAAATAAAGAGGAATAGAATAGAATAGAATCGAGAGTTCAAATATAAACCCCTGGTCACCAAAACTATGCCATAGGAGACAAGAATACACAATGGAGTAAAAAGAGTCACTTGATAACTGGTACTGGGAAAACTGATCACCTAGAAGTAAAAGAATGAACTTAAAAGACCCCCTAACACCATACACAAAAAGTAACCTCAAAAAGGATAAAAGATCTAAATGCAAGTTCAGATAGTATAAAACTCTTAGAGGGAAATATGCAGAACACTCTCTGACATAAATCTCAGCAAGATCATTTTCATTCCACATCCTAAAGTAATGAGAATACAAACATAAGTAAACAAATGGAACCTGAGAAAAACAGAACATGTTACAGACAAAGTGACTGGTAAGGGATTAATCTCCAAAGTACACAAATAGTTCATGCAGTTCAATATAAAATAATAATATTAATAAACCAATCAAAAATAGAGATTTCTCCAAAGAAGACATGCAGATGGTTAAAAAGCAAATGAAAAGATGTTGAATGTTACTAATTATTATAAAAATGCAAATCACAAATGCAATGAAGTATTGCCTCACACCAGTCAGAATGGTTATCATCAAAAATAAATACAAAATGCTGGAGAGATTGTGGAGAAAAGGGACCTCTCCTACACTATTGGTGGGGATGTAAACTGGTACTGTCACTATGAAAAACATATGGAAGTTCCTTAGAAAACTGAAAATAGAGCTACCATATGATCCACCAATCCCACTCCTGGGCAAATATCTGTGGAAAATAATAAGTTAAAAAGATATATGCACCCCAGTGTTCATTGTAGCACTATTTACAAGAACCAGGACATGGAAGTGACCCAAATTGTCATCAACAAAGGAACGGATAAAGAGGATGTTGTGCTTATATACAATGGGATATTACTGAGCCATAAAAATGAGTGAAATATTGTCATTTTCAACAGCATAAATAGACCTAGAAATATGCATAGTGAGTGAAGTAAGTCATACAGAGAAAAACTAATACCATACAATATCTTTTGTATGTGAAATCTAAAAAGAGGTACAAATAAACTTATCCACAAAAATATTAATAGAAATATAATTAAACAGATACAGAAAATAAACTTAGAGTTGTTGTTGTTCAGTCCCTCAGTCATGCAAAACTCTTTGGGACCTCATCAACAGCAGCATGCCAGGCATCCCTGTCCTTCACCATTTCCTGGAGTTTGTCCAAACTCATGTCCATTGAGTTGGTGATGCCATTCAACCTTCTCATCCTCTGTCACCCCCTTCTCCTTTGACTTCAGTCTTTCCCAGCATCAGGGTCTTTTCCAGTGAGTCAGATCTTCACATCAGGTGGCCAAAGTATTGGAGCTCCAGCTTCACCATCAGTCCTTCCGATGGATATTCAGGGTTGATTTTCTTTAGGATTGACTGGTTTGATCTCCTAGCTGTCCAAGGGACTCTCAGGAGTCTCCTCCAATACCACAATTCGAAAATATGAATTCTTCAGTGTTCAACCTTCTTTATGGTCCAAATCTCACGTTCATACATGATTACTGGAAAAAATCATACACTTTTGGCTATTCAGACCTTTTTGAGCAAAGCAATGTCTCTGTTTTTTAACACGTTGTCTAGGTTTATCATAGCTATTCTTCCAAGGATCAATTGTCTTTTAATTTCATGGCTCCAGTCACCATCCACACTGGCTTTGGAGCCAAAGAAAAGAAAATCTCTCAATCTTTCCACTTTCTCCTAATCTGTTTGCCATGAGGTGATGGAACTGGAAGCCATGATCTTAGCTTTTGAATGTTCTAACTTATGGTTAAGGATGCGATGGAAAATTGGAAGATTTGGATTGATTTATGCATACTAATATATATATAAAATAATCAATAAGGGCCTACTGTATACCACAGGGAACTCTACTCAATACTCAATAAGGGCCTGTATGGGAAAATAATCTAAAAAATAGTGGATATATGTATACATATAACAGATTCACTCTGTTGTACACCATATTGATAGTTAGCTATGTGATGTGAATATATGTGTGAAGGTCACTCAGTCATTTCTGACTCTGCGAGCCCATGGACTGTAGCCTGCCAGGCTCTTCTGTCCATGGAATTATCCAGGCAAGAATACTGTAATGGGTATCCTATCCCTTCTCCAGGGGATCTTCCTGACCCAGGAATTAAACTAGGGTCTCCAGCATTGCAGGCAAATTCTTTACCAGTTGAGCTACCAGGGAAATCCCTCCTATATATGTATTTAATATAATCTATATCTCCTGTGCTGTATAATGCATTTTTATTGCTTATTTCATACATACCAGTTTGTATCTTTTAACTCCCTACCCCTATATTGCACCTCTCTTTTTCCTCTCCCAATTAGTAACAACTAGTGATTACTAGTTTGTTCTCTATGTGACTCTGTTTCTTTTTTGTTATATTCACTACTTTGTTGTATCCTTTTAAATTTCATGTGTGAGTAATATCGAACAACAATGTCTTTCTCTGCCTCATTTTGTTTAGCATAATGTGTCCCAAATTCAACCATGTTGCTGCAAATGGCAAAATTTCATTCTTTTTAAAGGCTGAGTAATGTTTTATAATATGTGTGTGTGTGTGTGTGTGTGTGTGTGTGTGTGTGTGTGTGTTTCATGATGGCTGAATAGAACAATTCATATATATATATATATATTTTTTTTTTTATCTAGCTATTCCTTGATGGGCGCTTAGATTGCATCCATACCTTGGCAATTGTAAATAATGCCGTTACGAATATTGTGGTGCTGTATCTTTCCAAATTAGTGTTTTTGCTTTTTTAAACTATATACACAGGCGTGGGATTGCTGGGTCATATGATAGCTCCATTTTTAGTTTTTGAGAAACCTCCATACTGTTTTCCACAGTATGACTACACAAATTTGCATTCCCACTGACAGTGTATGAGTGTCCCCTTTTCTCCACATTCTTTCCAACATTTGTTATTTGTATTCTGAAGTCAGGTCACCAGCACCTTCTGTGTGGGATCATCTCTGTTCCTGCACAAGCCCCTGTTTTGTATACTCCACCACCTGCTCCTGCTCTTACACCATCTGCTACTGAGTCTTGGCCACCTGAAGCTGATGGGCTAGGTCAAGGCTTTTCCTTGTACAGAGAAAATCTACAATTTCTGATAATGTATAACAATAGAATGTTAGGTCCATAAATCAAGGTATACTAGAGTTGGTCAGAGAAGATGGCAAGAATGAATATAAACATCTTAAGAATCAGTGATATGAAATGGACAGGAAATAATTCAGATACCCATTATTTCTACTACTGTGGCCAAGAATACCTTAGAAGAAATGGAGTAGCCTTCATAGTCAACAAAAGAGGTCAAAATGCAGTACTTGGGTGCAATCTCAAAAATGACAGGTAATCTTAGTTGGTTTCCAAGGCAAACCATTCAAACGTGTGTGTAGAGTTGTCCCTTGTGTTGCCTGAAAATGGTGTTTGATATGACCAGTGTTTTCTATTGACAAAGCTCTGTCGGCCTTTGCCCTGCTTCATTTTGTGCTCAAAGGCCAAACTTTCCCATTGTTCTGGGTATGTTGACTTCCTAGTTTTTCATTCCAATCCCATATGATTAAAAAGGACATCTTTTTTTTTTTTTTTTTTTTGGCTGTTAGTTCTAGAAGGTCTTATAGGAGGAGCAGGTGGTTGAGTATACAAAACAGGGGCTTGTGTAGGAACAGAGATGGTCCCACAAAGAAGGTGCTGGTGACCTGAGTTCAGAACACAAATAGCAAATGTTGGCAATGTTAGGCAGTTAGAATAGGAAAAAGGAGTCCAGAATGATGGTGGCTAAAAAACAAGGAAGGGAAAAGCCCGCTAATATAGAACAAAAGAAGATCCAAAGACTGGAGTGAGGACCTCAGGAAGAACAAATAGCTCTCCTGGCTAGACCAATTTACAGAGGGCAGGTCTGAGAATTTCTTGGTTAACACAGGGGCTACCGACTCTGCCCTGACCTCCTACTCCAGAGCCTTCTCCTCACAAACCTGTACCATTTTGGGTGCAACAGGAAAAAAAAAAAATAAACAGTTACAAAAGATTCCCCTGAGGACTTCCTTGCTTGGATGGACAAATATTTTCCCACTGTTTCTAGTGGTCCCTGACTCTTATTTGGGAGAAATCTTTCCTGCCTTTGAAATCTTGCAGCTATCGCAATCCTGATAGAAGGTGCTTTAAAACTCTCTTTTGGGGGCAAACTAACTATTTTTACCAGTCACCAAATGAAACAACTCCTAAATGGGAGAGGCTATTTATGGATGTCTGATCAAAGAATCTCCAGATATCAAGTAGTACTGATGGAAAATCCAGGCCACACTGTATCCCCTTGTGAGGTTCTTAAACCAGCTACCCTCCTATCTACCCGCAAGGGCTCTCTCCCCTTTCACTTCTGCCTAGAAACCTTGGACCACTCGACAAAACCCCAAGAGGGATTGTCAGAACATCATTTGACCAATCCCAAGGAAATCTGGTGCACTGATGGAAGCAGCTTTGTCTTGGATGGAAAAAGAAGAGCTGGATATGCAGTAGTCTCCAATTTTGACACCATGGAGGCTAAAGCTTTGCCACTAGGTACTTCAGCCCAATTAGCTGAGCTCATAGTCCTGACTTGAGTTTTAGAGCTGGGAAAAGGAGAAAGAGTAGCCATTTACACTGACTCCAAGTATGCCTTTCTGACGCTGCATGCACATGCTGCTATTTGAAAAGAAAGAGGCCACTGGACCACCCGAGGGTCCCCAGTAAAATATGGTGATCAAGTCCTTAGGCTCTTGGAGGCAGTTCATCTATCCACTGATTTCAATCTCCCATTGTAAAGGACACCAAAATGGGAGCACGGGAGTGGCATGAGGGAACCAAGCAGCCAATCAGGCAGCTAAGAGAGCAGCATTACAGAACCATGACCTAATAGGGGTTGCCACCTTAGTTCCACAGACTAATTTGCAAGAAACTCTTTCATATACTGAAGGTGAGACTCTTAAAGCCAAGAGTGAGGGCTTTCAAGAAGATCATATGGGGTGGTTCCAAAAGGAGGGGCTCCTTTTTCTGCCTGGGAACCTCCAGTAGAAGTTGGTTAACTCCTTACAAGCCACTACTCATTTAAGGGAAAAGGCCCTCCAAAGATTACTAGAAAGGTCCTTCAGAGGAACAGGCCTCCAAACGACTATAAGGCAAGTGATATTCTCTTGTCCCACTTGTCAATTAACTGCCCCCCCCCCCCAAAGGAGCTCAAAGATCCTAGCTGGTCCAGCCTGTCCAACGAGTGGGACCTACCCAAGAAAGGACTGGTATCTGCACTTCACCCAGAAGCCAGTTTCTCAAGAGTATAAATACCTATTAGTTATGATAGATACACTCACAGGATGGATTTAAGGCTTTCGCATCCGGACTGAGAAAGCTGAGGAAGTGGCAAAACAAACAAACAAACAAAACTGCTCCATGAAATCATTCCAAGATTTGGTCTGCCCAGGTCATTATAAAGTGACAATTTGACACCATTTACTTCTAAGATCTCCCGAGGGTTCTCTAAAGCACTTAGCATTATTTATTATTTCCATTGTGCCTGGAGGCCTTAGTCTTCAGGAAAAGTAGAAAGAGCCAACCAATTCTTAAAATCAGCAATAAAAAAGATAACCCAGGAGACCTCCTTCGGATGGAAGAAGGCTTTACCAATAGTTCTCCTCCGCACCTGTATTGCCCCTGAGGAATAGGTTGTTCTTAGTCCTTATGAGATGCTATATGGGAGACTTTTTGTTTATGCCAATAGCCTCTTCCTAGACCCAGAGGCTCAGGACTGTTGGTCTTATACCATGGCCATTGGGCAATGCCAACAGGATATAAGCTTGTAGGAAGTCAACCAGGACCCAAAATATTCTAAACAGTTACCACTATTTGCTCCAGGGACTCAAGTCCTAATTAAAGTCTGGAAAGATGGGTCTCCAAAAGCACAACTCCAGCCCACATGGAAGGGCCCCTACTCTGTAATACTTTCTACCCCCACAGAAGTCAAGGTACCAGAACATGACTCCTGGATTCACTGCTTATGAGTCAAGCCATGGAAGAAAACAGAAGGGGACACTCAATACATCTGTGAGCCTCTGGGAGTTCTCAGATGCCTATTCAGAACTGCAAATGAATATCATTCTAATGAACAAGGCTTCCAAGGTGGCTCAAATGGTAAAGCATCTGCCTGTAATGTGGGAGAGCCAGGTTCGATCCCTGGATTGGGAAGATGCACTGGAGAAGGAAATGGCAACCCACTCCAGTACTCTTGCTTGAAAAATTCCATGGACAGAGGAGCCTGGGGGTTTACAGTCCATGGGGTCACAAAGAGTCAGACATGACTAGCAACTTCACTTTCTTTCTTTCTAATGAACACCCCCAAAATCAAGTTTTTAAGGATAAGATTTCTCTCCAAAACAGACAGGAGATAGATCTTCTGATCCTTGAACAAGGAGGGATTTGAGCCATCCTGAATTAGATGTGCTGTTTCTGGGTAAATATCTCCAGCTAAGTTAAAGAAAGTCTCACAGTCCTCAAGAAAAACACTCAGGCCCTACAGGATCTCAAAGTATGAGCTGGAAAGTTCTTGGGGTAGCTACAATCTTTCTTTGGGGGTTCCTCCTGGTGATGGAAATTTTGAGTTGGCTAATGCCTCTACTAGTTCTTGTTATCACCATATTGATGCTGCTTATGATTGCTCCATGTATTGTCAATTGTCTAGCCTGTTGTCTCTGTCCAGGTCAACAAGCTACAACATGCAGTACCAGATCAACAAGGATATATAACTACAGCCAACCACAGAAAGCATCACTCACCCTTAGATGGGCACTGCTATAAGGACTCTGAGGCCTGAGACTAGCAAGAGGGAGAGGCCCAATGTCCCTTGCCATCCCAGTTCAGCAGGAAGTAGCCAGAAAGACATCAATGGCCCTATTCCCAAAGAATTGGGCTTCCCATCTCTTGAGGGGGGAATGTGAAGTAGTCAGAATAGGAAACAGGAGTACAGAATTACAGAGGCTAAAAGACAAGGAAGGGAAAAGCCCACAAAAGCAGAACCATGGAAGGTCCAAGGACCAGAGTGAAGACATAAGGTAGAACGAACAACACGCCTAGCTAGCCCAATTTACATAGGGGAGGTCCAGGAGGGGAGAGAAAACATATAAAAAGAGGAGCCAAAGGGCTGGGGGTCTCCCTCCCTCTCTCTCTCTCTCTCTCTGGGTAGGCATGCCCTCACACCTCGAGGATTATTCTCCTTTAGTTTTTTAATAAAATGGAGCTGTAACATTGGTCCATCTGAGGGCTGTAATGCTGGTACATTGCTTCAAATTTTTGTTGTGATGAGACAGAACCAAGGATATTACACACTCCCCCCAACAATAAGAATGTGGAGAAAAGGGAACACTCGTACACCCTCAGTGGGAATCACCAAATTGTTAAAAATAAGATCAAATTGATTGCATTCTATGCAGCTGAAGATAGAGAAGCTCTATACAGTCAGCAAAAACAAGACCAGGAGCTGTTTGTGGCTCAGATCATCAGCTCCTTATGCAAAATTCAAGCTTAAATTGAAGAAAGTAGGGAAAATAATTAGGCTACTCAGCTATGACTTAAATCAAATCCCTTACTATGCAGTGGATTCGATGAATAGATTCAAGGGATTAGATCTGGTAAACTGCCTGAAGAACTATGGATGGAGGTTCATAATATTGTACAGGGGGCAGTGACCAAAACTATCCCAAAGGAAAGAAATGCAAGAAGGCAAAGTGGCTGGCTGAGGACAAATACTTAAGGGAAGAAGAGGAATGGAAAACAAAAGAGAAAAGGAAAAATACCCAAGTGAATGCAGAGTTCCAGAAAATAGTAAGGAAAGATTGTTTTTCAATGAACAATGCAAGGTAGAGGAAAACAATAGAATGGGAAAGACTAGAGATCTCTTCAAGAAAACTGGAGAGATCAAGGGAACATTTCATGCAAGGATGGGCTTGATAAAGGACAGAAATGGTAAGAACCTAACAGAAGCAGAAGAAATTAAGAAGAGGTGCAAGAATAAACAGAAGAACTATATCATAAAAAAGGTCTTAATACCCAGACAATCATGATAATGTGGTCACTCATCTAGAGCCAGACATCCTGGAGTGTGGAGGCAGGTGGACCTAAGGAAGGACCTTAGGAATTTTACTACACATAAAGTTAGTTGGAGGTGATGGAATTCCAGCTGAATTGTTTAAAATCCTAAAAGATGATGCTGTTAGAGTGGTGTACTCAATATGTCAGCAAATTTTGAAAACTGACACATTTTGAAAACTCACCAGTGCCCACAGTACTGGAAAAGGTCATTTTTCACTCCAATCCCAAAGAAAGGCAATACCAATTAATGTTCAAGCTAGTGGACAAATGTGCTCATTTCTCATGCTAGTAAGATTATGCTTAAAATCCTTCAAGCTAGGCTGCATGAGTACCTAAGCAGAGAACTTCCAGATATACAAGCTAAGTTTTGAAAAAGTAAATGAACTAGAGATCAAATTGCCAGCACTTGGTGGACTGTAGAGAAAGCAAGGAATTCCAGTAAGTATCTACTTCTGCTCCATTGACTATGCTAAAGACTTTGCCTGTGTAGATCACAATACATGGCGGAAAATTCTTAGACATGGGAATACCAGATCACACTACCTGCCTCCTGAGAAACCTATATGTGAGTCAAAAAGCAATAGTTAGAGCCAGACAAAGACAATGGACTGGTTCAAAATTGGAAAAGGAGTACAACAAGGCTTTATAGTGCCACTTTATTTAACTTCTGTGCAGTATATATCATGCACAATGTTTGGCTGGATGAATAATAAACTGGAATCAATTGCTGGGGAAAATATCAACCTCAGATATGCAGATGATAGCACTCTAATGGCAGAATGTGAAGAGAAACTAAAGAGCCTCTTTTTTGGGTGTTAGTTCTAGAAAGTCCTGTAGGTCTTCATAGAAGCATTCAACTTCAGCTTCTTCAGCATTACTGGTTGGGCATAGACTTGTATTACTGTGATATTGAATGATTTGTCTTGGAAACAAACAGAGAACTTTCTGTTGTTTTTGAGATTGCACCCAAGCACTGCATTTGGATTCTTTTGTTGACTATGAGGGCTACTCCGTTTCTTCTAAGGGCTTCTTGCCCACAGTAGTAAACATAATGGTAATCTGAGTTAAATTCGCTCATTCCAGTCCATTAGTTCAGTTTAGTTTCAGCTCAGTCGCTCAGCCTTTTCCAACTATTTGCGACCCCATGAATTGCAGCATGCCAGGCTTCCCTGTCCATCACCAACTCCCGGAGCTTACTCAAACTCATGTACTTTGAGTCGGTGATGCCATCCAACCATCTCATCCTGTGTCATCCCCTCTCCGCCTGCCTTCAATCTTTCCCAGCATCAGGGTCTTTTCAAATGAGCCAGTTCTTCACATCAGGTGGCCAACGTAATGGAGTTTCAGCTTCAGCACTAGTCCTTCCAAAGACTATTAAGGACTGATTTCCTTTAGGGTGGACTGGTTGGATTTCCATACTGCCCAAGGGACTCTTAAGAGTCTTCTACAGCACTACAGTTCAAAAGCATCAATTATTTGGTGCTCATTGCCTCCTAAAATGCCAATGCTCACTCTTGCCATCTTCTGTTTGACAACTTCCAATTTACCTTGATTCATGAACATTCCAGGTTCCTATACAATATTTTTCTTAGCAACATCAGACTTTACTTCCATCACTAGTCACATCCACCACTGGGGATTGTTTTTGCTTTGCCTCTCTCTTTTCATTGTTTCTGGAGTTATTTCTCCACTCTTCTCCAGTACC
Source organism: Cervus canadensis (assembly GCF_019320065.1). NCBI lineage: Eukaryota > Metazoa > Chordata > Mammalia > Artiodactyla > Cervidae > Cervus > Cervus canadensis. The sequence continues at coordinate 43,786,872 of NC_057394.1, read as the reverse complement.
ATATTGGGCATGTACCAACATGGGGAGTTCATCTTTCAGTGTCATATCTTTTTGGCTTTTCATCCTGTTCATGGGCACCTACATATTGTTCCTGTAGGTACTATTCATACAAGACCTTCTAGAACTAACACCCAAAAAGTATGTTATTTCCATCTTAGGGGATTGCAATCCAAAAGTAGGAAGGGGGAGCGGTCCTAAGATAGTGGAGGAATAGGATGGGGAGACCACTTTATCCCCCCAAAATTCATCAAAAGATCAATTGAATGCTGAGCAAATTCCACAAAACAACTTCTGAATGCTGGCGGAGGACACCAGGCACCCAGAAAGGCAGCCCATTCTCTTCAAAAGGAGGTAGGACAAAATATAAAAGATAAAAAGAAGATAAAAGAGTTAGGGACAGAGACCCATCCGGGGAGGGAGTCATGAAGAATGAGAAGTTTCCAAACAGCAGGAAACCCTCTCACCAGCAGGTCTGTGGGGAGTTTTGGAATCTCAGAGGGCAACATAACCAGGAGGGGAAAAAAAAAAAAAAAATCATGTGCCTAACCGCAACTCCCAGTGGAGAAGTAGGCCAGATGCTCCTGTCCACCAGCAGCTAGCCAGGGCTGAACAGGGAGGCACGGGCTGCATGCTTAGCATAAGAACTGGTCCTGAATGCCCTGAGGACAATCTGAGGGAGCTAACATGAGATAGTAACCCAAATTCTGGGATAGCCAGAGAGAAGAAAAAAAAAAGAAAGAGAGAGATAGAGAAAGAGAGAACTTTCCCGTGAAAAGCTTTAACTTAAGTCACAGTCAGGCCTGCTCACAGAACAAAGAAAGTGAAAGTGAAGTCAGTCATGTCTGATTCTTTGCGACCCCATGGACTGTAGCCTACCAGGCTCCTCTGTCCATGGGATTTTCCAGGCACGGATACTGGAGTGGTTTGCCATTTTCTTCTCTAGGGGATCCTCCCGACCCAGCGATTGAACCTAGGTCTCCTGTGTTATAGGCAGACGCTTTACCGTCTGAGCTACCAGGGAAGCCCAGAACAAAGGATAGAGTGAATACCAGAGGACAGCTAGCCAGCTGTGGACCGGCCCCTCCCCCTGCCAGAGGCAGGAGGCTTAAATTCAAAAATTTAGAATACCAGAAAACTCCTGACTCCAGGAAACATTAATCAACAAGAGTTCATCCAAAAGCCTTCATACCTACACTGAAACCAAGCTCCACCCAAGAACCAACAAGTTTCAGAGCAAGATATACCAAGCTAATTCTCCAACAACACAAGAACATAACACTGAGCATTAAAATTCAGGCGGCCAAAAGTCACAACAAACCATAGACACCTCAGAACTCACTACTGGACACTTCACTGCACTCCAGAGAGAAGAGCTTCAGCTCCACCCACCAGAACACAAAATCAAGCTTCCCTAACTAGGAAACCTTGACAAGCCACTCGTCCAACCCCACTGACAGGGAGGAACTTCCACAATAAAGAGGAACCACAAACTTTCAGCATACAGAAAGGCACCCTAAACACAGCAATCTAAACAACATGAAAAGGCAGAGAAATATACAGCAGGTACAGGAACATGATAAATGCCCACCAAAGAAAAGAGAAGGGGATAGGAAGTCTACTTGAAAAATAATTCAGAATAATGATAGTAAAAATGATCAAAAATCTTGAAAACAAAATGGATCTACAGATAAATAGTCTGGAGACAAGAATTGAGAAGATGCAAGAAATGTTTAACAAGGACCTAGAAGAAATAAAAAAGAGTCAATCACTAATGAATAATGCAATAACTGAGATCAAAAGCACTCTGGAGGGAACCAACAGTTTAGAATAACTGAGGCAGAAGATATAATAAGTGAGGTGGAAGATATAATGGTGGAAATAAATGAAGCAGAGAGAGAGAGAGGAAAAAAAAAAGAAGAATTAAAAGAAATGAGGACAACCTAGAGACCTCTGGGACAATGTCAAGTGCTCCAACATTCAAATAATAGGAGTCCCAGAAGAAGAAGACAAAAAGAAATGCCATGGGTAAATACTTGAGGAGATAATAGTTGAAAACTTCCCTAAAATGGGGAAGGAAATAACCATCCAAGTCCAAGAAACCCAGAGAGTCCAAACAGGAAAAACCCAAGGTGAAACACCCCAAGACACATATTAATCAAATTAACAAAGATCAAACACAAAGAACAAATATTAAAAGCAGCAAGGGAAAAACAACAAATAACACACAAGGGGATTCCCATAAGGATAAAAGCTGATCTTTCTGGCCAGAAACTCTTCAGTCCAGAAGGGAAAGGCAGGACATACTTAAAGTGATGAAAGAGAAAAATCTACAACCCAGATTACTGTACCCAGAAAGGATCTCTTTCAAATATGAAGGAGAAATCACAAGAAATCACAAGCCAACACTGAGAGAATTTAGCACCACCAAACCATCTCTTCAACAAAAGCTAAAGGATCTTCTCTAGACAGGAAACACAGAAAAGGTTTATAAACTCAAACCCAAAAAACAAAGCAAATGCCAATGGGATCATACTTATCAATAATTATCCTAAATGTAAATGGGTTGAGTGCCCCAACCAAAAGACAAAGACTGGCTGAATGGATACAAAAATAAGACCCCTATATGTGCTGTCTACAAGAGACCCACTTCAAAACAAGGGACACATGCAGACTGAAAGTGAAGGACTGGAAAAAAGCATTTCATGTAAATGGAGATCAAAAGAAAGCAAGAATAGCAATACTCATATCAGATAAAACAGACTTTGAAATAAATGCTGTGAAATGACACAAAGAAGGATACCATATAATGATCAAAGTATGAATCCAAGAAGAAGATATAACAATTATATAGGCACCCAACATAGGAGCACCATAATGCATAAGGAAAATGCTAACAGGTATGAAAGAGGAAATTAACAGTAACACAATAATAGTGGGAGACTTTAATACCCCAATATGAATAGATCAACTAAACAGAAAATTAGCAAGAAACAAAAAATTTAAATGATGCAATGGACCAGTTAGGGCATTTCACCCCAAAACAATGAATTTCACCTTTTTCTCAAGTGCACATGGAACCTTCTCCAAGATAGATCACATCCTGGGCCATAAATCTAGCCTTGGTAAATTGAAAAAAAAAAAAAAATGAAATCATATCAAGCATCTTTTCTGATCACTACTATTCAACATAGTTTTGGAAGTTTTAGCCACAGCAATCAGAGAAGAAAAAGACATAAAAGGAATCCAGAATAGAAAAGAATTAAAACTCTCACTGTTTGCAGATGACATGATCCTCTACATAGAAAACCCTAAAGACTGCACCAGAAAATTACTAGACCTAATCAATGAATATAGTAAAATTGCAGGATATAAAATTAGCACAGAGAAATCCCTTGCATTCCTATACACTAACCATGAGAAAGCAGAAAGAGAAATTAAGGAAACAAGTCCATTCACCATTGTAATGAAAAGAATAAAATACTTAGGAATAAATCTACCTAAAGAAACAAAAGACCTATATATAGAAAACTATAAAACACTGATGAAAGAAATCAAAGATGACACAAATAGATGGAGAAATATACCATGTTGATAGATTGGAAGAATCAACATAGTGAAAATGAGTATACTACCCAAAGCGATCTACAGCTTCAATACGGTCCCTATCGAGGTACCAACCATATTTTTCAGAGAACTAGAACAAATAATTTCACAATTTGCATGGAAATACAAAAAACCTTGAATAGCCAAAGCAATCTTAAGAAAGAAGAAAGGAACTGGAAGAATCAACCTGCCTGACTTCAGGCTTTACTACAAAGCTACAGTCATCAAAACAATATGGTACTGGCACAAAGACAGAAAAAAATAGATCAATGTAACAAAATAGAAAGCCCAGAGATAAATCCATGCACCTATGGACACCTTATCTTTGACAAAGGAGGCAAGAATATACAATGGAGAAAAGAAAATCTAACAAGTGGTGCTGGGAAAACTTATCAACCACTTGTAAAAGAGTGAAACTAGAACACTTTCTAACACCATACACAAAAATAAACTCAAAATGGATTAAAGATCTAAATGTAAGACCAGAAACTATAAAACTCCTAAAGAAAAGTGTAGGGAAAACACTCTCTGATATAGATCACAGCAAGATACTCTATAACCCACCTTCCAGAGTAATGAAAAGAAAGAAAATAAATAAATGAATGAACAAATGGGACCTAATTAAACTTAAAAGCTTTTTCACAACAAAGAAAACTATAAGCAAGGTGGAAAGATAGCCTTCGGAATGGGAGACAATAATAGCAAATGAGGCAACTGACAAAGAATTAATCTCAAAAATACACAAGCAGCTCATGCATCTCAATTCCAGAAAAATAAACCACCTAATCAAAAAATGGGCCAAAGAACTAAACAGACATTTCTCCAAAGAAGACATACAGATGGCTAACAAACATGAAAAAATGCTCAACATGACTCATTGTCAGGGAAATGCAAATCAAAACCACAATGAGGTATCATCTCACACGGGTCAGAAAGGCTGCTATCAAAAAATCTACAAACAATAAATGCTTCAGAGGGTGCAAAGAAAAGTGAACCCTCTTGCACTGTTATTGGGAATGAAAGCAGTACAGCCTCTGTGGAGAACTTTGTGGAGACTTAAAACAAAAACAAAAACAAACAAACAAACAAAAAAACTGAAAATAGAACTGCCATATGACCCAGCGATCCTACTGCTGGGCATACACACTGAGGAAATGAAAACTGAAAGATACACATGTACCCTAATGTTCATCGCAGCACTGTTTACAATAATCCGGACATGTAAGCAACCTAGATGTCCATTGGCAGACGAACACATAAGAAAGCTGTTGTACATATACACACTGGAATATTACACAGCTATTAAAAAGAATACATTTAAATCAGTTCTAATGAGGTGGATGAAACTGGAGCCTATTATACAGAGTGAAGTAAGTCAGAAAGAAAAACACCAATACAGTATCAGTTCAGTTCAGTTCAGTTCAGTCACTCAGTCGTGTCCAACTCCTTACAACACCATGAACCAAAGCACACCAGGCCTCCCTGTCCATCACCAACTGCTGGAGTCTCCCAAACCCATATCCATTGAGTCAGTGATGTCATCAAACCATCTCATTTTCTGTCTCTCGCTTCTCCTCCTGCCCTCAATCTTTCCCAGCATCGGGATTTTTTCCAGTGAGTCAGCTCTTCGCATCAGGTGGCCAAAGTATTGGAGTTTCAGTTTCAACATCAGTCCTTCAAATGAACACCCAGGACTGATGTCTTTTAGGATGGACTGATTGGATCTCCTTGCAGTCCAAGGGACTCTCAAGAGTCTTCTCTAACACCACAGTTCAAAAGCATCAATTCTTCTGCATTCAGTTTTCTTTATTGTCCAACTCTCACATCCATACATGACTACTGGAAAAACCATAGCCGACCAGATGGACCTTCATTGGCAAAGTAATGTCTCTGCTTTTTAATATGCTATCTGGGTAGATCATAATTTCCCTTCCAAGGACTAAGCGTCTTTCAATTTCATGGCTGCAATCACCATCTGCTTTGATTTTTGGAGCCCAAAAAATAAAATCAGCCACTGTTTCCACTGTTTCCCCAACTATTTGCCATGAAGTGATGGGACCTGATGCCATGATCTTAGTTTTCTGAAAATTGAGCTCTAAGCCAACTTTTTCACTCTCCTCTTTCACTTTCATCATAAGGGCGGTGTCGTCTGTATATCTGAGGTTATTAATATTTCTCCCGGCAATCTTGATTCCAGCTTGTGCTTTCTCCAGCCCAGTATTTCTCATGATGTACTCTGCATATAAGTTAAATAAACAGGGTGATGATATACTGCCTTGACGTACTCCTTTTCTTATTTGGAGTCTGTTCCATGTCTAGTTCTAACTGTTGCTTCCTGACCTGCATACAGGTTTCTCAAGAGGCAGGTCAAGTGGTCTGGTATTCCCATCTCTTGAAGAATTTTCCACAGTTTATTGTGATCCACACAGTCAAAGGCGTTGACATAGTCAGTAAAGCAGAAATATATGTTTTTCTGAAAGTCTCTTGCTTTTTCGATGATCCAGCAGATGTTGGCAATTTTATCTCTAGTTCCTCTGCCTTTTCTAAAACCAGATTGAACATCTGAAAGTTCATGGTTCACATACTACTGAAGCCTGGCTTGGAGAATTTTGAGCATTACTTTACTAACCTGTGAGATGAGTGCAATTATATTGATGTATATTTATGGAATTTAGAAAGATAGTAAGGATGATCTTATATGTAAGACAACAAAAGAGACACAGATGTAAAGAAGAGACTTTTGGACTCTGTGGGAGATGGCAAGGGTGGGATGATTTGAGAAAATAGCATTGAAACATGTGTCTTATCATATGTGAAATAGATCACCAGTCCAAGTTTGAGGCATGAGACAGGGTGCTCAGTGCAGGTAAACTGGGATTGCCTTGAGGGATGGGATGGGCAGGGAGATGGGGGTGGGGTTCAGGATGGGGAACACATGTACACTCATGGCTGATTCATGTCAATATATGACAAAAACCGCTACAATGTTGTAAATTAATTAGCCTCAAATTAAAATAAAATTAATTTTTAAAAATGTAGGAAGAAAAGAGAAACCTGGAGTAATAGGCAAATTTGGCTTTGCAATACAAAATGAATCAGGGCAAAAGCTAACAGAGTTTTACCAAGAGCATACGTTGGTCATAGCAAACACCTTCTTCCAATACCATAAGAGAAGACTATACACATGTACATCACCACATGGTCGATACTGAAAACAAATAGATTATATTCTTTGCAGCCAAAATAAGAGAACCTCCATACAATAAGCAAAAACAAGAAGCTGACTGTGGCTCAGATAATGAACTCCTTATTGAAAAAGTCAGGCTTAAATTGAAGAAAGTAGAGATAACCACTAGATGATTCATGCATGACCTAAATCAAATTCCTTATGATTATGTAGTGGAAGCGACAAATAGATTCAAAGGATTAGATCTGATAAAGTGTCTGAAGCACTATGGATGGAGGTTCATGACATTATACAGGAGGCAGTGATCAAGACCAACCCAAAGAAAATGAAATGCAAAAAAGCAAAATGATTGTCTGAGGAGGCCTTACAAATACCTGAGAAAAGAAGAGAAGCTACTGGCAAAGGAAAAAAGGAAAGATATACCCATTTGAATGCAGAGTTCCAAAGAAAAGCAAGGAGAGATAAAAATGCCTTCCTCAGTGATGGATGCAAAGAAGTAAAGGAAAACAATAGAATGGGAAAGGCTAGAGATCTCTTCAAGAAACTTAGTGATACCAAGGGAACATTAATGCAAAGATGAGCACAATAAAGTACAGAAGCAGAAGATATTAAAAAGTGGTGGCAAGAATACACAGAAGAACTATACAAAAAAGATCTTCTTGACCCAGATAACCACAATGGTATGATCACTGGACTAGAGCTAGATATTCCTGGAGTATGAAGTCAAGTGGGTCTTAGGAAGCATCACTACAAACAAAACTAGCAGAAGTGATGGAATTTCAGTTGAACCATTTCAAATCCTAAAAGACGATGCCATGAAAGTGATGCACTCCATATACCAACAAATTTGGAAAACTTAGCAGGGGCCACAGGACAGGAAAAGGTCAGTTTCATTCCAATCCCAAAGGAGCACAATGAAAAAGAATGCTCAAACTACTGCACAATTGCACTCATCTCACATGCTAGCAAAGTAATACTCAAAATCCTCCAATCCAGGCTTCAACAGTACATGAACTGTGAAATTTCAGATGTTCAAACTGGATTCAGTAAAAACAGAGGAACCAGAGAAGAAAAAGGAAACATTCATTGGATCACAGAAAAACCAAGAAGTTCCAGAATAACATCTACTTCTGCTTTATTGACTACACCAAATCCTTTGACTGTGTGGATCACCACAAACTGAGGAAAATTCTTAAAAAGATGGGAATACAAGACCACCTTACCTGCCTCCTGAGAAATATGTATGCAGGTCAAGAAGCAACAGTTACAACCAATCATGGAACAAAGGACTGGTTCCAAATTAAGAAAGGAGTACATCAAGGCTGTATTTTGTCACCCTGCTTATTTAACTTATATGCAGACTATATCATGTGACATGCCAGGCTGGATGAGGCACAAATTGGAATCAAGATTTCAGGAAGATGTATCAATAACCTCAGATTCACAGATGATCCACCCTTATGGCAGAAAGTGAAGAACTAAAAAGCCTTTTGATGAAACTGAAAGAGGAGAATGAAAAATCTGGCTTAAAACTCAACATTCCAAAAACTAAGATCATAGCATCCAGTCCCATCACTTCATGGCAAATATATAGTGAAACAGTGGAAACAGATACTTTAGTTTTGTGGGCTCCAAAATTCACTATATATGGTGACTGCAGCCATAAAATTAAGACATTTGTTTCTTGGAAGAAAAACTATGTCCAATCTAGACAGAATATTAAAAAGCAGAAACATTACTTTGCCAATAAAGGTCTGTCTAGTCAAACCTGTGGTTTTTCCAGTTGCCATGTATGCATGTGAGAGTTAGACTGTAAAAAAAGCTGAGCACTGAAGAACTGATGCTTTTGAACTGTGGTGTTGGAGAAGACTCTTGAGAGTCCCTTACTGCAAGGAGATCAAACCAGTCAATCCTAAAGGAAATCAGTCCTGAGTATTCATTGAAATGAGTGATGCTGAAGCTGAAATTCCAATTTTGGCCACCTGTTGTGAAGAACTGACTCATTGGAAAATACCTTAATCCTTGGAAAGATTGAAGGCAGGAGAAGGGGATGACAGAGGATGAGATGGTTGGATAGCATCACCATCTGGATGGACATGAGTCTGAGCAATTTCTGGAAATTGGTGATGGACAGGGAAACCTGGCATGCTGCAGTCCATGGGGTCACAACTAGTTTCGCATGACTGGGTGACTGAACTGAACTGAAAGCTTCTTGATGAAGGTGAAAGAGGAGAGTGGAAAAAACTGGCTTAAAACTCACCTTTCAAAAAATTAAGGTCATGGCATTCAGTCACATCATTTCACGGCAAATAGATGGGGAAAAATGGAAATCATGACAGATTTTATTTTCTTGGCCTCCAAATTCACTGCAGATGGGGACTGAAGCCATGAAATTAAAAGACACTTGTTCCATGGAAGGAAAGCTATGAGAAAATTAGGCAGCATATTAAAAGCAAAGATATTGGTTTGTCAACAAATGCCTGTATAGTCAAAGCTATGGCTTTTCCAGTAGTCATGTATGGATGTGAGAACTGAACCATAAAGAAGGCTGAGTGCCAAAGAATTGACACTTTTGAATTGTGTTACTGGAGGAGATTCTTGAGAGTTCCTTGAACTACAAGAAAATCAGATTATGAATCCTAAAGTAAATCAACCCTGAATATTCATGGAAGGACTAATGCTGAAGCTGAAGCTCCAATACTTTGACTGCCTGATGTGAAGAGCCAACTCAATGGAAAAACCCTGATGCTGAGAAAGATCAAAGCCAAAAGGATATGTTGGTGACAGAGGACAAGATGTTTAGTCAGCATGACTGACTCAGTGCATATGAATTTTAGCAAACTCCAGGACACAATGATGGACAGGAAAGCCTGGCATGCTGCAGTTCATGGGCTTACAAAGAGTCTGATACAACTTAGCAACTGAATAGAAACAACACCACCAAATAATGATAGATGTGAAGGGACTAGAATAGTTCATTAATTGATAATTATAAGCTTTTATACATAATTAGCACAACTCATAAAAAATCTGGAAGTAAGTTACTCCAATATAAAACACAGAAGTCTAAAAATATGTGAAGTTAGTCAATGAGTACTGTGCTGTGCTTAGTCAGTCATATCCATGGGATTCTCCAGGCAAGAATACTGTAGTGGGTTACCATGTCATGCTTCAGGAGTTCTTCCCAACCCAAGGATCAAACCCAGGCCTCCTGCATTGCAGGTGAATTCTTTACTAGCTGAGCCACCAGGAAGGCCCTAGTCAATGAGAAAGGAAGATTATTCTATTATTATTTATTTCATATGTAGAGGCTAAGTAGTATACCTTAGAACAATTGCTTCAGAGGTAATTCATATAAAATATTTTTAATTTGTTCATCATTATCTTTGAGGGCTAGAAATTTTTCCTTGGAATATTGAGTGGTGAGAGATCAACATATGCTTTTTTATACAAAATTTCTATTTGCTATCTATGTTAGAAATAGATAATTTTTATATATTTATTATAGTACCTGCTAAAGTGGACTATATTTCTAAAACAAGCAAAAGCTGTAAGTAGGTAGTACCAGTCTAGAATGAAATACTAGGGATTAATATTTAATTGAGTTTGCTGAACATATATTAGCTAATGGAACAAGTAGCTATTTATGATAATTAAAATGATTGAAGTCATTAAGAATGTTGATTTAAACCAGGAAACTTAAAGTTTATTAATAAATTATGATTTATTTTGTTTCTATTATCTGAATATCTACTGATTAAATAAACTGATCATTTAACAGGTATTGTTTTTCCCTTTATTGACACATAAAATAGCCACATGTGCTATCTGCTAGTAAAGAGATGATATCAATCTGAAGATACATCCCCAAGCAGGCCAGGAACATAACTCAGGCAAACAAAATTTATCTCCCTATGATAATAATTATGCTATCAGAATTTCCAATAGCCCAAGGCCTCTTTTGGGTAAGATGCTGAAATAATCCATTTAAAAATTTCCAAATTAGCCTACAAATCAAGTTTTAACAAAAAAAACCTGCCATCATAATGGATCGGATAATAGCCACATTGGGACTTTTGTATGCCCCACTTCCAGTCAGAATACATGGACTAAACTTCCTGTTGCAAGAATGACACTGTGAATTTAATCATGGACCAGAGTATGACAACACAATAGTGTGGCTCAATTCTAATCTAATATGATTTACTTAAAAAAAAAGCTGTAGATTTGGTTCAGCGGTTGATTGGATAGGGTCACATGGGAAAGCATTTTAGTTATTCATTGTTTGATTAGCCTTCTTTCTTAGTAGCCCGAAAAGAATAATAATAATAACAATGACAATAAGTGATAATAATAATATAATATGGCTACTGCAGAAAAAACAATTTAATATATATTTCAATATTGTCCTAATGTTTCACACAGTGAGAGACTAAAGATAAAATGAGTTAGAGAAAACGAGTTAGAGAAAATGATATTTGATATAAATAAGTAAAGATAGAATACATCATTATCTTTGATTAAGAATGAAATTCTAGAGATAAGATGATTAGATTATAAGCCACCTTATATTTAATAAGACTTTTTAGGCAAAATATTTCTGTGAATAATGATTTCTAATTGAAATAATGTCTGTAGTAGATATTATTATTAGGGGATCTATGTGCTTGTGTGTGTGCTAATGTGCTCAGTTGTGTCAGACTCTTCAGTCTCATGGACTGTAGCCCACCATGCTTCTCTGTCCATGGGATTACCCAGGCAAGAATACTGGAGTGGGTTTCCAAGCCCTCCTCTTATAGTTACATTATATATATATATATACACACACATAGTCATTCTTTAAATATCAGCAACTCAGTTTTGTTTGTTTGTTTAATCCAAACACTTTGTGCTAAAAAGAAAAAGCTAAAGGAAAACAAAAACCAAACTGCATGTGCAAAAAAACCCAACTCAGTTGTACACTTTTATCATGTGTCATGCATTGTTTCATTAATAACCATCTGATGTTTGGCCAGACAGACTTGTTGGTCAAAAACTTAAACACAAACTTTCAGTATGTGGATGTTTTAAGCTTAGTGAAAGACAAAGATTTTTACAAGAATAATTTAATGGGAAAACTAAGATATCTGTTTCTATTTTCTTTCCTGTAATTATTTTCAATTTAAAATGTGATCTATAGCTTATACAGTTCAATATGTAGTTGTATATATATATATATGTGTGTGTGTGTATATGTGTATGTGTGTATATATATATACACACATAAAATATACAACTATGCTATTGAGTTACAGCAAGGGATCCTAATGACTGCTAATTTCCTCCACATGAAAGCAGTCTAATAAACTACAATTTTATATATTTCCCAGTTTTGTGGGATAGAGCTTCTGAAAGCCAGTCAGGGCTTCTATCTAAAGTAACTAGAAAAGCATAGAAAATATCTGTATTTTGTTTGAAGAGTGTAGAAATCTAACTGCAGGAATCAAAATAAGAGGAGCAGGGTATAGAATAGGATAAATCTTGTTTCCATAGCTGCTTCTACTCTAGGAGAATTTTCTAATTCCGATTAAAACCAGAGGTTGAAGATCCAAATCATAGCCCAGAAGGCAGCAAAGTGACTGGACAAAGATGCCACAAACATTTTTGGTGAAGAATTGGGGCGTTCAAAGACATGACTATTTCTCTCTTACTGCATTTGTTAAATCCTTAAAGTTGCTTGAAATTATGACTAAAATCATTAGCAAAAGGTCTGGGACAAGCAAACAGGATATTTTTGAAAGCTTCACTAGGCAAATACTAGAGTTAAAAATACTAGAGCAATGGTCCACAAAATAAAAGAGGATTCTAGTTGAAAACTCTGGAAACAAGGTTGAATCAAGGGTAAACTTAGATTTTTAAGGATTGAAATCCAGCCTCAACTCAAGACAGCCCATAAATAATGAGAATAGCAACCATTCTATTTTCCTAAAAGAAGGAAATGTCAATCATTTTCAAAGGAAATTTCCATTATCTGAAATTCTATTTTTTTTTTCCCAAAATGTTACCACTCAAACTTTACTAGGCTCTCATATATAAACACACAAAAGCACAGGCACGACATGGACCACATGACTAGAAATGAAAGAAAAAAATAGAATTATACTCATAGAGGATCCAAGTTTGAGGTTACTTCACAGGGACTTGGGCTTCTGTGGTAGCTCAGCTGGTAAAGAATCAGCTTGCAAAGCAGGAGGCTCCAGTTCAATTCCTGGATTGGGAAAATCCCCTGGAGAAGGGCTAAGCTACTTACTGTAGCATTCCTGGGCTTCTCTGGTGGCTCAGCAGAAAAGAATCTGCCTACAATGTGGGATACCGGGGTTCAATCCCTGGCTTGGGAAGAAACCCTGAAAGAGGGTATGCAACCCACTCCTGCGTTCTTGCCTTGGAGAATCCCCATGGATAGAGGAGACTGGTGGGCTATAGTCCATGGGGACACAAACAGTTGGATGAGACTGAGCAACTAAGCACAGCACAGAGACTTAAAATAATTCTAATCATATGTTCTAGAATATGCAAAATGTGAAAAACAGAAAAATGCACACGGGATTTAACAGTGATTAGAATCTAAAAAATGAATTTTTAAAAATTGTGATGTGCTGTAATATACAAAACTCAGAACTCTAAAATGAGTTTAACAGTAAATTATATATAGGAAAAAAATATAGACAGAGTAGTAAATTGGAACATAAATCAATTTAAAATATCTAAATGGAAGCACAGATAATAGAGAAAGAAAGACAGAGACAATTTTATTTATTTATTTATTTCAAAATATAATCTGCTACTCTTCATCTGGGGCTTTCTGGTGGCTCAGAAGAAAAGAATCCGCCTGCAATGCAGAAGATGCAGGAGACGTGATTCCCATCCCTGGGTGGGGAACATTTTCAGGAGGAGAACAGGACAACCAACTCCAGTATCCTTATTAGGAAATCCCCATGGACTGAGGAACCTGGTGGGCTAAAGTCCATAGGGTCACAAAGTGTCAGACACGACTGAAGTGATTGAGCACCAACATATGCACTCTTCAACTGAATTTTTGTTAAGCGGTGTTTTACTTCCTCACCCATCTCTCAGTTTAATTGATTCTCAGTGGGTAATAAGGAATCTGATAGGTACAACAGTTTTTGTTTTTTGTCCTTTTTTTTTTTTTTTTTTTGACGTTTCCTCCAGTGGAATGTCTATATTGACATAAAGATATATAACCCTATGAAGTGCATTGAGTCAAAAGCCTTTGTTGCAAATTCTTAATTCTCTTAGTTGTATTTTTGATTAGAGAATTAGCAGCACCTAATGTAGAGCTGTATCTTCTTAGGATACATTTGATGCCACTTCTGGCTACTGTTAACTATTTCCTGATTCATCTTTACATATTTTCTTTATTGTTTCTGAACAGCATTTTACTGCGTCAGCATCTTTAATTTGCAGCTAAGGAGTATGCTGTTCTGTTGATATTGTATAAGGCACTTCTGTGTTTTCTCATTTTGTATATCCAAATAGCGACTTCCAAGGATCAGAAGGAAATCTACCTTTGAATTCTAAACCCCAACTGAATAAGCAACGTTTTTTCTTTTCTGGGGTTGGAAAAAGCTACAAAGTCAAATGTAATTCTCTTTTGATATCTGCACAGGAGATTCTATGATTGGATTCCCTCTTAAGGGTTGTTTTAATCTATCCAGCTAAGGAAGGTTCATCTGCTAGCCATAAGAAATAAATCTTTGGTCATGCCATATAATCTTAGCTTCCCTAGTGGCAGCGGTAAACACCTGCCTGCAACGCTGGAGATGTGGCAGAAGCCATGGGTTCGATTCCTGGGTCAGGGAAGATCTTAGAGAAGCAAATGTCAAACCACTCTGGTGCCTAGAAAATCCCATGGACAACCCATGGTGTAGTAAAAGAGTAAATATTTAATATCACCATCAGGGTATAAGATTTAGGTTTTAGTACACATCCGTATGTACTTCTCTAAGTCTGGCTATTTTGAAGTCTATTTTTCAACTTCTATAGGCAAATGGTAATAGATTACCAGCTTAATTGTAGAAATAAAATTTGGAAGCTTCTATCATTAAATTAACTTGCTTTGTTTAATAAATAAAATTTTTAGACCATTCAGAAAACAAGATAATTAAATTCTTATGGGGTTCTATTAGTTCCAAAAGGAGGACTACAACCACTTTGTGAATAAGATGTATCCCCCTAAAATCACCATTAATGATATATTTCTATAGTAACACAAAATACCTCTGACTGTGTTGCTTGCACTGATATTGTCTATATATACCTCAAAAAACTCGTTTTTGTTCTGAAACTTTCAAGAATTCATATTTCTATCTGGTAACTTTATGTAGTGATGCTAGCAAGATCCTCATTTGATATATACATGGCTACCACAATCCCAAAATCTTCCTATTGTAGTATTATACCACTTTTGGCAGAAAGTGAAGATGAACTAAAAAGCCTCTTGATGAAAGTGAAAGAGGAGAGTGAAAAAGTTGGCTTAAAGCTCAAAATTCAGAAAACTAAGATCATGGCATCTGGTCCCATCACTTCATGGGAAATAGATGGGGAGACAGTGGAAACAGAGTCAGACTTTATTTTTTTGGGCTCCAAAATCACTGAAGATGGTGATTGCAGCCATGAAATTAAAAGAGGCTTACCCCTTGGAAGGGTACCTAGACAGCATATTAAAATTCTGAGACATTACTTTGCCAACAAAGGTCCGTCTGGTCAAGGCTATGGTTTTTCCGGTGGTCATGTATGGATGTGAGAGTTGGACTGTGAAGAAAACTGAGCACCGAAAAACTGATGCTTTTGAACTATGGTGTTGGAGAAAACTCTTGAGAGTCCCTTGGACTGCAAAGAGATACAACCAGTCCATCCTAAAGGAGATCAATCCTGGGTGTTCATTGGAAGGACTGATGCTGAAGCTGAAACTCCAATACTTTGGCCACCTCATGAGAAGAGTTGACTCATTGGAAAAGACCCTGATGCTGGGAGGGATTGGGGGCAGGAGGAGAAGGAGACGACAGAGGTTGAGATGGCTGGATGGCATCACCGACTCGATGGGCATGAGTTTGAGTAAACTCCGGGAGTTGGTGATGGACAGGGAGGCCTGGTGTGCTGCAGTTCATGGGGTCGCAAAGATTCAGACACGACTGAGCAACTGAACTGAACTGAATTGTTAGAAGATTGAAGTAAAATAATTTTTACATCATATTGTTTATGAAATATCTTTCATAACCCATGCTTGAGCTATTCCAAATAATTTAACAGATTGACCTGGTTCCTGTATTTTAGATTGTATAATTAACCATTATTCACATATCCCATTACATATAGTACATATGCTATAAAATTAATCATATATGTACCACATCTTCTTTAGGGATCCCCAGGTGGTGCTAGTGGTAAAGAACCTGACTGCCAATGCAGGAGTCATAAGAAACATACATTCTATCCTTGGGTCTGGAAGATCCCTGGAGGAATGCATGACAACCCACTACAGTATTCTTGCCTGGAGAATACCAAGGACAGAAAAGCCTGGTGGGCAATGGTGCATGGGGTCACAAAGAGTCAGTCACAACTGAAGCAACTTAGCACACACATGTACCACATCTTGTTTATCCATTCTTCTGTTGATGGACATTTAGGTTGCTTCCATGTTTTAGCTATTGTAAACAGAGTTGCAGTGAACATTGGGGTGCATGTATTTTTTGGATCATGTTTTTCTTTGGATATACATCCAGGAGTGGGATTGCAGGGTCATATGATAGTTCCATTTTTAGTTTCTTAAGGAGCCTCCATACTGTTCTCCATAGAACTTACATTCTCACCAACCATGTAGGAGGGTTCCCTTCAATAGAATATTACTCATCCATTAAAAAGAATGAAATAATGCCATTTACAGCAACATGGATGGACCCAGAGAGTGTCATACTGACTGAAGTAAGTCAGACAGAGAAAGAGAAATATTGTATGGCATTCCTTATATGTGGAATCTAAAAAGAATTGATACACATGAACTTACAAAGCAGAAACACACCTAAAGAATGAGTTTATGGTTGCTGAGCGGAAAGATGGAGGAAAGGATAGTTAGGGAGTTTAGGATGAATATGTACTGCTGTATTTAAAATGGATTACTAACAAAGACCTACTGTATAGCACATGGAATCCTGTTTAAAGTTATGTGGCAACCTGAATGGGAATGGAATTTTGGGGAGAATGGATACACGTATATGGATGGCTGAGTCCCTTCACAGTTCATCTGAAACTATCACAACATTGTTTGTTAATTAGCCATACCCCGATACAAAAGAAAATGTTTCTGAAATTAGTCAAATATATTACTCTATTTCCAAAAATTTCTTGGATATCTTTTCTGACAATGCAATGATATATTAAGTGTAATGCATCAACTTACTTCTGATGGCAATCAAGTATGTGCTTCGTTTAAGCAAGTTATTAACAGTATATTGGAAAATTCAGACACTCTAGGAGAAGAACAGTGAATAATCTTCTCAGGTGTTTCCACAAAAAATCAACCAATGAATCAATAGAGATATAGAGTAAAAAAGAATGAAAGAGAGAAAGAAAAGAAAGAGGAAAAGAAAGGACAAAGGAAGGAAGGAAAGGAAGAAAACACAATTTATTGTGTGTGTGTGTGTGCGTGCGTGTGTGTGTGTGTGTGTGTGTGTGTGTGTGTGTGTGTGTGTAAGAAGAGAGAGAGAGACTTGGCTCAAAACTGAGATGGGACATAAAAGGAAACCTCAACCAACTTACAACATCCTAACAGTCAACTTTATACTTTAGTTAAGTCATCATACCTGGCAACAGATACTATTAGAGAAACCATGTAATTCAAACCATTAGAGTGAGTATTTATTTTTCAAAAACTGTCTTGTTTTCCTAAAGGCTAGTGAGAACTCTTTTAAGTGGAGATATTTTGGGTCTAGTATGCCTACTTCTGATATTTTTCAGTGAATACAAATAGTATGCTGTCAAAAATTCCAAAAGCTTTTATTTAGCACAATAATAAAATAAAATGTAGACTTGCCCAATATCCAACTATAAGTATAGAATGATAATTTCTTACATTTATAGTCTCATTCATTCCATTCATGCATTCTAGTACCAGTGATACTACCACACCTTGGTACAAGATAGCTGTATTTTCACCATAACACTGGAGACAGCTGCCATAATATTAACATGCACTCTAGGTTTCAGTTTTAGTCATCTGATTCTGTAATCTTGTCTTCTAGTATATGTTGTAACAATATATATTCCCATAAAAAGGTTTCCTTTCCACCCAATCTGTTTAAATTTAATGTACAACCTTGGAACCCTATCAGGAGATTTAGTGAAAATATATTGGTCCTCAAATCATCCATCCTCTACCAATATCCTATTGAAAGATTAAACTTATTCAGCACCCTGTTCTGATCCTGGGGTGATTAGGTGTGTGTGTCTGTGTTTCTTCTTAACATATGTGAATTTAAATGTATCTGAGATGAGGTAAGGGCTTCCCAGGCGGTGCTAGTGGTAAAGAACTTGCCTGTCAATGCTGGAGATGTAAGAGATGTGGATTCAATCCCTGGGGAGGGAAGATCCCCTAGAGGAGGACAAGACAACCCACTCCAGTATTCTTGCCTGGAGAACCCCCAAGGCCAGAGGAGCCTGGCTGTCTACAGTCCCTAGCATGCCAAAGAGTCGGACACATCTAAAGTGACTTAGCACACATGAACTGAGATAAAGGGAACATGTTTGGCAGGTTCTTTTAGCTTCTATGTTGCCTGCCAGAGGTTGGTTTTCCTTCATCTAGATGGCAATAATATGTCACAGTCACATATTTTATCATAATTTTTATAACAACCACATTAATCTCCCCCTTTTAAATTATTCTATTATTGATTAAATCTTATGTTGCCACTCAATTTAGTGTTTTCTCATTACCATTGTTATCATTTCTTTGTGTGCTATTTTTTTTAAATGACTCAGACATCATTAATACCATTCCATATTTGCATAGTAAATAGCATGTTGGTCCAAGTTCTAGTATGGTCTCTTGTGCTCTTCAAGTAAGAGTTGAATAAAAGTCCATGCACTGGGTGATGACTATTGATATCTTAGTTTCTACCACTGGTTAGATCACAGGCATATAATTTGTTTTGCCTTGTAACTCATCATTGTCCTTTCCATTTTATGTTAATGTTGCCTACAACTATGTTACTATTGTAACAAATCACAATCTTTCATGATAGTTCAGTTAGCAAAGAATCTGTCTGCAATGCAGGAAACTCCAGTTCATTTCCTAGGTTAAGAAGATCCACTGGAGAAGGGATAGTCTACCCACTCCAGTATTTTTGGGCTTTGCTTGTGGCTCAGCTGGTAAAGAATCCACCTGCAATGTGTGAGACCTGGGTTCCATCCCTGGATTGGGAAGGTATCCTGGAGAAGGGAACAGCTACCCACTCCAGTATTCTGACCTGAAGAATTCCATGGACTGTATAGTACATGGTGTCACAAAGAGTTGGACACAACTGAATGACTTTCACTTTCACACTTCAGTGGCTTAAAACAATATGTTTATTATCTTTTAATTCTGGAAGTCAAAATACCAAATGGATCCTATATGGGACCAAAATCAAGATATCAGTAGAGCTCTATTCCTTCAGGAGGCACTAGGGGAAATTCTATTTATTTCCCAATTACTGCCTGTATTTCTGGTCTAATGGCCACTTCACTCAAACTAGCCTCTGTTTATATCATCATATTTGTTCTCTGGTTTTGACCCTCCTGCCTTCCTTTAATAAAGATTCTTGTGATAATGTTATGCCCACCTACATAATTCAGAAAAAAAAAAATTCTTTGCTTTATCTTCCTATGTTAGTGAATGTAGTATCACTTAAAGATTGGCAGCACCAGAATATAGAATAGCTAAATTCAAAGACCTAGAATCACTATTTCCAAAGACCCAGATATTGTGCAGTCTAGATGTGGATAATTATGAGAAATTAACATAAGAGCTTGAGGAAGAGGTCAACTCAAAGAAGCTATGGTTTCCCTTCAGTGATTACCTTTAGCAGCTCACAATATTCCCTCAAGGCTATGTTACAATTTAGTTTGCAAAATTCTCAATGGATTCACAGTAATGTCCATTTTATAGTGCAGCTGCATCTCACCATATCCAATTATCCATTCCTTGATAAACAACACTGACAATGAGATACAGATGCTAGCTCAGTACATAGCCCTTGGCTGGATTCTCATTTATCATTGAGTCAATACAATCAAATTCCTAATAGTTACTTGAGTTAATGTTGCAAGGTAGATTTAATCAAGAATCAACTCAGGTATCCATGATACTAGAAGAAAGACAACTAAACCAGCTATTTACCTTTACTTCTAGTATTTTTCAGTAGATTTTGGAAATGTGTGCTCATTATCTTTTCAGAGATTGGCTTACTATATTCTCTCACCTCACATTCTTGGCTTTCAGGTATGCAAGTTTAATCTTTCACTGACTTCTGCAATTCTCTAGTCTCCTCTCCTTTCTCCCATCTTACATGTTCTACTTTATATATATATATGTTTCACTAAAATATAGTTGAGTTAAAAGGCTGTATTAATTTCTGCTTCACAGCAGTGATTCAATTATGCATATATATTCATATATAATTTTCATATTATTTTCTATTATAGTTTATCATGGGATATTGAATATAGTTCCCAGTACTATACACTAGGATCTTGTAAAACCAAGTTATATACACTGGTTTGCATCTACTAACCCTGAACCCCCCACTCCATATCTCCACACCTCCATTATATGTTCTAATTTTGCTGTTACTGACATTCCCTTTACCTAGAGTTATGGTCTACATCCCCCTCAACTGAATCTGAGGTTGGCCTTGTTGATTGCTTCAGTCAGTTCAGTTCAGTTGTTCAGGCATGTTCGAACTTTTGTGACCCCATGGGCTGTAGCACCCCAGGCCTGCTGTTGAATACTAACTCCCAGAGTTCACTCAAACTCATGTCCATTGAGTCAGCAATGCCATCCAACCATTTCAGCCTCTGTCATCCCCTTCTCCTCCTGCCTTCAATCTCTTCAAGCATCAGGGTTTTTTCAAATGAGTCATGTTTTCAAATCAGGTGACCAAAGTATTGGAGTTTCAGCTTCAGCATCAATCCTTCCAATGAATATTCAGGACTGATTTTACGATGGACTGGTTGGATCTCCTTATAGTCCAAGGGACTCTCAGGAATGTACTCCAACACCACAGTTCAAAAGCATCAATTCTTTGGTGCTCAACTTTATAGTCCAGCTCTCATATCCATACATGAATACTGGAAAAACTATAGCTTTGACTAGACAGATCTTTGCGGGCAAAGAAATGTCTCTGCTTTCAAACATGCTGTCTATGTTGGTCATAACTTTTCTTTCAAGGAGCAAGCGTCTTTTAATTTCATGGCTGCCGTCACCATCTGCAGTGATTTTTGGAAACGCACCCCCCCCCACCCCCGAAAAACAGTCTGTCACTGTTTTCATTGTTTCCCCATCCATTTGCCATGAAGTGATGAGACCAGATGCCTTAGTTTTCTGAATGTTGGGTTTTAAGCCAAGTTTTTGACTCTCCTCTTTCACTTTCATCAAGAGGCTCTTGATGTTTTTCTTTGACTTCTGCCAAAAGGTTGGCACCATCTTCATATCTAAGGTTATTGATATTTCTCTGAGCAATCTTGATCCCAGCTTGTGCTCCATCTAGCCCAGTGTTTCTCATAATGTACTCTGCATAAAAGTTAAATAAGCAGGGTGACAATATACAGCCTTGACATACTCCATTCCCAATTTGTGACCAGTCTGTTGTTCCATGTCCAGTTCTAACTGTTTCTTCCTGACCTACATACAGATTTCGCAGGAGGCAGGTCAGGTTGTCTGGTATTCCCATCTCTTTAAGAACTCTCCACAGTTTGTTGTGATCCACACAGTCAAAGGCTTTTGTGTAGTCTGTAAAGCAGAAGAAGATGTTTTTCTGGAACTCTCTTGTCTTTTCGATGATCCATGGATGTTGGCAATTTGATCTCTTGTTCCTCTGTCTTTTCTAAATCCAGCTTGAATATCTGGAAGTTCATGGTTCAGGTACTGTTGAAGCCTTGTTTGGAGAATTTTGAGCATTACTTTGCTGGCATGTGATGTAAGAGCAGTTGTACGGCAGTTTAAACATTCTTTGGCATTGCCTTTCTTTGGGATTGGAATGAAAACTGACCTTTTCTAGTCCTGTGGCCTCTGTTGAGTTTTCCAAATTTGTTGGTATTTGTATGCAGGACTTTAACAGCATCATCTTTTAGGATTTGAAATATCTTAACTGGAATTCCATCACCTCCACTAGCTTTGTTTGTAGTGATGTTTCCTAAGGTCCACTTGACTTTGCGTTCCAGGAGGTCTGGCTCTGTGTGAGTGATCACGCCATTGTGATTATCTGGATCATGGAAATTCACTTATTTATTTATTTTTTATTTATTTTAACTGGAGGCTAATTACTTTACAATATTTTTGTAAATATTTTGTGGTGGTTTTTGCCATACATTGACATGAGTCAGCCATGGGTGTAAATGTGTTCCCCATCCTGACCCTCTTTTTGTAGAATTCTTTTGTGTATTCTTGCCACCTCTTCTTAATATCTCCCACTTCTGTTAGGTCCATTACCATTTCTGCTCTTTATTGAGCATATCTTTGCATGAAATATTCCCTTGGTATCTCTAATTTTCTTGAAGAGATCTCTAGTCTTTCCCATTCTATTGTTTCCCTCTATTTCTCTACACTGATCACTGAGGAAGGCTTTCTTATCTCTCCTTGCTATTCTTTGGAACTCTGGATTCAAATGGGTGTATCTTTTGTTTTTTCCTTTGCTTTTAATTTCTCTTCTTTTCCCAGCCATTTGTAAGGTCTCCTCAGACAACCATTTTGCCTTATTACATTTCTTTTTCTTGGGAATGGTGTTGATATCTGCCTCCTGTACAATGTCAGGAACCTCCGTCCATAGTTCTTCAGCCACTCTATCAGATCTAATCCCTTTAATCTATTAGTAACTTTCATTGTATAATCATAAGGCATTTCATTTAGGTCATACCTGAATGGTCTAGTGATTTTCCCTATATTTCCTTAATTTATGTCTGAATTTGGCTATAAGGAGTTCATGATCTGAGCCACAGTCAGCTCCTGGTCTTGCTTTTGCTGACTATATAGAGCTTCTCATCCTTTGGCTGCAAAGAATATAAGCAATCTGATTTCAGTATTGACCATCTGGTGATGTCCATGTGTAGAGTGTTCTCCTATGTTGTAGTAACAGGGTGTTTGCTATGACCAGTGCGTTCTCTTGGCAATACTCTATTAGCCTTTGCCCTGCTTCATTCCATACTCCAAGGCCAAATTTGCCTGTTACTCTGGTATTTCTTGACTTCCTACTTTTGCATTCCGGTCCCCTATAATGAAAAGACATCTTTTTTGGGTGTTAGTTTTAGAAGGTCTAGTAGGTCTTCATAGAACCATTCAACTTCAGCTTCTTCAGTATTACTGGCCGGGGCATAGACTTGGATTACTGTGGTGTGGAATGTTTTGCCGTGGAAGCAAACAGAGATCTTTCTGTCATTTTTGAGACTGCACTGAAGCACTGCATTTGGATTCTTTTGTTGACTCTGATGGCTACTCCATTTCTTCTAAGGGATTCTTGCTCACAGTAGTAGATATAATGGGCATCTGAGTTAAATTAACCTCTTCCAGTTCATTTTAGTTCATTTATTCCTAAAATCTTGATGCCTTCTCTTGCCATCTCCTGTTTGACCACTTCCAATTTGTCTTGATTCATGGACCTAACATTCCAGGTTCCTATGCAATATTGCTCTTTACAACATCGGACTTTACTTCTGTCACCAGTCACATCTACAGCTGGGTGTTGCTGTCTCTTTGTCTCTGTCACTTCATTCTTTCTGCAGTTATTTCTCCACTGGACTCCAGTAGCATATTGGGCACCTACTGACCTGAGAGTTCATCTTTCAGTGTCCTATCTTTTTGCCTCTTCATACTGTTCATGGGGTTCTCAAGGCAAAAATACTGAAGTGGTTTGTCTTTCCCATCTCCAGTGGACCACATTTTCTCAGAACTCTCCACCATGACCCATCCATCTTGGGTGGCCCTACATGGCATGGCTCATAGTTTCATTGAGTTAGACAAGGCTGTGGTCCATGCAATCAGATTGGTTAGTATTCTGTGATTATGGTTTTCAGTCTGTCTGCCCTCTGATGGAGAAGGTAAGAGACTTATGGAAGCTTCCTGATGGGAGAGACTGACTGAGGGGAAAACTGGGTCTTGTTCTGATGGGTGGGGCCATATTCAGTAAATATTTAATCCAATTTTCAGTTGATCAGTGGGGCTGTGTTCCCTCTCTGTTATTTTCCTGGGTCCCAACTATGGTGGAGATAATGAAGATAATGGTGACCTCCTTCAAAAGGCCCCATGCATGTACTGCTATACTCAGTGCTCCCAACCCTGCAGCAGGCCACCACTGACCCACGCCTCTGCTGGAGTCTCCTGGACACTCCCAGGCAAGTCTGGGTCAGTCTCTTGTGGGGTCACTGATCATTTCTCCTGGGTCCTGGTGCACACAAGGTTCTGTCTGTGCCCTCCAAGAGTCTGTTTCCCCAGTCCTGTGTAAATTCTTGCAGCTCTATGGTGGGTTTATTGGTGACCTCCCCCAAGTGGGCTTATGCCATACCCAGGTCTGATGCACCCAAAACCCCTGTCCATGCAGCAGTGCACTGATGACCCAAACCTCTGCAGGAGACACTCAAACAGTTCTGTCTCAGTCTCTGTGGGGTCTCTGGGTTCTGGTGCACACAAGGTTTGTTTGAGCCCTCTGAGCATCTCTGGCAGGCATGGGGTTTGATTCTAAATGTGATTTTGCCCCTCCTACCATCTTGCTGGGGCTTCTTCCTTGCCCCAGACATGGGGTATCTCCTCAAAGTCACTCCAGTGCCACCCAGCACTGAAGTGCTACTCCAGCACCTACCATCTTGCTGGGGCTTCTCTGCCATTGGACGTGGGGTTGCTCCAGGGCTCTGCAGCCTCTGCTCCAGCATCTAGATTGCTTAGAGCCTTGGAACACAGCAAACAGATTACTCTGTATCTTGTAAGGGCAAGTCATAAAAAGTACATGGCTTCTACTCTCCTTACTCAAAGAACACTTACCCTGGGAACCCAATCATCATTCTGTGAGGAAGGCAACTTGGAGAGTCCATGTGGATAGGCCCAAGTGGTGAGTAAACCCAGTCCTTCCCACTGTCAGCCAGCATCTGTTTTCAGACCTGTGAATTAGTGAGCCTGGAGTCTTCCCTCTCAGGCCCCAGCTAACATGAAATAGTGATAATTCTACACATTATGGACTTTCTGTTTTCTTAGTGTTATTCAGGATCATGATAGATGATTGCTTTATGCTGAGGTAATTTGCTTACTGTCTTAAGGTCAACTTTGCTGCACAGCCATAGTAACTAGAATAGGGGATGCTAAGAGAATGAAAGGTTGACTGACTCAAGTGGGTGAATGCCCACTTCCTCTGACTCTGTGTGTGTTCAATCACTTTAGTCATGTCTGACTCTGTAACCTTGTGGACTATAGCCCGATAGGCTTCTCTGTCCATTGGATTTCCCAGGCAAGATACTGGAGTGGGTTGCCATTTCCTCCTCCAGGGAATCTTCCCAACCTTGGGATCTAACCAGTATGTCCTGTACTGCAGGTAAATTCTTTACCTAATGAGCCATTGATGAGGAAGAGTAAATGGGAGGTTCTCTGGAAAGGTGTTATATGTGTTGGTGGGAGTGGGGGCCTGCTATGGGGAAATCATGGAATCATAAAATTCTCTATTTCCTGAATCAAAAAATTTGTCATTACCTTGCCAAATGCAATTATATCAGGTCTGGGACTGCACTTATTTTCTGACAGAAGGAGACTTTTGCTCAGGACACTTTTAATTTCTTAAAATAAAACAAGAGTAGGCAGAACAGTCAACACTCCTTCAGAGTCTAAACTAGAACTGATGATATGTGCACCTACCTTCCAAGTGGTAAAGGCAATCCCATTATATTTTAGTTTTCTAGCACTATTCTTTCCAGTTGTTTTTGTTGTTCAGTCTCTCAGTCATGTCCAACTCTTTGCAACCCCATGGAGTGCAGCATGCCAGGCTTCCCTGTCTTTCACCATCTCCCAAGTTTGCTCAAACTCATGTCCATTGAGTTGGTGATGCCATCCAACCATCTCATTCTTTGTCCAGAGACCAAACCAAAAAGAAAACTCTGGTAGATCTATTCCTGAAACTTACTCTGTGGATAGCCAGTTGGATGGCTCAATCAGAGACTTTCATTCAGAATGTCAAGTCTATATAATGACAAGTATTAAAAATGGAAAGTGAGGGGAAATTGTCACAGAAAAAAATGAAGCCCATTAATGGAAAATGATGCTGATGTAGGATACCATAGCTGTCTTCAAATAATTCAGAACAAGACACTATTCAGAGCTGTTTATCTCAGTT
Organism: Cervus canadensis; assembly: GCF_019320065.1. Lineage (NCBI taxonomy): Eukaryota > Metazoa > Chordata > Mammalia > Artiodactyla > Cervidae > Cervus > Cervus canadensis. Next base: position 43,760,466 of record NC_057394.1, on the reverse strand, counting down.
GCAGTGCCCATTCAATGGCAGTTCTCAGAGACACTCCTGATTTGTTATCCTTTGTGAATAACTGAATGAATTCACTATCAAATTTACCTGACAAGTAGACTTTGGTGATTTGGAGCAAAGACGTCAATCCATGTCCTGTGATAATGTGCTTGAATATAACAGTGAAGAAATTTTCATTTGGGTTACATTTTTATTATTTTTATAATATTGGTTCTCATTCAACTTGGAGATAAATCTTCCTTCTGAACTTGACTGGATTTACTGTGACTGGAAGACAACATCTGATGCATGTGTTGCTGTGAATCAGAATGACATTCTGTTCAGGCAATTTTCTAAGTATGAAGGACAACACATATTCTGGGGAACATAATTCTAATAGGCAAATGCATTATACTTAAATTGATTCAGTGCCACAAATATTCAATGGACACACCACTTGTAGAGGCTTAATCAACACAGACCCTGATTCATAGGAGGGCCTTAGGGATCTTGGGAACTAGACTGAATGTACGGATTTAAGGACAATTTATTATTTGGATGTTTAGGTACAATGATGATGACAAGCCCAGGAAGGAAACCTTAATGTCTCACCAACCCATGGGATAAATATTGCCTACCAGGCATAAATCAAATAATTACAAAAATATAAAGATATTGTAGTAGAACAACCAGAAATCAAACAACATCTTAAAACCACAATGATATATATATATCATTGTCAAAATAGATGTGATGTGACTGACAGATGAGTTTTCAAGAATATTCACATTTATTTCAAGTGAACATAGCTCATCTACCAAAAGTGATTATATTTGCTGGTCCATAAAGGAAGAACCAACAAATTTCACCATATTAAAATTAATCACAGTATGATATCCGACCAAATTGACCCTAGACTGATCTAGAAAATGTCTCAACATTTCAGAGCACTGAAATCATGTGGAATATTTTGAAAAGTAATTTCAAAAAGGAAAGTAAGAGCTAATACTTCAGTCATTTATCTAAATCAGTATGGGGAAATGCTTTGTCATGATGTAAATATTCTTAAACTAGATTTCAGGGGTATTTGTGCATTATGTAAATAAACTCAATTCTTACAGCTCAAAGGATATTTTCAAAGTCAATTAAATGCTCAATTCCCTGAACATAGCTTTATCCTAAGTTCATTAAATACTGGAACTTAAATTTACCTGCTAAGTGATTTTACATATGTGAGTCTAGTGTGAACAGGATACTTCATTGATAAATAACATGTAGTATTAAATTTAGAAATATTAATGATATAAGCAAGTAGAGTGTTTCTAGTAGTTTTATCCATAATGGATTATATTAATCATTTAAATTGAAAAAAAATTGTGATTATTTGAATCCATTTAGTTAAAGCTAGAAATAACTACTGTCTTTTTAACTTTCTTATCATGGACTTTTTTTTTTTTTTTTACAATGATAGGAGAGAAAAGTCAATAAGATCATTTAAGAATTAGATTTATTCAGAATTATGAAATATGAGAATGATTCTAAAGAGGCATTCTGCTTCAGGAAAGAAAAGTATCACTTTAGCAAAACAGGTGTGAACAGTTTCAAATTTTGAGAATAGGTAGTAAAGAGATAGGAATACCAGACCACCTGACCTGCCTCTTGAGAAACCTGTTTGCAGGTCAGCAAGCAACAGTTAGAACTGGACATGGAACAACAGACTGGTTCCAAATTGGGAATGGAGTATGTAAAGGCTGTATATTGTCACACTGCTTATTTAACTTATATGCGGAGTAAATCATGAGAAATGCTGGGCTGGAGGAAACACAAGCTGGAATCAAGATTGCTGGGAGAAATATCAATAACCTCAGATATGCAGATGACACCACCCTTATGGCAGAAAGTGAAGAATTAAAGAGCCTCTTGATGAATGTTAAAGAGAGTGAAAAAGTTGGCTTAAATCTCAACATTCAGAAAACCAAGTTCATGGCATCTGGTCCCATCATTTCATGGCAAATAGATAGGGAAACAGCGGAAACAGTGTCAGACTTTATTTTGGGGGTCTCCAAAATCACTGCAGATGGTGACTGCAGCCATGAAATTAAAAGACACTTACTCCTTGGAAGGAAAGTTATGACCAACCTAGACAGCACATTAAAAAGCAGAGACATTACTTTGCCAACAAAAGGTCCATCTAGTCAAGGCTATGGTTTTTTCCAGTGGTCATGTATGGATATGAGAGTTGGACTATAAAGAAAGCTGAGCGCCGAAGAATTGATGCTTTTGAACTGTGGTGTTGGAGAAGACTCTTGAGAGTCCCTTGGACTGCAAGGAGATCCAACCAGTCTATCCTAAAGAAATCAGTCCTGAGTGCTCATTGGAAGGACTAATGTTGAAGCTGAAAGTCCAATATTTTGGCCACCTGATGCAAAGAGCTGACTCATTTGAAAAGACCCTGATGTTGGGAAAGATTGAAGGCAGTAGGAGAAGGGGATGACAGAGGATGAGATAGTTGGATGGCATCACCAACTCAATGGGCATGAGTGTGGGTAAACTCCAGGCATTGGTGATGGACAGGGAGGCCTGACATGCTGTGGTTCATGGGGTCACATAGAGTCAGACACAACTGAGCAACTGACCTGAACTGAACTGTGTCAAAAAGAGTCTTAGAAAATAAAGACATTATTCTTGTAGATTAGCCATCTCTGGGTTCTCAGATAGTAATATGGATTTAGCAAGAAAAATAGGGAGGAACAGCAGGGTTAATGTTATTTAAGAGCAAGTGTGGCATTTTTAAAAAAATTTTCTAGGGGCTCTTGCCAGGGACAAAAATACAGCAAAACATCAACATTTTAACAATTATTTCCAATTTGACATTTTTTTTTCCATTTCTATTCCTCTGCACATTTATTCTTATGTGTTTAGTTAGTTGCATAATATATAATATGGAGAAGGAAATGGCAACCCACTCCAGTATTCTTGCATGGAGAATCCCAGGGACAGAGGAGCCTGGTGGGCTGCCATCTATGGGGTCGCACAGAGTCGGATACGACTGAAGCAACTTAGCAGCAGCAGCAGAGTATATAATTCATTCATTTGCCTATTTAATTATTTTATTTATTTGCTCCTGTTTACAAAATATATCATCGGTATAGTATTAAATTGGCTAAGACTAAGTCTCTGAAAGGTAAGAGCTTTCATTTAAACACACACACACGGTGATATTATCATATACAAAATTACTAAAATAATTTGTCAATATCATCTATATCCAGTTTTAATCACAGTTCCTATTATATTAAAGAAATCCTGTCTTAAAAAAAGAAAAAGAAATCCTGTTTTAATTACAACAGAAGTCTACATATTAAAATTAAATGATATATATATGTATATTAAATCATTTGCATTTTCTAAGAATCCTTCTTCTTTTATATTCCAAAGCCATTGATTTGCTGAATAATCAGGACACTGATATTGTAAAAGCCCCCACTTTATTAATAATAAAGTAATTAAAAAGTAAAATATTTTACTGAAAGATGTAAACATCTGTTATGCAACATATCTTTGATGGTATGTTACAGAGCTTTAAAATACTAAAATTATAACACAGAAGCCATTGAATTTTAACACAGAATGTTTTATAAAATAACAATTCTGCACTACTGACCTCTGGGTCATATGAAAGGACACAAAGAAGTTCTCACATAAAGCTAAGCTACTGAGATTGAACTAGCTATTTACAATTATTGTCAATACCCAACTATATAGGAAATAATTGTTGACATTGACAAAGCTAAAGAAATACAGGAATTAATAAGGGGAATATATTACTATTATTCACAAAGGGTTGTTAGTTGCTTTACTGTACAAATTCTGTTTAATATTCAGTACAAAATTCAGATTAACAAAAGCATGATAATCAGAAGATTTCACATAACATTGCAAGTAACATTTAGAAGATCTGTAGAATTTTAATTACAGCAATCTAAAATGTCAAATTCAAGCTAAATATTTATATCAGTTGGGAGTCCTTCAAGCATTCTGAAAATATTGAACTTTTGCTACTATAAAGAAGTAGAGACATTTTAAGAAGATGACTTGTGCGCCTGCTTAGCTTCAGCTATGTCCAACTATTTGTGACCCCGTGAGCTGTAACCTGCCAGGCTCCTCTGTAATGGGTTTCTCTAGGAAAGAATACTGAAATGGGTTGCCATGCCCTCCTCCAGGGGTTCTTCCCAACCCAGGGATTGAACTTGCATCTCTTATGTCTCCTGCATTGGCAGGCGGGTTCTTTACCACTAGCACCACCTGGAAAGTCCCAATAAGATAGCTTAGTACCTAACTATTTTATGGAACTTAAATAGAGTAAGCATATATTTTATTGCCCACATCAATATGTAGGTAAATGATCATTCTCTAAATTTTGATAAGATGATCATATGATTTGTTGCCTAGTGACTGTGTAAGGGGGAGATTCCCTTAGATTTAAGATATATATATATATATATATATATATATATAGATAGATAGATAGATAGATAGATAATTTATTCTCAGTCTTTTAAATTAAGCTGAAGTTTCACTTTATTTTTATTTTTTTTTTCATTTTCAAAGAAGTATCTTTTTGTTTCTTTCTTTCTTTCTTTTTTTTTTTTTTTTTTTTCTTTTTTTTTTTTTTTTTTTTTTAATTTGCTTACTTGGCTGTACCAGATCTTAGTTGGGGCCCATGGGATCTTTGTTGTGGCATGCATACTCTTAGTTGCAGGAATGTGGGATCTATTTCCAGAAAGGGCTCCATGAATAGGGATTGTGGAGTCTTAGCCACTGGACCATCAGGGAAGTCCCAAGCTTCACAGCCTTAAATGAACTATTTTAACATAAACAAGTCAGTCCTTTTTAATACAGCAAAATTGTGTGTGACTACCATCTTTATCTAATCCCCAAACAATTTTATCACCTCAAAAGGAAACACTGTAATCATTAACACTTGATCATCAGTCACTTCCTCCAGGCCCAGAGGTAGACTTTTGAACTTGTGGAAATAGTATACATTCTTATAGAAATTATTTCTTAACATTATATGCTAAAATGGAAAATAAGAATTTTGCAAGCTGTGTGAAAGATGTCACATAACTATATACATCATGATGTGTAGCAAGGTGACAAAACTAAGAATCCAGCTTCAGTTTTATAATAAGGCACCGTTAGGTAAAAATGTTTTAGGTAAGCATCCACATTAACATATTTGTTCTTAAATTATTAATCAAAAATAGATGTATATAAATGTAAATGATGCACTAATTATAAATAGGCTATAATTTACCAATTATTTTCATTAATATGTTCTTTGTTGAGAATAATCATTTGTGGTATTGTAGTACTTACATTTGTTATATCAAAAATTCTATTCAGGGATATATCCAAGGACATATGTTTAGGGGATGGTAAAACAGGAAATAAATTCCAAATGAAAAAGTGAAAAAAGGGTTAGTTGCTCAATCTTGTCTAACTCTTTGTGACCCCAAGGGCAGTAGCCCACCAGGCTCCTTTGTTCATGGAATTCTCCAGGCAAGAATACTGAACTGGGTAACCATTCCCTTCTGCAAGGGATCTTTCTGACCCAGGAATCAATAAGGATCTCCTGTACTACAGGCAGATTCTTTGCTGTCCAAACCACCAAGGAAACCCTGCCTTAAATTTAGGGACTTTTGCTCTGAAGTATACCATGTGTTTTTATGTGTGTAGTGTAGTAGATATTTGTGTGTGTGTTAAAATTCACATGAAATTTCTGAAAAAAAAATTGGAAGGAGTTAATTCTTTGAAGCTATAAAATTGGTATTTAATCATTAAAGATATAATTAAATTTAAAAAAAGAAAAAAAAAGGTATTAGAGAAATTATCATAGCTGGTCACAGTCCAAAAGTAAAGGGATCATTATATGTACATGGGCACTGGAGTAGAATAAGCCAGGGAACTGAAAACAACTTTAGGAATCAGCAGAGTCATCTATACTTGTCACAATCAATTCCTCTGATTATTTTTATCTCTGAACTCTGTCTCATTCATATTTCACGTTAATACCATTGAAATAACAACTCCAAATATCATAAATGATCTCTGTGTTGCTAAATCCAACAATCAGTTTTACCATTCATGCCCTTATCTTGATTTAACTATTAGCAATATTTGAATAGAGTGTCCAGAAGGAACTTTTTAGGAAACTTAATTATATAATGAAAATTACATGGTTGATTCCTTGCAATGCTTTCACATTTTACTGAGAGTAATAACCAAAACCCTGTAAGACCTTATATAATTCAGTCCTTGTTCTCAATTCTGGTCTCATTTCCTAATACTTTCTTACCTTGTTTGCTCAATTCCAGACACAGTGAATTCTGTTTTTCCTTGAATGGAGCAGTCATACTCTATAAAACATGTTAACCTTGATGATCCTTTGTCTGGAACACACTTCTTGCATAGATGTAGGGCTAATCTCTCACTTCCTTCAGTCTTTGCTAGGTTTTAATATTCTTTATAGGACCTTCCCCAGCCACAGAATTTAAAAGAACACCTGTTTCTTAACCACTAATATTATTTGTTACCATTTTCAGATGAGTTTTTCTTCATGGTACTTGCCACCACCTAATACTTGCTGCATCTTATTCACTTGTGTATTGTCTATATCTCTCTGCTAGAACATGATCCTCATGAAAACAAAGGTAAGTCATTAATATTGAGTGCTGTATCCTTAGAACCTGTAACTATTTTGACATATAACACACATCAATTTATCTTAATTAAATAATGAACATACTGGGCCTGTGAATGAGGAGTGAGGAAAGAAAGAAAATAGCCTAAAAGCCACCTACTACAATCATAAACTTGTCTAGAATTGATCCATTGTTCAACAGGATTTTTTTTAATATGTTCTTTTGAATTAATTACATAAAAATATAACTAAAAAGAAGTGATTTTTTTTATATGGTAGTAGCTCATCATAAAGGTTTTTTAAACAATGGCAATGCCAATAGAAAATTATTAGCTTTACTAATGAAAATATGTAAAACTATTTTGGATGATTTAGCTGATTTCTTAAAGTCTTACAATTTCATAGACATCATACAGCATGATGTCAAATTAAGAGTAATAACACTTCCACTACACCCAAATCACAGCAATACTAATAACAATTATAAAAGTCTGGACAATGGCATAAATATATGATTATGGCACTGTCTTCCATCCAAGTTATCTCCTCACACAAAGCTTTAAGAATATAGACAACTTGTCTCATGCAAGGGAGGGGGTTTCAGGATGGGGAATACATGTAAATCCATAGTTGATTCATATCAATGTATGGAAAAAACCACTACAATATTGTAAAGTAATTAGCCTCCAACTAATATAAATAAATGAAAAAAAGAAAAACATAAAATTAAATTAAAAAAGAATATAGACAACTTAAGCTTAAGAGAATTAACATTTTCATTATTCCTATGAAGTAATTTTCAATAATTGGCTTACATAATCAAATTTTCATGAGATTATCTTAAGTTCATACCTTTCTATGGATGAAATCTTCCTGAGGGCCACATTAGCTAGGTGGTCATTTTTGTTGTAGGGTAAACTTTCATTTCTTTACAGAATATCTATATATTCTGGAACTCTTCTATGTATTATGTAAATAGTGATATGCAAAATAATTATGCTTATATTTTTTGGCAGTCTAAATTTTACAAAGTACTAGAGAAAATAAGTTAATGAAAAATAAATATGCAATATTTAATTAAACAAAATACCATATAGTTATAAAAATATGCTGTGATCATTTATGATTGGTCTTTCTATGAAACTAACATATAAGCTAAGAACTAAAGGATGAGCCTAATTAGGAAGATAAGATATGAAGTGTGTGGAATGCAGGCACAGAATGTTAAATGTTTGAAAAGAGATCAACAACAATGATATTAATATTTGTGGAAAAAATATAGTTATAGATAGATAAAGAATGAATAATTCTTCTGTGTAGAGAATACAAAGAGGAACTGTACAAAAATGGTCTCAATGACCCAAATAACCACTTGTGTGATCACTCACCTCAAGCTAGACATCCTATAATGTGACGTCAAGTGGGCCTTAAGAAGCATTACTATGAACAAAGCTAGTGGAGGTGATGGAATTCCAGTTGAGCTATTTCAAATCCTAAAGATGATGCTGTGAAAGTGCTGCACTCCACATACCAATAAATTTGGAAAACTCAGCTGTGGCCACAGGACTGGAAAAAGGTCAGTTTTCATTCCAACCCCAAAGAAAGGCAATGTCAAAGAGTATTCAAATTACCGCACAATTGCATGCATCTCACACACTAGCAAAGTAGTGCTCAAAATTCTCCAAGCTAGGCTTCAACAGTTCATGAATCAAGAACTTCCCGATGTCTAAGCTGGATTTAGGAAAGACAGGGGAACCAGAGATCAAATTGCCAACATCCACTGTATCATAGAAAAACCAAGGAATTCAAGAAAAGCATCTACTTCTTTGACTATGCTAAAGCCTCTGGCTATGTGGATCACAACAAACTGTGGAAAATTCTCAAAGAGATGGGAATACCAGACCACCTTACCTGTCTCCTGAGAAACTTGTATGCAGGTCAAGAAGCAACAGTCAGAACTGAACAAGAAACAATAGACTAGTTCAAAGTTGGGAAAGGACTATGTCAAGGCTGTATATTGTCACCCTGCTTATTTAACTTCTATGCAGAGTACTTTATGCAAAATGCTGGGCTGGATGAATCACAAGCTGGAACCAAGACTGCCAGGAGAAATATCAACAACCTCAGATATGCAGATGATACCACTCTAATGGCAGAAAACAAAGAAGAATTAACGAACCTATTGATGAGGGTGAAAGAGGAGAATGAAAAATCTGGCTTACAATTCAACATTGTAAAAGCTAAGATCATGGCATCTGGTCCCATCACTTAATGGCAAATAGATTAGGAAAAAGAGACATATTTTATTTTCTTGGTCTCCAAAATCACTGTGGATGGTGACTGCAGCCACAAAATTAAAAGATGCTTGCTCCTTGGAAGAAAAGCTATTAGAAACCTAGACAGTGCACATAGTAGAGGCACAACTTTGACAAAGGTCTGTCTAGTCAAAGCTATGTCTTTTCCAGTAGTTATATACAGACGTGAGAGGTGGTCCATCAAGAAGAAAGAAGACTGAGCACAGACGAACTGCTGCTTTTGAATTGTGCTGCTAGAGAAGCCTTTTAGAGTTCGTTGGACTGAAGGGAGATCAAACCAGTCAATCCTAAAAGAAATCAAACCTGAATATTCATTGGAAGGGCTGATGCTGAAGCTGAAGGTCCATATTTCAGCAATCTTATGTGAAGAGCTGATTAATTGAAAAAGACCCCGATGCTGGAAAAAATTGAGGAGAAGGGGGTGACAGAGGATGATATTGCATGGCATCAATGAGTCAATGGGCATGAGTTTGAGCAAACTCAGGGAGATAGTGAAGAACAGGTAAGCCTGGCATGCCACAGTCCATGGGATCACAAAGAATCAGAAAAAGGACTTAGGAAATGAACAACAATTTAAATTTAGTTTTTTTAAAGCAGAAATTTTCTTTTTAGGCTTTATATTTAAGATTTTGGGTTGACTATAGAGATTAAAATCACAGGAATAAAAATAAGGTAGCATACCAAAAGAAAGCAGAAAACTTAAGTTGTTGCAGAAGAATGTTAAAAAAAAAGACAATAACACTTACGTAGTGAGGATAGGGAATGCCAATGGCACAAAACTGACTGAGAAGTCATCAAACTCACATGAAAATATGGAAATTACTCTCACTTACATTCATATATTCACTGAAATTCTTTTCTTACTATGTCACCACCACCTCTCTTCCAGATTTTAAGTAAGCAAACCCATGCGTTATATTGACGATGGGAACTTGAACAAAACTGAAAACCTTGAATACCATTGATAAGATTACAAGATTGTAATTGCAGTAATGTTAAATGTCTTGCAAATTTTAAATTGAGATATACTGAAATGAAAATAATAAAATTCTTACAAAATGTTTTAACCTTTCTAGAGATGTCCCTGAAATATGTTCTTATGGAATATATGCAGTATAACATGGAGTCAGAATATATGCAGTCAGACATGGAGAAGATTATTATGAAGTCATTAAAATAACAGTCCCAAGAAAAACAGTCAAAACATATTCATCCATTTGTATTGTTTTTAAGCAAGTATGAACAATCTGAATTTTAAATCTCAATACCAACATGAATCTAACAGTTTGTTCAAGGAAATGAAATCACCCAATGTATATAGTATTCAGTTCAGTTCAGTCGTTCAGTCTTGTCCAACTCTTTGAGACCCCATGGACTGCAGCACCCCAGGCCTCCCTATAAATCACCAACTCCCAGAGTTTACTCAAACTCATGTCCATTGAGTCAGTGATGCCATCCAACCATCTCATCCTCTGATGTCCCCTTCTCCTCCTTCCTTTAATCTTTCCCAGCATCAGGGTCTTTTCAAATGAGTCAGTTCTTTGCATCAACTGGCCAGTATTGGAGCTTCAGCTTCAGCATCAGTCTTTCCGAAGAATATTCAGGACTGATTTCCTTTAAGATGGACTGACTGGTTAGATCTCCTTGCACTCCAGGGAGCTCTCAAGAGCCTTCTCCAATACCACAGTTCAAAAGCAACAAGTCTTCAGCACTCAGCTTACTTTCGAGTCCAACTCTCACATCCATACATGACTACTGGAAAAATCATAGCCTTGACTAGATGGACCTTTGCTGGCAAAGTAATGTCTTTGCTTTTTAACATTCTGTGTAGGTTGGTCATAACTTTTCTTCCAAAGAGCAAGCGTCTTTTAATTTCACGGCTGTAGTCACCATCAGAAGTGATTTTGGAGTCCCAAATAAATAAAATCTGTCACTGTTTCTACTGTTTCCCCATCTATTTGTCATGAAGTAATGGGACCAGATGTCAGTATACTTAATGTTGAGTTTCAAGCCAACTTTTTGACTCTCCTCTTTCACTTTCAACAAGAGACTCTTTAGCTTTTTGCTTTCTGCCATAAGGGTGGTGTCATCTGCATGATATACACTGCATAAAAGTTGAATGTGCAGGGTGACAATATACAGACTTGATATATTCCTTTCCCAATTTGGAACCAGTCTGTTGTTCCATGTCCAGTTTTACTGTTGCTTCCTGATCTGCACACAGGTTTCTCAAGGGGCAGGTCAGATGGTCTGGTATTCCCACCTCTTTAAGCATTTTCCAGAATTTGTTGTGGTCCACACAATCAAAAGCTTTGGCATAGTCAATTAAGCAGAAGTAGATATTTTTCTGGAACTCTCTTGCTTTTTTGATGATGCAATGGGTATTCGCAATTTGATCTCTGGTGCCTCTGCCTTTTCTAAATCCAGCCTGAACATCTGGAAGTTCATGATTCACATACTGTTGAAGCCTGGCTTGGGTAATTTTGAGCATTACTTTTCTGGTGTGAGAGATAAGTGCAACTGTGTGGTAGTTTGAGCATCTTTGGCATTGCCTTTCTTTGGGATTGGAATGAAAACTGACCTTTTCCAGTCCTGTGGCCACAGCTGAGTTTTCCAAATTTATTGGTATATGGAGTGCAGCATTTTCACAGCATCATCTTTAGGATTTGAAATAGCTCAACTGGAATTCCATCACCTCTGCTAGCTTTGTAGTGATGCTTCCTAAGACCCAGTTGACTTCACATTCCAGAATGTTTGGCTCTAGGTAGGTGATCATGCCATCGTGATTATCTGGGTCATGAAGATCTTTTTTGTATAGTTCTTCTGTGTATTCTTGCCACCGCTTTTTATCTTCTGATTCTGTACTTTATTGTGCTCATCTTTGTATGAAATGTTCCCTTGGTATCTGTAATTTTCTTGAAAAGATCTCTAGTCTTTGCGTTTCTATTGTTTTCCTTTATTTCTTTGCATTGATCACTTTGATTGAAGGTTTTCTTATCTCTCCTTGCTATTCTTAGGAACTCCGCATTCTAATGGGTATATCTTTCCTTTCCCCTTTTGCTTTCGCTTGTCTTTTATTCATAGCTATTTGTAAGGCCTCCTCAGACAATCATTTTGCCTTTTTGCATTTCTTTTTCTTGGGGATGGTCTTGATCCCTGCCTCCTATACAATATCACAAACCTCCAGTATTACCAAAAAAGAAATTGATAAATTAAGTGGCTACTGAACTTTTGGAAGGGCTGAGGACAGGGTCCATGCTCAGCTTTAATGATTTAAGAACAATGCAGAACTGAGCCAATAAGGAAGAAATTTCTTCTAAAGATGCAAATGAAACTAAGAATTCCAAATACTCACCTTCTTGCTCTCCTCTATCTGACTTGATACTATGATATAGTTATCATGAAGCTGGAATAAGGGTTAAATTCCACTGCTGCTAATACTTCACCTCAAAAACTTCTGGGTTGAAAAATAAACAATGGATTCATGTTCCTGAAGCATCTAGATATGTCTTTCTTAGTGGAAATATGTTTATATGCTTATTAAATTGATTTACTTATCAAAAGGTCTATTAAGATGAACTCCTGTCAATCGTGGGCATATCAACATTTTTACATGTTGCTATATTTTATTTAAGCAATGTTTTTATGACGTTTGGGGTCTATGTTCATAAAGGTTATTTATGTGTTTGTGTGTGCTTCTGTGTGTGTGTATTTCTTGTAAAGTCATTATCACCTTTTTGTATTTGATAAGTTAATAAGACTGCTTTTCTGTAGTAAATAAAACAACCATTTCTATTTCTGAAAGTATATGTGTATGTTACAGTGGTGCTATTTATTATTAAAACATTTGAGGGTTTTTTCCAGTAAAATAATTCATGTCTCAAGATTTATTTGGAGAAAGGATCTTTAGTAAAAACTCACTTTATAATTATAAAGAATGCTGTTTGGATTTTTACTTCTTCTTTCTCTTTGGGCAATGTGAAATATTTTATAATAGTTTCCATTCAACTTGTATTTTTTCATGTAAAGTTTATGTTGTTAGGAGCCAGAGTGTTCATTTCTCTTTTTTCTATGTTTTCTGAATTAGTACTCTTCATGACTGGTCTATCAATTTTATTAATATTTTGGGGAATAAACTTTTGACTTTAACTTTTTGAAACACTTGCCCTTGTCTATATATATATTTTTTCTCTTATAATTCCCTTCTTTACACTTTCTGTGGCTTAATTTGCTCTTTTATTCTCCTACTATATTAATTTTGGGGCTTAGAAAAATTAGGTTATACTGTTCCTATTTATAATATAAACATTGGAAGCCATAAATTTCCACTGCATTATCTTCATTCCCACACATGTTGATATGTTGTGGATTTATTAATATTAATTTTGAAATATCTTTCAAGTTCTTTGACTTATGGGTGCTTAGAAGCATCATGCTTAATTTCCAAATATTTGATAATCTAGGTATATGCTTTTTGTTGATTATAATTTAATGTAATTTTAATAAGAGGACATATTCAGTCTATTTTAATCCTCTGAAATTTATTATGGGAGTTTTATGGCTCAGAATTTGTGTTTTACCTTGGTAAACATACCTTGTACACTTTAAATACTGGGTATTCTTGTGTTGTTGGGTGTGTTTAATAGACATCAATTATTGGATTTGATTAATAGTATTGTCCAAATATTTAGCATCTTTAATGATTTCCTGTTTGTGATTTTCTCAGTTACTGGAGGAGTATTTAAACATTCGCTGGGTTTATATGGACTATCACGGTGCTCTTCTTTCAAAGTTTCTGTAAGTTTAACATAATTTGTGATAAAATATGTAAAATAGCAAAACTATTTTTAAAATAAATAAAACTTTGTATAATTATGACTAATTCACATTGTTGTATGCCAGAAGCCAACACAACATTGTAAAAAATAAATTGAAAAAAAAAATGAACAAAACCAGCAGCTTATAGCAAATAAAGACAAAGTTGAAAAGGAAAAGTAAAGCACTGGGAACATGGTATCTAGAAGATCAGCAAATCTTTAGCAGGAAACCTCCAACAGATAATTTGGGGATGACTTCTAAGAGAATTTTGCAAAAGCCTCTGTGATAACAGTGATAATAGATTGTGTAATGATGGAAACCTTCTTTATGACAGCAAATATTGCAATCATCAACTGCATGTTAGTACAACTCAGAAACTGAATTTTTAATTGTACTTAATCTGACTAACTGATATTAAACATAGCCATGAATGGCTAATGGTTATCTTATTTGGCAGTAGAGCTCTATAACTTTCATTAACATTCTATTTAAAACCACTGCACAAAATAATAGAGGCAACTTGGATATTTTGTTTGTTAGCTATTCCTTTGGATTTAAGTAATAAATAGGTGGTCAGAGAAACACAAACTCAGTCATTATTATTTCTAAACTTTAGTTATTCTACATAGATTAGCCAAAATAAAAACTTACAAGTTGTTTTTACTTCAAAATATATTATCATTTATATAACTATTACAACAATGAGAAACATTTTTTTTTCTTTAAAAACCTCTTGAATACCTTTAAATACCTCTCAAATAGATTTAAATCTAATTTTATAATAATTAAAAACTAAAACCTATGTAATTGATTTGAATAATTTAATATGTAATTTTCAAAGGAAAGTGTGCACATAGGTAAAACTTTGAGCTCCCGTTATTAATACCCCATCTTGTACACCATTAATTGAAACATTAAATTTCCATTAACCTGATTAGAGTTTGGAAGAACATGAGTATAGCATTTTAATAAGTTTTTATCAGTGAGTGTACTAAAAACTCGTCTCGGCCGCCAACCATGGCCTTGGATGTGGGGTAGCTCCTCTCTGGCACTCCTGTGCCATCGCAGCCTGGAGCTCTCTGTCATGGCCCCTGACCTATTTCTGCTTTATTGACTTTGCCAAAGCCTTTGATTGTGTGGATCACAATAAACTGTAGAAAATTCTGAAAGAGGTGGGAATACCAGATCGTTTGACCTATTGAGAAACCTGTAAGCAGGTCAGAAAGCAATAGTTAGAACTGGACATGGAACAACAGACTGGTTCCAAATAGGAAAAGGAGTACGTCAAGGCTGTATATTGTCATCCTACTTCTTCAACTTATATGCAGAGTACATCATGAGAAAAGCTGGGCTGGAGGAAGCACAAGCTGTAATCAAGATTGCCGATGACAATCTATAACCTTAAATATGCAGATGACACCACCCTTATGGCAGAAAGTGAAGATGAACTAAAAAGCCTTTTGATGAAAGTGAAGGAGGAGAGTGAAAAAGTTGGCTTAAAGCTTAACATTCAGAAAACTAAGATCATGGTATCTGGTCCCATCACTTCATGGGAAATAGATGGGGAAACAGTGGAAACACTGTCAGACTTTACTTTTTGGGGCTCCAAAATCACTGCAGATGGTGACTGTAGACATAAAATTAACACTTACTCCTTGGAAGGAAAGTTATGAACAACCTAGATAGCATATTTAAAAGCAGAGACATTACTTTGCCAACAAAGGTCCGTCTAGACAAGGCTATGGTTTTTCCAGTGTTCATGTATGGATGTGAGAGTTAGACAGTGAAGAAAGCTGAGCACCAAAGAATTGATGCTTTTGAACTGTGGTGTTGGAGAAGACTCTTAAGAGTCCCTTGGACTGCAAGAATATCCACCCAGTCCATCCTAAAGGAGATCAATCCTGGGTGTTCTTTGGAAGGACTGATGTTGAAGCTGAGACTCCAATACTTTGGCCACCTCATGCAAAGAGTTGACTCTTTGGAAAAGACCCTAATGCTAGGAAGGATTGGAGGCTAGAGGAGAAGGGGCCGACAGAGGATGAGATGGCTGGATGGCATCACCAACTCAATGGACATGGGTTTGGGTACACTCCGGGAGTTGGTGATGGACAAGGAGGCCTGGCGTGCTGCAATTCATGGGGTCGCAATGAGTCAGACCTGACTGAGCGACTGAACTGGACTGATACTAAAAACATTTTTATAACTAAAATTGGTTAGAATAATAGTATTTTAGATTGTTGAATTATATACTTTCTGAAGAATTTTTCATATTTAACTTAGATTTGTGAATTTTCAGCACCTTAATACTTTAAAGTGCTATTCTTTCTTTGAAAAGGGAGTATTTAACAATGTGGGCAGAGCTCTTGTCAGTTATTATTTATACAAAAAAAAGATTTCTAGAAATTAATAAACTGCAAACTATAGGGGCCTCCACTACATGAACCACTTGTAAGCTCTGCATACAGTTTTGTACTAAAAATTTGATATTCCATTTCTTAAATAGGATACACAGATACTATAATCCCCATGTCCAGAAAATCCTAGGATAGAAATTGAGAAATAAATGATTAATATCCCAGTTTTCTTAAGAACTGTAAAAAGATGTCTGAAATATCCATTTCCAGTTTTTATCACCAGGTTCAAAAATAGGCATTCAGTGTGTTTAATTTAAAGCAGTGATTAAATTACTTTCAATTATAGAGGTTGTTCACAAGAGATAAAGATTTAAATAAAAAGGTGTGATGTGATCTTTTCCCCTACACCTCTCCTTTTTCCCATCTTGCCGTTTCTTATCCTTTTTTCTTCTGCTAAAACTTTCAGGCTACACAAAAACACTCTGACACTTGTTAGAAAGAACACTGTCAAGGTGAAATTGATTTGTCATTTCTTCTTAGAAGATAATCAATAGCTTAGGAGAATTCCACACTTGTAGTTCTATAGAAAAATCAATTTCAGATATAAACACCCTGAACATTATAAATATATTGCTATCTCAAACAAAACACTATCATTACCAAATTTAGCTTTAAAAATTCAAGTATGTTAAATGTTCCAGTGATTTTGCAAATAATATATTCTTTTAGTGTTGAAAATTAAAAGGCTGAATATTTGTTCATGTCTTTATAGATTTTCATAAACACATTTATGTCTATATGTGTATGCATTTTATACAGAGAAAAAAATCCATAGCTCTATTCATAGTGAACAATTTTTTTTTTTTAAGTTTACTAACTGGATGAATAGATTAGTAAGCAGGAAAATAAAAGAGGAACACAGATCCTGCTGAAGATTTTTTTTTTTTTTGTATAGAGTTGGGAATAAAATGTATATAATTAAAAAGAAACTGCAGTTTATCTGTTAAATTCAAATGAATTCAGCTAAATGAGTGAAACTTATTTTGAAAATGCACTGTGGCAATTGGAGTTCACTGTTATGGATTTTCAATTGAAGAAGGTAGATGTACACTGGTCATTATGACTTTCATCTCAGAAGCATTTTAGTCTAATATTTCTAAAGCCTAGGAAATATTGCACATTTTGAGCCTTTCAACTATTGTACTGTGGAAAGCAGGTCACTCACAATAGCATTTTTAATTTGACAGGGGACTACGAAAAACATTTGGTGCTCCTTAACTGTTGTCACAGCCATCTATTACTTTAAGAACAAGTTGATTTTAATATTAGTCAAATTAAAAAGCATTGTATCATGCTAACCTTGGGCATTCATTTACATAATTGGCTCTCTGCTTGCTGTGTATTATGTGACACCCTCATTTGATTACTGTTCATTTTTTCTGACTGTGAAGCAGCATCTAACATAAACTGCATATTAATATTTAATTTTCATCAAGCCTTATTTTATGTAGTCAAGTTGCAGCAAATGCTACCTTTTCATTATTAAGCTTGTTGTAAGTCCCACTCTTTCAGAGCTTTTAAGGAGACAAAGTTCAAGTCATTGTTCCATAATAAAACAATAAAACTGCACTCCACAGGTTTAGTTTAAGTAGGTAAAGGATTTTCTTACTGGAAGTGGCCTTCGGGAAATTTCTAAAACTTGGATAGGAAAAAAAAAATGCAATGTTTACTGGTCCCGATATTAGGTAACTTAACCAAAAAGTAAAATAAAATCTTCAGTCAGTCAGTCGGTCAGTTCAGTCGCTCAGTCATGTCCAGCTCTTTGCGACTCCATGAATCGCAGCAGGCCAGGCCTCCCTGTCCATCACAAACTCCTGGAGTTTACTCAAACTCATGCCCATCGAGTCGGTGATGCCATCCAACCCTCTCATCCTCTGTCGTCTTCTTCTCCTCCTGCCCCCAATCCCTCCCAGCATCAGGGTCTTTTCCAATGAGTCAACTCTTCCCATGAGGTGACCAAAGTATTGGAGTTTCAGCTTCAGCATCAGTCCTTCCAATGAACACCCAGGACTGATCTTCTTTCGGATGGACTGGTTGGATCTCCTTTCAGTCCAAGGGACTCTCAAGAGTCTTATCCAAAACCACAGTTCAAAAACATCAATTCTTTGGCACTCAGCTTTCTTCACAGTCCAACTCTCACATCCATACATGACCACTGGAAAAACCATGAATAAAATCTAGAGCTATACAAAAAAAAAAAAACCTTTTATTTATTTATTGATTTATTTTTCTTAGATGCACAGGTTATCTGTGGCTCTTTTGGGCTAAGTGCCAGGTTATGGGTCAGATGTAAGTCTGCGCTACCTGTCTCTCATGCTAGAATTCAGACTGATAAAGTTAGTGCTTGGACATGTTCTTCTCACAGAGGGTAGTCATGTAAGCGTATAAGCCAAACTTCTCAACAACATTTAAAGATTCTACTCAAAATTTAATTATTATTGCCACTCACAGCCATTAATAAAAAAGGTGATGGTCAAGAATGGACCTCAATGGTCCAATAAAATATACAGTGTTCATTAGCTGGAGAAGATACAGTGAATAGTTACTAAAAATGATATAACCTATCCTAGTCCTTCAAGGAAAGAGTCAAATTTGCTAAGTAGTTTATGCATAGAAAGGTACTAGGTTCTCCTATCAACCCTGCTAGGCAGATTTCTTATTTCTTTCTTGTGGATTATGGAAGTAAGTCACACCAATATTAAGGGAGGGCATTTATAAGATTGAGTTGTTTTCTGAGCCAAGACTAGACTGGAGAGTTATTTAATCTAAAAGCCCTTTAGGAATATGTCTCATACAGACTTTCTTCCCTCTACTCATTACATCTTCTCTCATTTTGTAGATTCAGCTTTTAAAGACTGAAACTCTGTTAAAGAATCACTTTTTTTTTTTTTTTTTTAATTTGGAAGGGGAGGTGCATATCTTGTTCTTTTGTTCCTGAGAACTAACACATTTCTTTCTCCATAATGGAAATTTATGTTTGTAAATATTTCTAAAGTAGCATCTTGTTAATTTAGGTCCAGGAGCTCTCAAAGAAGTAAGCATAACTAGTTTGGGGTATAGACCTAAAAAGAGAAAACAAGATAACATATGTAAAAGAGATGTGGAATAAAAAGAGGATTTCCTACCATATTCAAATGTCAAAATTGTCTATAAATCTGTATTTGTCTAATACCAGGTACCAAGATCAGCTGCAAAGGATTGTAATGCTTATAAATGTGTTTGATTTATACCAAGAGAAAGTCATTTCTTTTGAGGAATGTCTGATTAGCTATTGGTAGATAGGAAGCTCAAGGTAGGAAAATCCCTAATTCTACAAAGCTCCTGAAGAATAAAAGCTTCAGTTTTAATGTGCATCAAATTTCCAGTGTCCAACCTGAACTCCACATCTTAAATCCTTGATTATACTGGCAAATTATTCTGCAAAATTTAAAGAATAAAAATATATATGCACCTGAGTTCAAGTATAAATATAACACCATCATATTAGTATTTACCTTTTCATATATTGGGCTTCCCTTGTGGCTCAGCTAGTAAAGAATCTGCCTGCAGTGTGGGAGACCTGGGCTCAGTCTCAAGATTGGGAAGATCCCCTGGAGAAGGGAAAGGTTACCCACTCTAGTATGCTGGCTTAAATAATTCTATAGACTGTATATTCCATGAGGTTGCTAATAGTTGCTCATGACTGAGCGACTTTCACTTCACTTTCACATATCATCCCCACACACAAAAAAATAATAATAATAACTTTCTTTTCATTCTCACAATATGTCTCCTCTGAAATCCATGAAAGAAAAGATGATGCAGCAGTTCTAAATAATTATAAATAAATTCAACTTGAAAGAGTTGTAAAAATATTTTTGATTCACCTGGATTAGAAATTGTTTTTAATGGGTTACTATACCTATGGATATAAATTTTTAGTAATTTTCTTCATTGTCTTTTTTGTGTGTTTTAAATGATGTACTGTGATTTATCACAAATTGTAATGTTTTAAATGTTATGTTCTGTAGTG
The DNA here is from genome assembly GCF_019320065.1 of Cervus canadensis. Classification (NCBI taxonomy): domain Eukaryota; kingdom Metazoa; phylum Chordata; class Mammalia; order Artiodactyla; family Cervidae; genus Cervus; species Cervus canadensis. Next base: position 43,740,222 of record NC_057394.1, on the reverse strand, counting down.
TGCTTAACAGAAATTGGTTCTGGAAGATAAAGCAGGAGAGGTATAAAATGTTAATCTCAGAATTATGGAGAGTACTAGAGGATTAGGTTTGAGCTGAAGCTTTCACAAGTGCTCTTAAAAAAGAAAAAGAAAAAAGAAATTTAGTCTGAAAACTGTTGCTGTTACCAAGAATTTTAGGTGATGCTATCTGCAGCATCTTACATCTCTGTTGTCAAAATCCAACCTGTAGGCCACTACTATTGCCACCGGAACAACCCTAATCATCTCCTCTTTATTTTTTACAACCCCAATTCAATAAAGAAACTGGTACATATGTTCCTAGATCCAGAGAAGCAGAGCTAGTGGACACCACCATTTCTAGCTTCTCTGGGTAGTGGTGACCAAACTGCAGTCTAAGATTTAGAGTTAATTTTATTGGAGTATAGTTAATTTACAATATTGTGTTAGTTTTAGGTGTAAGGCATAGTGGTTCAATTATATATATGCATATATTAATTCTTTTTTTAGATTCTTTTTCCATATAAGTTATTACAGAATATTGATTAGAGCTCCCTGTACTATACAGTAAGTCTTCGTTGGTTATCTGTTTTGTATATAGTAGTGTGTATATGTTAATCCCAAGATCCTAATTGATCCCTCTGCCCCAACATTTCTCTTTTGCTAACCATAAATTTGTTTTCAAAATTTGTGAGTCTGTTTCTGTTTGGTAAATGAGTTCAATCACATCATTCTTCCACAAAAATTTCCACAAAATTAGATTCCACATATGAGTGATACCATATTTGTCTTTGTCTGACTTACTTTACTTAGTGTGATAATCTCTAGGTCCATCCATGCTTCTATAAATGTTATTATTTTATTCATTTTACAGCCACACAATATTTCATTGTATATATGTACTACATCTTCTTTATCCACTCCCCTGTTGATGGACATTTAAGCTGTTTCCATATTTTGGCTGTCATAAATAGTGCTGCAATGAACACTGAGGTGCACGTATCTTTTAGAATTATGGTTTTCTCTGGATATATGCCCAGGAGTGCGATTGCAAGATCACATGTTAGTTCTATATTTAGTTTTTTAAGGAACCTCTGTACTGTTCTCCATAGTGGCTGTACCAATTTATATTTCTAACAACAGTGTAAGAAAGTTCTCTATTCCCCACATCCTGCCGGCCTTTATTTGTAGATTTTTGTTGCTGGCCATTCTGTCTGGTGTAAGGTGATACATCATTGTAGTTTTGATAGCATTAAAAAATGATGAATATAGTTAATCATACTGTGCTGCACAGTTGAAAAATGTTGAGAGCCAACCTTCAAAGTTCTCATCCCAAGAAAAAAAAAATATATATATATGTATAACATCTGTGAAAATGGAAATATGATAACTAGACTTATTGTGATCATCATTTTTGCAACATACCTAAATTATTGTTTTGTTGTTTAGTTGCTCAGCTGTGTCCAACTCTTTTGCAACCTTATGGATTGTAGCCCACCAGGCTCCTCTGTCCACGGGATTTCCCATGCAAGAATATTGGAGTGGGTTGCCATTTCCTTCTCCAGGGGATCTTCCTCTCCATCTCCAGGGATCAAACTCACATCTCCTGCATCGGCAGGCAGAGTCTTTATCACTGAGCCACCAGGGAAATCCCAACACATACAGCATACCTAACATATACAAATACTTGTTCATTATGTTGTAGGTATGAAACTAATACAATGTTATGTGTTAATTATACCTCAGTGAAAAAATTAATACTTAATTAAAAAAAAAGTAAGATTGGTGTACCATAATATAATGGTCAAATCGTAACAAAAATGGATTATAGTAGAATAGATAAAGTTATTCCACATTGACCTCTCATTTTTAAAGAAAATTATCACTTGCATGAATTAAAAGATCAAACCCAAGTTCATCCAGCACATTTTAACCCCAATATTATTTTCCAGTGTATGTGACTGTTACCTATTAATTCAATTTCTTGGCATGCAAGCAACTTAGTATAGGAATATGAATAACACCTATAAAATACCCTTTACTTGATACAATTGAATCTGTTGTATATTAACACTCTAGATTGTTAGCACTTATGTGCAGAAAAGTGTTTTGTATTCTTTTAAAAGATATAGCATGCATGTGGCTACACTGATATTTTCACTTATTTTTAAAAGTGCTGAAACTATATAGTGAAGACCAAAGCATCTCCATTTTTCATTCTGAGGGGCATTGTCATGTAGAGATTAGCTCACAAAACCAGAAGAAACTTTTGGAGAGGTGAGTATTCAGCTTGCTGTGCATCTGGCATGATCTGTGAATCCTAGCAGGGATCCCCAGTTAGTTCACAAATATAAATGTGGCCTCTGCAGATATTGCAGGGTTGATTTCCTTTAGGATTGACTGATCTGATCTCCCTGCAGTCTAAGGGACTCTCAAGAGTCTTCTCCAGCACCAGAGTTTGAAATCATCACTTCTTCAATGCTCACCCTTCTTTATGGTCCAACTCTCACATTTGTACAAGACTACTGGAAAAACCATAGCTTTGACTATATGGATTTTTGTTGGCAAAGTGATATCTCTGCTTTTTAATGTCTGGGTTTGTGATAGCTTTTCTTCCAAGGAGGAAGCATTTTTACATTCCCCTTTGCCTTTTTTGTTTTACATTCTTCAAAGACATCCATGCTTCCCACCTGGCTGGAACTCAAGCTTTAGTTTACTCTCGCACAACCCAACTCCCCTGCATTCCCAACTTCCTTCTATTAGTAACATCACCCACTGTGGCCCAGTAATCACAAAGTCTATTTAGTCTCAGTAAGTGAAGGATGCTTCTTTTTGGATGAACATGTTCTTTTTGGATGAACATGAGATATGTCTATCAATATCCCAGATTTTTTTTTTTCCTTCCTTAGGTGACTGAGAATGTATCTTGTCAAATGAGTGCTGATCCTGAAACAATCTGATGAAAATCCTCAGCTAATCTGATGCTGTTATTACTACACCAAATAGCAGGGACATTTTGGGGACATTTTTTAGAAACTTCGGGAAATGCTCTGGACCTTTTATGCCATGTAATGTTCTGGGCTTATCAGTCACAATTTATTTGACATCAGTGAAACCATAAATCAATGTATTTACACTTCTGGTAAAATATAGACACATTTGTTTTAAACTTCAATTTATTTGCTACATTTCTGAAATTTAGCATAATATTGTAGGAAAGCATCAATGATATTGGATCAAAAAATTCAACTTACTGAATTGATCCAAATTATTCAATTTTACTTATGTTAGGAGAGAAGGAAAAACTCAAAAGAAAAAGAAAGAATTAGTAGGATAAAATTATCTACTTGGAAAAAACTTTATAAATTTATTAGTTTTGTGAATATAAACTAAATCATCTTTCCATATGAAAATCATAGATTATTTAAATTAAGCAAATATCTTGATTTTATACTGGAGTATCTTGTTCGCATGATCAGTTGCCTATCAAACATCAATTATCCCCTCTTCTTTAATAAGAACCTTGATTTTATTCAAGGCAACAACAGCCCCGGGTAAAATATGCTCTTATTCTCCTTTAACAATTCTCCAATATGAAGAATTCTAGAAAGAAAATATAAAATAATTTGATCATATAAAATATGGAAATATAAAAGAATTTGAGTTTTAAAGAAAATTTCTTTAAACAATACTGACCATTTTAAATCATGAATTGACCCCGAAGATAGAAGCCATTCTAAGAAAGGTTGATAAAAGATTGGATTGCTGTGATGTGACTACCTAAAGTCTCTTCCATAGAGAGAAATAAATGTACTACTTAGTTTAAATTTTTATTTCTAGATAGGATGGCTAGCAACCAAAAATATTATAAGTTATGAGATATACAGACAGAGAATCATCAATTACATAGATTCACTTATCTTTATTTCATACATTTTAAAAATATCTCACAAGACAGTTTTATTACTCTAAAACACCATTCATAGTGTCTCTATAAAAATCATCTTTAGTAATTGGAATTTTAATTTTTTTTAATTTTTTAAAATTTCAATTAAAACAGAATAAGAGTGTCCCAAATTAAACCAATACATATATGCTCAATTAATTAACAACAAAAAGGCCACAGATATACAATGGGGGAAGAATAGTCACTTCAATAAATGGTTTTAGGAATATATTGTTCTCACTAAAGTATAGTTTTTTTCTTTGTTTGTTTTTTTTACTCATTTCACTGTCGTCATATTATACACTTTAGATAACATTTTATACACTGCTTTTTCAGAAAGTAGGATTGTATAGACTAAAACAATAGTCTCTTGCGTTCCAGTTTTCAGCTACATTTCTGTCAGTGCAGTTCTCTCTGTGCTAAAATCCCCATCCAGTTTAAGCTTTCCCCATCCTATTACACACACCTTGGAGGGTAGGAGTCAAGATGTTATTAGCTTTTTATTTCCCTACATCCTACTTATACCTTTAAACTCAACTAGAATTACCTTAATTCAAGTGTGCAATCTGCTGTTGGGAACTCAGACAAGATGCTCAAGGTTTAATGCAATGGCTGCATATTCAAAAACCTACTGGAGACAAGCAATTGAGCATGTAATAAGTTTGATAAAACATTGCTAATATTTTTACTTTGAATAGCATCTGCCTTATCAAGATGCCTGCAATGTCTTCAGACAATATACTTCCCACATGGCACTCATAGTTTAAAGGAATGGTTCTTTTGTATTTCAAATTGTAGTTACAAACACAGCAGCAATTCCTCCCCTATATTCTGATAGGGTTTTGCATTTTGCATCTTACTGTATTTTATAGAACCACCTGCTCTATTCCTACATCTCTCCAAAGATTATGAGCACCTGAAGAGACAATGGTCTTACTTATCTCTGTACACATTGTGTATTTCTTGAGTAAATGTGGACTTATTTATAGAATATTTGGGTGATGAAATTAAATCTTCTTTTAATATTATTTCTGACAGTTTATAGTCATCTCAATTGATCAGCTAATTTACCCATGTTAGTCTGATTCATCAGAGTAAACTTGTGTGATGTTGTAAAACTTATACTATGTTACACAAAACCATATAGATGTTGTGGAGGCCGTTATGATTTTCAAAGGAATTTAATTCTAAAATAGTTAAAAAATCGTTAATGGAAAATGCTAATGGCCACTTAGAAATGATAAACTAGAGAGAAAATATAATAGATTTAAAGTCTTTTTACAATATGTTTTATCCATTAAAAATGACATTAGAAAAATTTACATGGGTCTTGTGACTTTTATCTATTGCTAGAAATCCATGATAATGATTAGAAATAAAATGAGCATATAGCATATAACTCTACAAAACACAATAATTTCCCCTAGCAAATTATTTGGTCTTACTTTCCTATAAATGCCCTCACATCAAGATACCAACAGACAGTCATGAAAACTAAGTAGTCAGAAAAAAAGAGAAAAGAAGCCTATTAAAAACAGCATAAAAATAATGCAACCAGGAAACCATCTTATCAGCAATGAGCATATGTGTGCCCAGGGAGGCTGTTTCTTTCACCTGATACAACGATCTCATCAGTCATGAACACAAAACTCAATTCTTACAGTAGACAATCTTTGCTGTCTGAGTCTTAGATTATGCAGTTATACTAATGCTTTCTTAGCTACATCCCCACTGCATGAATCACAGCACCTGTATATTCAGGCTTAAGGAAATCCTTGCTTTTTAAAAATCTTTCACCCAGCTAATATAGCACAGATGGTCTTATCCCTGAGCTATGAGAATTAAACATAAAATGCATCAGAGCATTAACTAAAATTATTTTCTACCCCCGTTGTTTTCTTAAGCAGTTGAATACTAAATCACTAAAATGCCAACAAGACTAGATGACTCATTATATTTTAGCTCCCATTTAGGTCATTATTATAAAGACAGAACTGCTTGAAATTTGAAGTTTTCTGTTCCTGTGGTCAAAACTTTCTAAGTACATGGAACATTTAGTTAGACAAATTTAGTTCTAGCATTTGGTTGAATTGTTAACATATTTAACATATTTTCAAGGATGATCTGCTTTATATTTTAAATGAAAGGAGTTATGGTCATTACAGTATGAAATTTAATTTATTAATTCATGACATGAAAGTATGAAGGAAACAATGCTAGCATTTAATATAGAGCTAGAAATCTGATTTCACCTTTCATCTTTGGGTCTTCCTTGACTTTCCATGACTATGTTACAAATTCATTCTAATTAGTTTTACAACTTTGAACCCCTACTATGTTGTGGGAATTATAGTGGAACTGTGTTGCAAAATAGTATAAACCACAGTCTTTGCAATCAATAGTAGTTATAATACATCTATGCTTACAGTCCATAAATAATGGTATATAGGTATAAATGAGGGCTTCTTAGGTGTTTCCCTGGTAAAGAATCTGCCTGACAATGCAGGAGGTGTGGGTTCAATTCTGGGTCTGGAAGATGACCTGTAGAAGGAAATGTCAACCCATTCCAGTATTCTTGCCTGGAAAATTCCATGAACTGAAGAGCCTGGTAGTCTACAGTCCATGGAGGTAGCAATGAGTCAGGCACAACTGTGACTGAGCATGCACAATTGCAAATGAATGGTTCAGCTATGGAAACTACGAGGTAGGAAAAATCAGTAAGGGCTTATAGAGATGGGCAGATAGTCTAGAAGTAACTTAGCAATAACAACATTAAAGTTTATTTATTTTTATTGAAGTATAGTTGATTTACAGTGCTTTCATTTTTCTTAATAATATTAAAATACTAAAATTAAAAAATAGATTATTAAAAATTTATAATTTCTCCAAAATTTAAATTTGATTGTTCCAAAATAGAATTTTTTTTACCTTTATTTTCCGCTTTTATGCATTTTAAAGAAAATCTTCTTAAAATAGCAATGCAAATAAATAAAGGGAAAGAATATAATGGCAAAGACGAGAGATGTCTTTAAGAAAGTTGGAGATAATAAGGGAATATTTTATGAAAAGATAGGCACAATAAAGAACAAAAACAGCAAGGACTTAACAGAAACAGAAGAGATTAGGAAAAAGTGGCAAGAATACATATAAGAACTGTACAAAAAAGCTCTTAATGACCCAGATAACCATGATGGTGTGATCACTCACCTAGAGCCAGACACCCTGGAGTGTGAAGTCAAGTGGCCCTTAGGAAGCATTACAACAAACAAAGCTAGTGGAGGTGATGGAATTCCAGATGAGCTATTTCAAATCCTAAAAGATGATACTGTTAAAGTGCTGCATTCAATAGGCCAGCAAATTTGGAAAACTCAGTAAAGGCCACAAAATTGGAAAAGATCAGTTTTTATTTCAATCTCAAAGAAAAGCAGTGACAAAGAATTTTCAAATTACCATGTGATTGCACTCATTTCACATGCCAGCAAAATTATGCTCAAGATTCTTCAAGCTGGGCTTTAGCAGTACATAAACTGAGAGTCTCAAAGATTTGGTCATGACCTAGTGACTGAACAACAACCACAATTTATTTTTATTGACTTTTTTTTTGTTTCCTTCATTTTCACTATTAACGAGGACACTTTTCTACTCCAAAAGCAAAAGTAAAGACAATTCTCTATTACTTTATTTACTCATTCATTTATGTATTTATATCATTCAAATATAGCTACTGAGCTTTACTAATGTAAGACCTAAGATGAAGCTTAAATGCATATGAGAAAAACATTTCACACTGAGGAAACAACATTGATGTTCATTAAAGATTGTTCACTCATTTGTACAGTTATGCATTTATGCTTTCTTTCAGTAATTCCCTGTTTTGTCTCTCACTTATTTATTCAAAGATTATGGAGCACTCAATATAAAAAAATTGTATTTATCTCTTCAATTCAACAAAAATTGACCACTTACCCATGTCCACAAATATTTCCAGGGATAGAGGATATAGTGTTGTGATCTGAAATATGAATAGTAGTTAATGGAATAAAAGACTGCATGTCTGTATATATAAAAGTTTAGATATGGGATATGGTTGCTATGAATTCCAGATATTGGTAACAACAAAGACACAGTAGAAGCAATGCATGTTGCATTAACTAAAAAGCACTGTGGCCCGAGGTAAACAATTCACCGTGAACTGTAGCCATTCCCAAATATGTTTGCAGTTGATTTTCAATTTTTTTAGTCAGAGTTTATATAATAAAGAGTAGTTGAAAAATTTGAAATCTTGTCCTGAAAAAATAGAATGGCGATTACTGGAACCACAATTTCTGAAAAGTAAGGAAAGTTAAAGAATTCAGCCTTAATTTCTGTGTGTAATTCCTGATCATTCAGTAGCTGTACTCTAAATTACATATGTGTGATCCTGATTTTATGACGGCAAGTTAAGCTTTAAAGAAATAAATTTGGGTTACCACTGGTGACTGAAGAAACTGAATCTATAGTATAAATCCAGCCAGAATTGTTGCCCCTAAAAAATATAATATTTTCAGAGGATATGGCAGAATTCATAATTTGTACAATATATTATATTATTCACATTGTTGAAGAATCAGGAAAATAAGACTAATTATGAAGAAAAAGGGTCACAGGAGAACAAATGTGAGATAACCCAGAATTTGTAATTATCAGAAAGCAGTTTTAAAGCAGCTGAAACATATATGCTCAAGGGAATAGAGAAAATATTAGGATAATGAATAAAGAAATAAGGATTATTTTGCAAATACTTTTTTCCCATTTTGAAGGTTGTCATTTCACCTTGTTTATGGTTTCTTCTGTTAAGCAAAAGTTTTTAAGTTTAATTAATTAATTAATTAATTAATCCCATTTGTTTATTTTTGTTTCTGTTTTCATTACTCTAGGAGGTGGGTAAAAAACAATCTTGTTGTGATTTATGTCAAAGAGTGATTCTCCACGCCCCCCCCTCCTGGTTTCCTCTAAGAGTTTTATAGTGTCAGGTTTTACATTTAGGTCTTTAATCCATTTTGAGTTTATTTTTGTGTGTGGAGGCAGTGGACAAAGGATTAATCTCCAAAATATAAAAATAGCTCATGCAACTCATTATAAAAAAAAATCCAAATAAAAAATGAATGGAAGACCAAGATAGACATTTCTCCAAAGGAGACATACAAATGGCCAAGACACATACGAAAAGATGCTCAACATCACTAATCAGTAAAGAAATGCAAATCAAACTACAATGAAATATCACCTCACACTGGTCAAAATGGCCATCATCAAGAAATCTAGAAACATTAAATGCTGCAGAGGGTCTGGAGAAGAGCATTGTTGATGGAAATGTAATTTGATACAGTCACAATGAGAACAGTATGGAGGTTCCTTAAAAAACTAAATAGAGAACTACTATAATTCAGTTCATTTCAGTCACTCAGTTGTGTCCGATTCTTTGCAACCCCATGGACTGCAGCACACCAGGCGTTCCTGTTCATTACCAACTCCTGGAGCTTACTCAAACTCATGTCCATCAAGAACTACTATATGAACCAACAATTCCACTACTGGGGATAACCATAGTGGTTATCAGAAAACCATACTTCAAAAAGAAACAGGTACCCCACTGTTCATTGTAGCACTATTTACAATAGCCAAGAAAATAAAACAACCATATATAAAATGGAATATTGCTCAGCCATTAAAACAAATGGATTGGGTCATGTGTAGTGATGTGGATGGACCTAGGGCCTGTCATACAGAGAGAATTAAGTCGAAAAGAGAAAACAAATATTTTATATTAAGACAGGTATGAGGAATCTAGGTAAATGGTACAGATGGACCTAGTTCCAGGGCAGAAATAGAGACACAGAAGTAGAGAATGGACTTGTGGACACAGTGGGGGAATGGAGGAGAGGGGGGATGAATTGGGAAACCATTTGACATAAATAAACTACCATGCATAAAATATATATCTAATGGGAACCTGCTCTGTAGTACAGGGAGATCAGTTCAGTGCTCTGTGATGACCTAGATGGATGGGATTGTGGATATACGACAGCAGCCTAAGAGGGAAGGGATATATGTGTACATGTAACTGATTCATTTCCTATATAAGTAAAGTATATAAGTAAAAATTAACACAATGTTGTAAAACAATTATACTCCAATTAAAAAAAAATCATGGAAAATAACATAAGTATTCCCTGCAAGAAAAAAATATTCTTAAATTGAAATCAATTTCCAGAATGTAAAAATGCAGCATATAAAATAAGATACTCACTAAATAGGCTTATGGACAAAGTAGAAATGGCAAGGGAAAGAGACAGCTTAAAACTTGATCCATAAAAATGATCTAATTTGTTTTTTATATGAAAGAGAAAGATTATTGAGAAAAATGTGTCGTAGGAATCTCTTGCTCAGTATCAAAAGGTCCCCTGTATGTGTAATTGTAATTCCTATGGGAAAAGGAGAGTGGTACAGAAAACAAAAGAAAAAACAAAATGAAAATATCATAGCTGTTTGGGGAAAGGCATACATTTACATTTAAGATCTCAGAGAAGACAAACTGGAAGAATAAAAACAAACAGGTCACTTAACTACATCTCAGTCAAATTACTAAAAACTAAAGATAAAGTGAATAACCTAAAAGAAGCCAGAGAAAAATGACACATTGCATATATATTATGAAACTTGACAGAATATTCAGAAATTCGGATGGCCAATTTTCTAAATATACAGAAAAATGAGGGCCAGAGACAGTGAGCACATATTTTTAAATGATGAAAAAAAGTTAATCTGGTATTACAAATCAGACATACGTATACTATGAAAGTAAAAGCTAAATCAAGACATTGAGATGAAAGAAAACTTCATTTCAGAAGAAAGAAAAAGATTTTTTATTCCACCAATGGAAATGCAATACAAGGAATGCTAAAGTAAATGTTTGACCTGATATGAAATGCAAACAGGAGAAACAGGTATTAAAGAAACACTGGAAATACTAATAAGGGTGACATATAAAAGAGTATTTTCCCTTGATTTTTTTCTGAAAATATGGTTTTAAAGCAAGATTTGTATTATGAGGTTTATAATGTATGTAGATGATATACATGCTATAACTAAAACATCAAGGATTTATACATTTTCAAGATTTCCTTGTTTTATGAGAAGTGGTGAAACATTAAGTCTAAGTCAGGCCTCTGATGTTCAGTGTATATATATAATTCTTAGTAATATGAGGTAAAAAACATTTTTCAGTGAATTCCTCACATTCAGACAGAATATCTCATGAAGGTCAAAAATCAACTTAAATAACTAATAAAATTCTAGAAGAACCTTAGAAAGGAAAGCACTAATATGTGATTCACTTTTTCTGAGATGATGCCATTGCTATTTAATCACTAAGCTGTGTCTGACTCTGCGACCCCATGGACTGTAGCCCATCAGCTTCCTCTGTTCATGGAATCCCAAACAAGAATACTCGGGTGGGTTGTCATTTCCTTCTCCAGGGGATCTTGCCTACCTAGGGATTGAACCTGAGTCTCCTGAATTGACAGGCAGATTCTTTACCACTGAGCCATCAGGGAAGTCCGTTGAGATGATACTGTTGGTGTTTTTTCCCCAACATTCCCATTGATAAGTAAATATGTGCAAAACACTAATTAAAGTGAAACATTTTATTAAAAATAGAATTAAAAAAAATAAAATGAGAAAATATTATAAATAAAAGATCACACATGGTGTTTGATGAATTATATCATATTTGGTTTTATAGCTATACCAGTGCAGATAACTTAGTTTAACTAATTCCACCACCTCCTACCAGACGTGTCCGTCCATGAAGTCTCCTGACTACTTTTATATTGTTGGCATTTGCTGTTTACTACGATTTCCCAGGTGGCTCAGCGGGTAAAGAGTATGCCTGAAATGCAGAAGGTGCAAGAAATGCAGGTTCAATCCCTGGGTTGGAAGAGTCCCTGGAGGAGGGCATGACAACCCACTCCAGTATTCTTGCCTGGAGAATCCTATGAACATGGGGTCAAAAAGAGCTGGACACGTTGGAGCACACATGTGTATGGTTCAACTAATATATTTATCAATGATAAAACTAATTCTATATATTTTCCTTGGATTTGTCTTATCTTTTAACAAACTTTGTTACTAAATAGACTTAAAAATTCTTATTTTCTCTTAACATTCTCTAAAACACGTTGAAAAGTGCTTTATTCTGAAAGAGGTCTGTTATTAAGTGCTTTATTTTTTAATACACCTGGTCTAGTTATTCTCTACAGAGTTTGTCAAGCATCTGCCTGACGGTGGATGGTATACTAACAGGGTCTCATTCCAGATGGTTTTACTACACATTTTTAATACAGAATTTTAATTTTCCTGTGCCAGTGCAATCAAACTGTATTTGTAATAGTAAACTATTGATTACAAGAGATCTTTGATGTCTGGATCATAGATCATAATATCAATGTAATTTTCTTCAACAAATTGTTCTGTTATTTTTTTCCCCATAAGCATCTGCTGCCTTGAAGAGATTGCATTAAGCTTTAGCTTGGATTCTGAGTTCCAGCTTACTGTGTGAAATTAGCACTGCTTTGAACAGCTGGTTATCACTTTTGCTTCCCTATTTCCCTCACAGTTGAAATGATTTACCACCTGTAGATGTATCCAGCTTCTTCTCTGCTCATTTGTTAGGTTAATTAACTTATATCTTTTTTTTTCAAATTCAAGTCTTAATAGTTAATTCAAATATAAACAGCTAAAGGGTATGCATTATTTTACTAAAAACAACTGCATTAAGAACTTTGTAAACTGAACGTGTGAATTTTTCAGAAAACCAAACTAGTTCTCCCAACTAACAAATATTATATTAAAGGCTAGCCATTTCATAAACAATTTGATATTAGAACATCTAGACTATAAGTAAACTATGATTTTTGATCAGAAAATTTTATAATTTTCTGAATTTTATAATTTTATAAAATTATAAATTTTATAATTTCATTTTCTGAATTTTATAATTTCATTTTCCCACAAATATCTGTTTTATTACTAGGAATAAATTTGAATACAATTTTACATCCCATATACACTTAAGTGGTAATATTTTCCTGGGATGTTCAGTTTCAACTAAAATTGATTTTTTTCAAATTTATCTTGCCACTTTTTTAAAGCATAATTCAGTTATTAATAACAGGGCTTTTTTTTTTCTTTTAGAACAAGATAGAGACTCTAAAATAGTAGAGCCAAGATCTTGACAAACAAAAATTATTTTATATTTTATTTTCAGTTCCAGTAGATTTCACCTGAGTAATATGGATAGAAAAATCATATATATTTTTTAAACCAAAATAACTCACAGCATTAGTTTTGCTTTGGTTAACATAGCAGTAGAGCAGCTGCTGAGTGGGTTGCCATTTCCTTCTCCAGGGTATCTTGCCCCTGGATGGCAAGTCCTATGAGGCATAATTTGTGTGCCATGGTATAGTCTTTCAGCCCCAACTCTATCTGGAGCTTTTCCATCAGCAACCAGTTTCAAGATGATTTGAAACAAGTCTGGTTCAGGTGTCAGGACAGCTTCTGACAAAAATTTTATTATAGACCTTTCAGTCTCTTTCACAGGAACTTCTCTGATGCTGAGGGTGATAACTTCTGTGATAAACAAGTGTCAATCACACCTGCACACTTAGGAAAAAGGAGTCAGCAGAGCAGGGTCGATTAGGACAATTTGGGAATAGCCACTTGTGAATAACTGCTTCCCACTTTTATCTGTGGCCAGCATATTGGGAGGAAGCTGTCCAGTTTCTTAATTCTGACTGCAGAAATGGCCTGAAATACAGATGTTGACCTTTCAGTTTTCCAAAGTTAGTGGGCAACCGTGGAGTTTCCCATGAAGCTCTCTGGTCAAACCTCACCCCTAGCATTCCCTGGGAGCTTGGCAGAATTTAATTTCAGTTTGTTGAGTGTCTGTTCAGGCTTGTGTTGATGGCAAGTAAACATTACTAAAAGGAAAAGGGAAGTGAAAGTGAGTATATACATGTTTCGAAACAGATCACCAGCCCACGTTGGATGCATGAGACAAGTGCTCGGGCCTGGTGCGCTGGGAAGACTCAGAGGAATCGGGTGGAGAGGGAGGTGGAAGTGGGGATCGGGATGGGGAATACATGTAAATCCATGGCTGATTCATGTCAATGTATGGCAAAAAAACACTACAATATTGTAAAGTAATTAGCCTCCAACTAATAAAAATAAATGGGAAAAAAAAAAGAAAGTGAGTATAATCTACAGCCCCCTCCCCCCCAGTATTTGTGCCCCATTTGTTTTTCCAAGGGTACTTTGTTATTCTCCTTTGTTGTTAAGCCTCCGAAAGAGGAGTTTAAAACACAAGAATTTCAGATTTGACTTTGAGGAGTACAGAATGAAGCAAAGCGAATTACCCATTTGTACTCATCCTCAGAGAGACCATTGTGGGAAATATTTTCATTTTAAACAACTTTTGACCTATTTTTCTTTCCAAGGTTTACCTTAGAGTCAGTGGCAAAATCTTAACACTCTACACGGACTCTAGTCCAGCTGCTGACAGACATATGAATGCACATAATTTGGAATTACACATTGAAATATAATGTTAAATAGAAATTTAACAAGTGCCTTAAAAACTGCCTTGAAGCTTAGATTTCTCCTTAAAAAGGTAAATAAGGTTTTTAAATGTTTTATACACAAAATCAGAAAATGAACTCCAGACCATTAAAAGGAGTCAATGAGCATGTTGACACATCATCCTTAGCAGTGGTCACCTTGAGAATACTTCTTGGATTGATTTTTCCTTATTTCTTTCATCCATTCATCTGGCTTCCAGTTTCCACACTCAAGGATCATTTTCAAAATCAATCACTGGCACTAAGTTTTTTTTTTGTTGTTGTTTGTTTGTTGTTTTAAGTTGTACTTTCAAGGAGACCAGTTTAGTACACAATTAAAATCATCAATGTGTGTTTCTTTCATTCTTTCTTTTAATTTTTTGATGCTTGACAAATCCAATTCTCTTTCTAAGAAAACATCACATGATTATGTGTTATATAACAAGATGAAATAATGAAAATTATACCTTCTAAAAATAGGACATTAGAGTGGCATATATTTTGGTATTCAGTTCTATTAGTAGTCTGAAACTAAAACTGGAAAGTTCTCATGGATGTAAAGATATAATCAAATCTCAAATATTGTGAAACTAAGGATAGTGCAACTTGGAAGTAGGATTACCTAATAAAAATATATTGAGTAATTGAAAAATAAACACTGAAAATTCGTTTTTGTCCTACTGTCTACAGATAAATATCAACTCACACATAAAATAAATTCTCCTTTCAATTACTGAAAAATATTATAGGCTGACAGGATTGTATAATCATATGTTCCTGTCAGTACACGTGAGTTATATATAACATATGGAGCTGCTTTTATTCAGCACAACTTGAAGCAGTATCATTGCTTATCTGAGCTCGAGGGGAAAATGGTAAGAACAGGGAGAATAGAACTTTGAAATTAACAGGTCTCTAACATACTCACACACAATGCTTAACACATATATTCATCTCCATTTCTTTGTTATATTGCCAACTTTATAAGCATTTCTGTTTTTAAATCAGTCTGAATGAGTAATATGGGTGATAAAAGTTATGCAATCCATCCTCCTGAGGCAGACATCTTGATTCAAGTTGCTCTGTGTCTCCTTCCAGATTTTTGTTGATGTGCAAATAGAAGAAAAAATAGAGAGCCCTATATTTGTCCTCAGATACCTCCTGTTCTTATAGTTCTGAATACAGAATTAACCTTTGGAAAATGGATGAGGTAAAGAAGAGGTATAAAATTTGAGGGGAGAGTTTTAAAATAGTTTGTGGTTTTACAACATTGGAATAGGTGCAAGACATCATTTCAGGTAAAATGTGAATATAAAAGTGAAGGAACTAGAAAAATCTAAATCTGGAAGGGATAAAAATCCATTTAAGACTCAATAATAGGAACTCCAATAGGCAATTGATGGAAAAATTTCTTTAGAAACTAAATATTAACAAGATATAGATGCATTTATCTGCTATTTTCTTTCTTTCTGTCTTTCTTTCTATTTTTTAAATAAGCAATATAAAAGCTTATTTCCTAGTGGTTCAGATGGCAAAGAATCTGACCACAAGGCAGGAGAACCCTGCAATGTGTGAGACCCAGGTTTGATCCCTGGGTAGGGAAGATCTCCTGGAGAAGGAAATGGCAACCCACTCCAGTATTCTTGCCTGGAGAATCCCATAGACAGAGGAGACTGGTGGGCTACAGTCCATAAAAGCTCAAAACGTCTATAGTAATTACTATTTTGAGTAAGATACTCAAAAGATTAAATAATTGTTTAAGTTCATATAATTATTGACAAAGATAAGAATACTTAAGATTTGAACATATTAGGACAATATGAAGTAATGACATCATACATAGCAATAATGCAATACAATTCATGGTTAATTTATATGTTGTTGGGAGAGTGTTTAATTTCTTCAGTTCTGTCTCACTACAGCAAAAATTTGAAGCAACTCACACCAGTATTACAGCTCCTTGTTACAGCTCAGTTTTATTCGGCAAACAAAGGAAAAGACATCCTCTTGAGGTGTGAGGCAGAGAAGGCAATGACACCCCACTCCAGTACTCTTGTCTGGAAAATCCCATGGACGGAGGAGACTGGTGGGCTGCAGTCCATGGGGTCGCGAAGAGTCGGACATGACTAAGCGACTTCACTCTCGCTTTTCACTTTTATGCATTGGAGAAGGAAATGGCAACCTGGGAAGGGGTCACACAGAGTCGGACACGACTGAAGTGACTTAGCAGCAGCAGCCGCGAGGTGTGAGGGCAGGCTGACCCAAAAGACACGAAGAGAAGAGAAGCCCCAGGCTCAATTTTGGCTCCTCTTTTAATATGTTTTTCCTCCTCCCGCTGAGCCTGCCCTATGTAAATTGGAATAGCCAGGAGGGCTGTTTTACCTGAGATCCTCACTCCAGTCCTTGGGCCTTCCTTTGTTCTATTTTTGTGGACTTTTCCCTTCTCTGTCTTTTAGCCACCACCATTTTGGACTCCTTTTTCCTATTCTAACTACCTAACATATATAAAAACAAACAACAGTAATAATAATAATCTACCAACCAGCAAATTCAATTACAACAGTAATAATTTGCATAAAAGTAAAATAGACAATTAAAAATATGTTTGTAGGCCCAGATGTCTTAATTTCAAGATATTAAGGACAGGCCCTGTAGCCATTGGAGTGAATTTTCATTAGGACTAAATTTCCAAAAGCTTCTGCTTGTATCAAATTATGTTAGCCAATACCAGATTTCTAATAAATAATACCTTAAGAAGTTTACATAATTATTTTTATATAAATCAGGTTGTGTTGAATAACCTAATTGTAGAAAGTACTTATTCCACTCATATACATTTCTGCTTGTATTATTCATGTGCTATACTGATTATATGAAGTCATTGAAGAGAGTTGGAAAGTGATAGAGGAAAACTAGGATTATTTGCAAAATTCTGTCTTAGGACACTAGGAGGAATAATTTTTATTCATTGTTCAGTTTCTAAGTCATGTCTGACTTTTTGCAACCCCATGGAATGCAGATAGTCTTCTCTGTCCTTCACTATCTCCCAGAGTTTGCTCAAACTCATGTCTATTGAGTCAGTGATGGCATCCTACCATTTCATCCTCTGCCGCTCCCTTCTCCTCCTGTCCTCAATCTTTCCCAGCATCAGGGTCTTTTCCAAAGAGTTGACCCTTCACATCAGGTGGCCAGAGTCTTGGAGCTTCAGCTTCAACTTCAGAATCAGTCAATTCAATGAATACTTAGGGCTCATTTCCTTTAGAATTGAATGGTTTGATTTCCTTGCTCTTAAGTGACTCTCAGGAGTCTTTTCCAGCACCATAGCCAAAAGCATTAATTCTTGGACACTCAGCCTTATCTATGATCCAACTCTCACATCCATATACGACTACTGGAAAAACCATAACTTTTGATTGTATGGACCTTTGTCAGCAAAGTGATGTCTCTGCCTTTTAATATGCTGTCTAGGTTTCTCATAGCCTTTCTTCCAAGGAGCAAGCATCTTTTAATTTCATGGCTGCAGTCACCATTAGCAGTGATTTTGGAGCTCAAGAAAATTAAATCGGTCATTGTTTCCACTGTTTCCCCATCTATTTGCCATGAAGTGATGGGACCAGATGCCATGATCTTCATTGTTTGAATGTTGAGTTTTAAGTCAGCTTTGTCACTCTCTTCTTTCACTAAAGAGGCTCTTTAGTTCCTCTTTGTTTTTGGCCATTAGAGTGGTTATCATCTGCATATCCGAGGTTGTTGATATTTCTCCGGGCACTCTTGATTCCTGCTTCTGGTTCATTCAGTGTGGCATTTTGCATGATGTACTATGCATATAAGTTAAATAAGCAGGGTGACAACACACAGCCTTAATGTACTCCTTTCCTCATTTTGAACCAGTCTGTTGTTCCATTGTCTGGTTGTTACTGTTGCTTCTTGATCTGCACACATATTTCTTAGGAGGAAAGAGAAGGTGGTCTGGTAAGAGGAATAATCGTTTTTCTAAAAATGGGAGAGAACATAGAAGGAAAGGAAACATCATTTTATTCTATATTTTCATAAGATACAGTTCACATATTTGGTCAATTCAATCACCCAATCATCTATGTATCATCTATTCGTCTGTTTTTCCAGCTATCTAGGTCCACTGGGCATTCAGCATCTGTATGTTGTTTCTGCTGGTGAATTTAGTTCTGTGTATATGCTTGATATTTACATCACAATATCAAGGTATTTATTAATCATTGTATGGTTATTTTAATACCATTTACAATGATATATCAAGCATTCCTTTTACATTTCTGTGTAATTTCACTCATATACACATATTGTCCTAACATAAGGAATTCAAAAGGTTCAGGACCGCTGGAAGGTCTCCTCAAGTAAGCAGAAGTAGTCAATTTCATTTTAGCTGCATTATAAAAACTCAGGATTTTTTTTTTTGAAAGTAGTTTATGTTGAATACTATTAATACACTATATAAAGCAAACTACTCATTTTTTTCAAGATGATTCATTTTATACAGTTTATAGAAAATTGTGCTCCTTTTATTTATCACAAATTTATTTATAAACTTTGAATAAAATTGAATCATATTAGTTCAGTTCAGTTCAGTTGCTCAGTCGTGCCCAACTCTGCGACCCCATGAACAGCAGCACGCCCAGCCTCCCTGTCCATCACCAACTCCTGGAGTCACCTAAACCCATGTCCATTGAGTCAGTGATGCAATCCAACCATCTCATCCTCTGTCATCCCCTCTCCTTCCCTCAATCTGTCCCAGCATTAGGGTCTTTTCAAATGATTCAGCTCTCCACATCAGGTGGCCAAAGTATTGGAGTTTCTGCTTCAGCATCCGTCCTTTCAATGAACACCCAGGACTGATCTCCTTTAGGGTGGACTGGTTGGATCTCCTTGCAGTCCAAGTGACTCTCAAGAGTCTTCTCCAACACCACAGTTCAAAAGCATCAATTCTTCAGTGCTCAGCTTTCTTTATAGTCCAACTCTCACATCCATACATCTAACGATACTTGTATCATAAAGTAAATAGCCTGCAGTATACAAGGAATCTTTAGAAAGCTTAGAAAACTAAGGTTGGTATGATTTGCTGATAAAATTAAGAAAGATGCTTTTTCAACCTCAATTTTTTTTTTACTTTAGCATAATGGCTATATATTTGTGCATATATTCTGGTGAGTTATTCACTTTGAGCCAATTTTTTATTTATTCTATGGAGATATATAAATTTGCTCTTTTGTACAAAGAGCTTTGTAATGGGAGGAAAAACACAGCTACATTATCAGGACAAATGGATTAAATTTTTAAGTCAACTTGACATTTTCTCCACTTGTAACCCCCTCTTGGCTATTGACTTTGCATATACCAATTATAGTGGATTCAATTCATTTTCCAGGAATAAAAATAAGGCCTTGCAATGCCTCTAATGGACTTTTCCTTTACTTTAGGGATTCTTGTTAATGAGTCCTCTTGTTCAAAGAAAAAGCCTTAATACATTCCTTTCCCTTATGTCAGGAAGCAGGCAAAGATTGTTACATCATTCAGACACACCCACTCAGAACTCTGGCTTAGGAGAGAGAAAAGATGGAGAAGCTATAGGTATTGATAACACTGAATAATCATTGCCTAAGGGTACCAGTTATTGCAAGGTTGACTTTCTATTGTAAAATGAATGGTAATATTAGATGTAAAATCAAGGAACTTAAAATGTTTAAAATCTATTTCCAGGCCTTACTGATATTACTAATTTAATTTTCAAATGGATTTTTTAAAAAAAGACTTTAGGAGGATTAAGGGATCTTACCAAATACTTACAAAATATTTTGCAGACAATTTGGGATGGGATAATATGTTTAGTGACTTTCATACCCACTCTTTGTACAACTTGGGCTATAAGATACTTTTTATTAACAATAATACTTATGGGAGTGATTAAAGTAGATGTTATATATTGGCTATCAGCATTGCAAGTAGAACATAAAATAATCTCAATTAACACTAGGTAACTGCTGTTTTGACAATATTTATATTTACTTGTGTATCAGATTAATTCATGGGGAATACTTTCTCTTTTAATAGTTCCTGTTATTTCTGGAACAAAATCTTTCAGTTCAGTTCAGTTCAGTCTCTCAGTTGTGTCTGACTCTTTGCAACCCCATGGACTGCAGCATGCCAGGCTTCCCTGTCCATCACCAACTTGCAGAGTTTGCTCAAACTCACGTCCATCAAGTAGGTGATGCCATCCAACCATCTCATCCTCTGTCAGTCCCTTCTCCTCCCGCTTTCAATCTTTCCCAGCATCAGGGTCTTTTCTAGTGAGTCAGTTCTTCACATCAGGTGGCCAAAGTATTGAAGTTCTATCTTCAGCATCAGTCCTTCCAATGAATATTCAGGACATTTCCCTTGGGATAAACTGGTTGGATCGCTTTGCAGTCCAAGGGACTCAAGAGTCTTTTCCAACACCACAGTTCAAAAGTGTCAGTTCTTTGGCACTCAACTTTCTTTATAGTCCAAATTTCACATCCATACATGACTATTGGAAAAACCATAGCTTTGACTAGACTTTACTGGCAAAGTAATGTCTCTGCTTTTTAATATGCTGTCTAGTTTGATCATAGCTTTCCTTTCAAGGAGCAAGTGTCTTTGAATTTCATGGCTGCAGTCACCATCTGCAGTGATTTTGGATCCCCCCAAAATAAAGTCTCTTACTGTTTCCATTGTTTCCCCATCTATTTGCCATAAAGTGATGGGACCTGATGCCATGATCTTAGTTTTCTGAATATTGAGTTTTAAGAAAGCTTTTTCACTCTCCTCTTTCACTTTCATCAAGAGGTTCTTTAGTTCTTCTTCGCTTTCTGCCATAGGGGTGGTGTCATCTGCATATCTGAGGTTACTGATATTTCTCCCCATGATCTTGATTCCAGCTTGTGCTTCACCCAGTGTGACATTTTGCATGATGTACTCTGCATATAAGTTAAATAAGCAGCTTGACAATATGCAGCCTTGATGTACTCCTTAACTGTTGCTTCTTGACCTGCATAATGATTTCTGTGGAGGCAGGTCAAGTGGTCTGGTATTCCCATCTCTTTCAGAATTGTCCAGTTTGTTGTGATCCACACAGTCAAAGGCTTTGGTGTAATCAATGAAGCAGAAGTAGATGTTTTGTTTTCTGGAACTCTTAGTTTATTCTGTTACTCTATTATTTACGGTATTTACTATTTATTTGTTATCAAATATTTCTACTTCTTTTCACAAACTTAAATATGGTGGTTTGAAATTAGGTGTTTAATAGAACACTTCTGTATTTTCATTGTTCCTAATATTTGCACCAGAGACACATATGTTTTTGAAGCTCATCAAGGTCTGAATATTAAAAATAAAGAAGGATCCAGTCACTTTATACAAGGCTGTTGAATAGCCTGAACATGACTCAGTGAGACAGGTCAATCTTCTCTGCTACTCATGTCTCCTTCAGTCCCTTTCACTTCATTAGTCAGGCTTGTCTTAGTGGAAATAAGTCTCGTTCATTTTCAATAGATTGATATTACTTCTCTCACTGGGAGTCACCTAAAATTCTTTCTAATACTCTGTGGTGTTCTGTAGAGTCTCTTATATTTATATTATCATTATTTTAAATTTGTCAAAGAATGAGCAAGGAAAAGTACTAGTATCTTTCCATGATCTGGTTTCCTCTCTATTTTTATTCAACAACATGAGATAGGTTAACTGAAGTCCAAGGTTAAAAAGCACATATACAATATATCATGTCTGTGTGAGTAAAGAAAAAGATTCAGAGCACAAAGGCTTGTTTGTCTTGTGACAAGGTAGCTTACAGCTTACAGGCTGACAGCACGTAGAATTCCTGTACAGCAACTTAATAAACTGAGCAATATAGCAGAGAACAATATTGTTGGTTGCTTTTGTCACACCTTTAATAGAAAACTTTAGTTTTATTTTGACTTCATAATAGTTGCTAACAATTTTTCAAATGTGCCAGTAAAATAGAAAGCATAGACCATTTTTTATTTTTTTTCCTAAAACTTTATCACAGTTCTGTTTTGTTTTCCATTTGGGTCTCCACAGCATTTCTTTGTGTCTAAGTTGTTTTACTCATTTTCTAAACATTTTGAAAATAATTAAAAGTCCCATCATGGAAATAATTAAGGAGGCAAAACAGTGGAAGGCAACAGACTTGGCCCCCAAAAAATATAAACTGGAAAAAAAAAAAAAAAAAGACAAAGTTCTGAGACATTCCAGTAGAAATAAGAGGATACTAACATCAAAGGCATTATCCATAGTGTACAGAAGTATAAAATAGCATTATTTCACAGCATCAATAAAATATGAAATTTCAGAGAAGGAAGAGGTCATTTCAGTCTGTGACAGATACAATTTATGCCTTAAAAGTCTCTCAATTTGGATTTATTTCTGCCTAAAATTTATTTCATACTGTCTCAAAAACTTTCTTTAATCTTCCATTTCCCCCACTTCCTTATCTTATTAAATCAAATAAAACTGCAATGGATCAAATAAGAGCTTCTTCCACTTTCTAATATTAAAATATCAAACTTACTTTAGTATATAACCACTGTCTGTTACCATAGCACAACAGTTCTCAGACTTCTGTGTTCATCTGTGTCACCTTGAGAACTTGTTAAAATACAGATTTCTTGTTCCTAAGCCTGAAATGGACCCTCAAATTTGCATTTCTATCAAGTCCCTATATATTTTATGAGACTTTAACTTTTAAACTGTACAATGATTTTTGTATCCTTTATGTATGATAAAATATACAATGGTATATATATCTCATTTGTTGGTATTGCTGAAATAACACCTAATGTTGTCAAAGTTATCTTAATCACTGCAAAATAATTTACCATTTTTAAATAAAAGAATAAAATTATTTTTAATGTGAATATATTTTTAATTTCCCCAAAATGACTTTTTAAAATTAAGCTATTTATTTTAATTGTAGGCTAATTGCTTTACAATATTGCTAGTTTTTAACAATTAATTTTAAAATTAATTATAAAAAATTGTAAAGTTACAGTATTCTTAGTTATCATACTGTCACCCTAGCTTCATTGCTTATGATTCCTCGCCTGAAATAATAGTCTAATTAGAAAATATTCTGTTCTTCTTTGCTATTACATTCAATATGAAACAGCCAATAGAATTACCTCAAAGTATACAGAAACAAAGGCAATCCTACAATCAATCTTTTAATATGAATCATTGTGATTTCCCCAATGCTATCAAAATAAAATCCCAAATTATTTGAGCAGAGTTCAGCCCATTTTATCATGTGGCACAGACCTAACTTACCTGCCTCTTCTATTCTAGTTACTTGGTGTTCTTTAATTGCCAAGCATGTATTTCATATCATATGTTTCATATATTATCTGAAATACTTACAATATTTTCCCACCTGAAAAAAAATGACCTATATTTATAAAAGGCAGCCCAAGCCTTCCCTCCACTATAAAGAATAAAGGTTTGCAGTGAGTACTAATAACCATCCACTTCCGAGTTTTCAAATGACTTTGTTAAGAACCCTAATTCAACAATTTTATTCATTCTATTAGAAATGGTGTTTGCCAATCACATAAATTGCACTGTGAGCTTCCTTAAGGCCAAATATATATAATATACATATCTTTGTTCTAGGTATATAACATAGCTACCACACATAGTTGGAGGAAGTCATGGCAATCCACTCCAGTATTCTTACCTTGAGAATCTCATGGACAGAGGAGCCTGGCAGGCTACATACTGTCCATGGGGTTGCAAAGAATCAGAAACAACTTAGCAACTGAACAACAACCACTCATAGTAGGCAATGATACATTATTGATGGGCTAAAGAGTAACTGATGATTAAGAAATGAGAAAATATATTTACAAATGATCATGGAGAAGAACTTTAGTAATTGGATGATACAAGCTTGTCCAACACATTTTGTTCCAGTATCAGGGAGCCAAAGGACTTTAAAATTATTTGTGTGGCTATAATTCAGAGATACAATATAAAAATTGATTAGAATGATAAATTTGTGTATTAAAGTAGTTATCAGAAAACCTGTATTTTAGCCTATATTTTAAATATTTTAAAGAAGTTTGCTTGACATTTCTATTATAGCTCTTAATATTCAGATAAGAGGACTATTCTGAAAAATGTTACACCTAGTTGCTTTGAAAATATATTGATAATACTGTTGTGGAGCAAAATAAAAAATATTACTCTACCTGATACGTTCTTGTAGTTGGTCTGAGAGTTAAATTGACAGAGACAGTTTAAAACTAATCTAAATTTGTATACATGGGAAATTGTTAAAGTAGCACTCAGAGAGCAACCAAAAGCAGGCAGTTATTATGCATTTTTTTTACATAAAGAAATACTAAATTTGCGAGGATTTGACAGAACAAAGAAGTTTAGGTAAGATGATTAATTAGTGAGAAATTTAAGCAAAGCTTAGGCTTGGAAAGTAAATTAATGGAGAAGTACCAAGGTTTGTTGATACAGACTTCTGGACCCTGAACTTCCTTTTTCTGTTGATACAGATGCCTCTTACCAGCCTTGTGTCACAGGGAGGGTACACATCACATGAAATATTTATTTCCTGCATTGAAGGGCACAAATAAGTTCAAAGTGTACTTTTTTACCTACTGTTTTTCAAGTAACTTCAATTTGAAATAATCAGTATGTCTTTGAGGCACATTTGGGTGGCCTGTCTTGAACCCCAATCGTTTCTGTCTCTGAAACTTTCCTTGTAAGTTTTACATATTAAAGTTAAGCTTTTTGATTGTTACGTCTCATTGAGCCAGTCTCTTAGTCTTGATAATAAGTCAGTTTAGTTGAATCCATTTCAGGAGATGGTGATGCAGGTAGGCTCCCAAAGTCAGACATATGGTGCAAGCAGTCAGGTATTTAGTAAGAGGCATTTCCATGGAGACAAAAGTAAACATCGTGGTGACTTCTCTGAAGTTTATAGTAAGTCTTCTAGCATCCATTTTGGGGGGAAAAATGCAGTTCTAGTTCTCATGGATTCCAAGTCAAAAGGATAAGAGAAAATTGTAAATGTCAGTTGAGAGAGTTGTAGTTAAATATTGGAGAAAACTGAAAAACAACAGCCACAACAACAAAATCAGAATCCAATTCAGTTTTTAGATAAGTAACAAAAAGTCAAATAAATTTAATGGCAGTAGAATCTTATATCTAATATCATAATTGTGTATCATAGTTTTCACTAAAACATGTTTTCCTCTAAAATTACTTATTTTTTACCAAAGGTAGTGAAAATAAACCTAATTTGTTTACAAAATAAGTCTAGTATCAATAAACATAGCATAATTATTTACATAAAAGCAGAAAGAGTAGTGACTGGCTATATAAACTGTTTAAACTCTGTTTTGAAGGCACTTTTCATGAGCAATCTCCATTTATGGAGATTATGTTACCCTCTTGAGACTACATGGCCAAGCCAAATACTCGCCATAAGACATCACCAGCAATGCCTATAGATTTCAAGGAGTTCTAATTTTCTTGAAGTCTCCAAAATATCCTGAGGTCACCTGCCTGCCAGGAAGTGATTTATTTACTCACCTGTAAAGTTTTTTGGGGAATTCTATGTAAGCAAGGTATTAGGTCAATATTTCCAAGAAGCAATTATTTGTTCCATAAAGTCAGCCTTAGCTGTTTAAAGTTGTCTCTTCATATCTGAGTCTATGTATATATCTCTCAAATATGGCATTCCTATCAAAGCCTTAGTAATATGATCAGTTTCCAATTGTGTCCTGTGAGATGGATAACAGATTTTTATTGAACTTATGTAAATAATTATATTTCAAAGGAATTATGAATACTCAAGTTTCCAAATTTTGAATGGATCAGGTAGGGAGAAAAAAATTAAATGTTTCAGTTCTGTTGGAAAGGCAAATTTTACTGAATTGTTATAAGTAAAATTTAACTTAAGAGGAAAGGTTCCAGTGTATCTAAAAGGCAAAGATTAAAGAGCCAGCATTTAAAAAAATAAAAACTAAAAATATAATTATCTTTCTCAGTTCATCAGTCCCATGTTATTAATTCTTATTGATACTTGACTTTAGTTTTGTGAAGCCAACAGTTTTTCAAAGTTTTTAAAATCTTTATCCAATTCAATGATATGATCTGAAAGTTATCCAAATCATATATTCTAGACTAAGTGTTAAGGGCCTTTCCAAAAGTCTCTCTGAGGATAAAACATATTTGCAAAAGCACCAGAGTAAAGCATTAACTCTCTTTAAGTAAAAAATATCTTAAAATCCCCATGATTAAAAGTCAGATGCAATTAATAAGGACATTTATTTATTTCTGTGGCATGGAAAATTTAAGAAAAAAAACAAAAAACTAGAATTAAAAGTGATAATTTTCTACCAGGAAATATAAGAACTTTAGAAGTTTTATGTAATTTCTAAAGCCATATTAGTATCCACACAAATATAATTTAAGAAGGTTTAGCATTACTTTTCATTTGACAATGCTTCTCAGGTAATTTAACATTTAAAATACACCTAATTATTTTAAACATGTCTTTTCTTACAAAGAGAAGAAACAGATTCTTTGAAATGTTCAGGGGATCCTCTGAAAAAATTCAAGTATATATGAAGTGAAAAAGAATGCATTTATAGTTTGATTTGGAGTAGTTTGTCAGACTAGCATAACATTTGCACATTTGACTTCATAGGATCACAGTCCATTATAAAATAATATTCATTATCTATTTAACCAAAGTTACAATAAAAGACTATGAAGGAAAATACAAAAAGTTGAGCACTTATAAAAATGTAAAAACCTAAGCTCTTTAAGTAAAAAAGACTCAGTTTCCACACGGTGATAGAGACAGCAAACAGAATATAATTTTGGCGAGACATGAAATTTATGTTTTGGTAGTTTATGTAAAAGGTAAAGACGCTTGAATAATTTGTTCCCCAAAGCACAATAGTCCAAGAAAACATTATTTCCCCATCAGATGAAAGAAAATAAAATTTTAGTTTTACCAAAATACACTATTAATAGTAAAGCTTATTTTTAAACCCTTAAATTCATTCAATCTTATTCAGCCAAATCATACCTAAAACTATTTTCCAAGATTCTTTTCCAGAAACCTTCTATAATTTTTGTTCTTTATTTTCCTTTGTCTCATTCTGAAATATCAGCTATATTTCAAGTCGAAATTACTTTCTGTTTCCTTAGCAAAACTATATCACCATAGCTTCTTCCCTTTCTAATTCAAAAACATACCCTACCTTCTTTACACACAGAGTTGATTCTCATTAGATTTAGTTGCTCTAATTACATTTACTATTTAAAAATTTTAACTCTTAGAAACCTCAACTTCTGGTGAAAACTAAGAAGAAAACAACTGTGAATGATCAGTCACATAAGCATCTTTTTTTTTTTTTTTGGATTGGTAAATTTATGAATAAATTTCTTAATTTCTGGAAAAACAGATTTTATTGTATATATTTTTAAACTTGACATATAACTTGTTTACCAGTTGACCCAAACTGCTCTAGTTCCTCTTCAATAGGAAGTCAAAAGTAGATAAACTCATATATAGTAACTGATGTTACTTATAGTATTTGGAAATGAGCTAGATATTTAGTAAATTTTCATCATTTAATTTAACTCTAAAGGTGTTAAGTTACCAGAAACAGTTGGGAAACTATTTAAGAAGACATATCATAATACAACTGCTGCTAAAAAGTTCACTTAAACTCTTACATCTTACATTTATTTACATCTATTTAATTTATTTCTCTTTTTGATATTTAAATTACTCCTGAAAATTTCATGAGATCATAAATCAGTTAGTCATTATCTAAGGTTATTATGTTGTTGTTTTTTTTCCCCTTGGTTGACAAACTTTACAACAGAGACAATATGAACCATTTGACTAGCAAACCTAAGTTTAAAAAATATTCTTTATCTATATTATATTAAATGCTGATATCTCCAAAGATATGCTTGTATTAATTAAACTAATAAGCTTAAAATTTGCATTTTTCCAAATATTATTTTATTACATAATCTTGAAAAACAGTTGAGTTCAGTTCAGTTCAGTCGTTCAGTTGTGTCCGACTCTTTGCGACCCCATGAACCGCAGCACACCAGGCCTCCCTGTCCATCACCAACTCCCAGAGTTTACTCAAAATCATGTCCATTGAATCGGTGATGCCATCAAACCATCTCGTCCTCTATCGTCCCCTTTTCCTCCTGCCTTCAATCTTTCCCAGCATCTGGGTCTTTTCAAATGAGTCAGCTCTTCGCATCAGGTGGCCAAAATATTGGACTTTCAGCTTCAGGATCAGTCCTTCCAATGAATATTGAGGACTGATTTCCTTTAGGATGGACTGGTGGATCTCCTTGCTGTCCAAGGGACTCTCGAGAGGCTACTCCAACACCACAGTTCGAAAGCATCAATTCTTTGGCACTCAGCTTTCTTTATAGCCCAACTCTCACATCCATACATGATACTGGAAAAAACACAGCCTTGACTAGACAGAACTTGTTGGCAAAATAATGTCTCTGCTTTTTAATATGCTGTCTAGGTTGGTCATAACTTTCCTTCCAAGGAGTATCTTTTAATTTAATGGCTGCAGTCATCATCTGCAGTGATTTTGGAGCCACCGTTTCCATTGTTTCCCCAGCTATGTGCCATGAAATGATGGGACCAGATGCCATGATCTTAGTTCTCTGAATTTTGAGATTTAAGCCAACTTTTTAACTCTCATCTTTCACTTTCAAGAGGCTATTTAATTCTTCCTCACTTTCTTCCATAAGGGTGGTGTCATCTGCATATCTGAGGTTATTGATATTTCCTCTGGCAATCTTGATTCCAACCTGTACTTCCTCCAGCCCAGCATTTCTCATGATGTACTCTGCATATAAGTTAAATAAGCAGGGTGACAATATACAGCCTTGACATACTCCTTTTCCTATTTGGAACCAGTCTGTCCTTCCATGTTCAATTCTAACTGTTCCTTCCTGACCTGCATACCGATTTCTCAAGAGGCAGGTCAGGTGGTCTGGTATTCCCATCTCTTGAAGAATTTTCCACTGTTTCTTGTGATCCACAGAGTCAAATGTTTTGGCATAGTCAGTAAAGCAGAAATATATGTTTTCTGGAACCCTCTTGCTTTTTCAGTGATCCAGCAGATATTGGCAATTTGATCTCTGGTTCCTCTGCCTTTACTAAAACCAGGTTGAACGTCTGGAATACAGTTTACATATTATTGGAGCCTGGCTTGGAGAATTTTGAGCATTTCATTACTAGTATATGAGATGAGTGCAATTGTGCAATAGGCAGTAGTTTGTGCATTCTTGGCATTGCCTTTCTTAGGGATTGGAATGAAAAGTGATCTTCAGCCCTGTGGCCACTCCTAAGCTTTCCAAATATGCTGGCATATTGAGTGCAGCACTTTCACAGCATCATCTTCCAGTACTTGAAATAGCTCAACTGGAATTCCATCACCTCCACTAGCTTCGTTTGTAGTGATGCTTTCTACTTGTCTTGACTTTGCATTCAAGGATGTCTGGCTCTAGGTGAGTGATCACACCATCGTGATTATCTGGGTCATGGAGATCTTTTTTATACAGTTCTTCTGTGTATTCTTGTCACTTCTTCTTAATATCTTCTGCTTCTGTTAGGTCCATACCATTTCTGTCCTTTATTGAGCCCATCTTTGCATGAAATATCCCCTTGGTATCTCTAGTTTTCTTAAAGAGATTTCTAGCCTTTCCCTATCTATTGTTTTCCTCTATTTATTTGCACTGATCACCAAGGAAAGCTTTCTTATCTCTCCTGGCTATTCTTTGGAACTCTGCATTCAAATGGGAAGATCTTTCCTTTCTCCTTTGCTTTTTGCTTTTCTTCTTTTCAAAGCTATTTTTAAGGCCTTCTCAGATGGCCATTTTTCTTTTTTGCATTTCTTTTTCTTAGGGATTGTCTTCATCCCTGTCTTCTGTACAATGTCATGAACCTCCGTCCATAGTTCATCAGGCACTCTGTCTATCAGATCTAGTCCCTTAAATCTATTTCTCACTTCCACTGTATAGTCATAAGAGATTTGATTTAAGTCATACCTAAGTGGTCTAGTGGTTTTCCTTACTCTAATTTAAGTCTGAATTTGGCAATAAGGAGTTCATGATCTGAGCCACAGTCAGCTCCTGGTCTTGTTTTTGCTGATTTTATAGTGCTTCTCCATCTTTGACTGCAAAGAATATAATCAATCTGATTTCAGTGTTGACCATCTGGTGACGTCCATGTGTAGAATGTTCTCTTGTGTTGTTGGAAGAGAATGTTTGCTGTGACCTGTGCGTTTTCTTGGCAACTGTCTGTTTGTCTTTGCCCTGCTCCATTCTGTAATCCAAGGGCTAATTTGCCTGTTGCTCCAGGTGTTTCTTGACTTCCTACTTTTGCATTCCAGTCTCTCATAATGAAAAGGGCATCTTTTCTGGGTGCTAGTTCTAAAAGGTCTTAAGGTTCTTCATAGAACCATCAGCTTCAGCTTCTTCAGTATTACTGGTCAGGGCACAGACTTGAATTAGTATGATATTGAATGGTTTGCCTTGGAAACAGACATATTACTTTGTCAACAAAGGTCCATCTAGTCAAGGCTATGGTTTTACCAGTGGTCAGGTATGGATGTGAGAATTGGACTATAAAGAAAGCTGAGCACTGAAGAATTGATGCTTTTGAACTGTAGTGGTGCATAAGACTCTTGAGAGTCCCTTGGACTGTAAGGAGATCCAACCAGTCCATCCTAAAGGAGATCAGTCCTAGGTGTTCATTGGAAGGACTGATGTTGAAGCTGAAACTGCCATAGTTTGGCCACCTGATGCAAAGAACTGACTCACTAGAAAAGACCCTGATGCTGGGAAAGATTCAGGGCAGGAGGAGAAGGAGATGACAGAGTATGAGATGGTTGGATGGCATCACCAACTGGATGGACATGAATTTGAGAAAGATCCAGAAGTTGGTGGTGAAAAGGGGAGCCTGGCATGCCGCAGTCCATGGGGTCACAGAGAATCAGACACTACTGCTATTCACCAGACACATATATGTTCTCTAGCTGGAGGAGACCTGAGGGAATATTCTCATTGGCTGTGAAGAGAGGAAAGGCATAGACAACCCCCTCGCCGCCCCCCCCCCCCACACACACACATTCCCTGCAGAAAAAAAGTAGTGATCACCACTGGGAGGAAAAGAATCAATAAACTCAAGAGGTCAAGAATACTCTAAAAGCTTAACCAGAGTCACCGTGTCTTAAGATACTAGTTCTACAAATATTTTCTCTTGCTAATCTAAATTTACAATGAGAGTTTTGATTCTTGTGATTCTTACTTCTAATAGACCCTGCAGGCAGAGATCTGGGAGACTGACATACCAAGAAATTGTACCTTCTGCTGCTATTTCTCAGATGTCCCAGGATCTCAGCTGCAGCAGCTATAAGGGAGTAGAGTCCAGCCAGGGAAATTTCTTTGAGGTTGACAACTCTTGGGGAGGAAAAAAAAAAAATTCTACATCTTCTAAGTTCTTATGGTTAGTCTCAAAAATGAATCAACATAAGACAGATTAATGAGAGAAAAATTAATTTTATTTCCCATGTGAGGAAACTTATGAAAATGATGCTCAGTGAGCAATCAAAAGCAGGAGATTTTCAACCATCTGTTTATATAAAAACACAATATGTATGTGAGTATTTGACACGACAGAGCTTAGGTTCAAGTGCTTAATTAGTAGGGAATTTAAGTAAAGTTTGGACTTGGATAGTAAATTAGTAAATAAGTAAATGGTTGTTTACATGGGCTTCTCAGCCCTGAATTTCTTATCTCAGATGATGAAGATGTCTCTCACAAGTTTCCTGGCACATGGAGGGTATGCTTCACAAGAGACATTTATTTCCCACATGAAACAAAGTTGTGTCAAAATGTCTTTCTTGTCATTTCAGTCAGTTCAGTCACTCAGTCGTGTCCAACTTTTTGAGACTCTATGGACTGCAGCACGCTAGGCTTCCCTGTCCAACACCAACTCCCAAAACTTACTCAAACTCATGTCAATTGAGTCAGTGATGCCATCCAACCATCTCATCGTCTGTTGGCCCCTTCTCCTCCTGCCTTCAGTCTTTCCCAGCATCAGGGTCTTTTCCAATGAGTCAGTTCTTCACATCAGGTGGCCAAAATACTGGAATTTCATCTTCAGCATCAGTCCTTCCGATGAATATTCAGGAATGATTTCCTTTAGGATTTACTGGCTTGATCTCCTTGCAGTCCAAGGAACTTTCAAGAATTTCCTCCACACCACAGTTCAAAAGCATCAATTCTTTAGCTCTCAGCTTTCTTTATAGTTCAAATCTCACATCCATACATGACTACTGGAAAAACCATAGCTTTGACTAGATGGACATTTGTAGGCAAAGTAATGTCTCTGCTTTTTCATTTGCTGTCTATGCTGGTCATAGTTTTTCTTCCAAGGAGCAAGTATCTGTTAATTTCATGGCTGCAGTCACCATCTGCAGTGATTTTGGAGCCCCCAAAAGTAAAGTCTGTCACTGTTTCCATTGTTTCCCCATCTATTTGTCTTTCTTGTACCTGTTGCTTTGCCAGCAACTTTAATTTGAAGCAATCAATGTACCATTGAGACACATTTTTAAGGGGCCTGCTCTGAGCCCCATCAATAAAAAGGATTTATAATTTTATTCTGAATTTTAGAATTTTAATTCTTTTTGATAAACATTTTCTGAATGTGGCATTTGTAACCTTTGTAATAGTAGTGGCTATTGAGTTTTGTGCTCAAGTTGAGAACACAGTCCTTAGAACTTTTTTTTTTTTTTTTTTAAGGCAAGGGAAGTTATACTTTCTTCTCAGCACAGGAGATGCAAGAAGCTCTCTCTAAGTTACATACTTGAAAGAGTGTATTTCTAAACATTGGACCTACTCTCTTCTGCTCTTTATTTATTTATTTTTTTTTAATTATTATTTTTTTTTTCCAGTGGGTTTTGTCATACATTGATATGAATCAGCCATGGATTTACATGTATTCCCAATCCCGATCCCCCCTCCCACCTCCCTCTCCACCCGATTCCTCTGGGTCTTCCCAGTGCACCAGGCTGGAGCACTTGTCTCATGCATCCCACCTGGGCTGGTGATCTGTTTCACCATAGATAGTATACATGCTGTTCTTTTGAAATATCCCACCCTCACATTCTCCCACAGAGTTCAAAAGTCTGTTCTGTATTTCTGTGTCTCTTTTTTCTGTTTTGCATATAGGTTATCGTTATCCACCTTTCTTAAATTCCATAATATATGTGTTAGTATGCTGTAATGTTCTTTATCTTTCTGGCTACTTCACTCTGTATAATGGGCTCCAGCTTCATCCATCTCATTAGGACTGGTTCAAATGAATTCTTTTTAATGGCTGAGTAATATTCCATGGTGTATATGTACCACAGCTTCCTTATCCATTCATCTGCTGATGGGCATCTAGGTTGCTTCC